>NC_141553.1:4495833-4804166 GCF_021556685.1 Rattus norvegicus | reverse complement strand
TAACCACCGAGCCACCTCTCCAGCCCGGAACTTACTTATTTATGTATTTTATGTATACAAAGGCTCTATTTGCGTGTATGCCTATAGGCCAGAAGAGGGCATCAGACCCCATTGCAGATGGCGGTTGCACGGAATTGAACTCAGTTCCTCTGGAAGAGCAGACAGCCACTGAGCCATCTCTCCAGCCCCTTTGGGACCCTTTAATATAGTTCTTCATGTCGCAGTGATCCCAACCATAATTTATTTTTTCTACTGTTTTGTTTGTTTGTTTGCTTGTTTGTTTTTGAGACAAGGTTTTCTGTGTAGCTATGTTGCAGTATCCTCTCCAACCCGAATCCGCCCGTACAAAGAAAACGCAACTCAATTAATATGAAAACAATCTAGCGTCTAGATTGGGCAGATCCACCCTACACTGTCCTATTCCTAGCTCCCAAATCCCTCATCCCTTGACCTTTTATTTGCCAGGTCTCCAGCTTCTCCTTCTCCCAGGACACCCTAACTCTCTCCTTGCTTCTTTCCTTTCTCCTCCCCTGACTCCTCCCCCTCCTGACTCCTCCCCTCTCCTGACTCCTCCCCTCTCGCTCCCGACTCCTCCCTCTGCCCAAGTCTCGCGCTCTTGCCTTTATTTTACAAATTCAGAGAGAACTCCAAGGCAAACCACAACATAGCTATGGCTGTCCTGGGACTCTTTCTCTTTTTAGACCAGGCTGGTCTTGAACTCGCAGAGATCCTCCTGCCTCTGCCTCCTGAGTGCTGGGATTAAAGGCATGGGCCACCACCACCTGGCTAATTTCGCTACTGTCATGAATTATGATGTAAAAAAAATTTTTTTGAGGTTTGATATTTTAAAACAAAGATATTTTGGAGGTTTAATATTTTAGAGTGTCGGGTTGGGGATTTAGCTCAGTGGTAGAGCGCTTGCCTAGGAAGCGCAAGGCCCTGGGTTCGGTCCCCAACTCCGGGAAAAAAAAAAAAAAAAAGAACCAAAAAAAAAAATATATTTTAGAGTATCAAAGAACCTCTGGCTAAACGCAGTTGGGAGGGGCTCCTAGGTGTGAGCCAGCCATTTGTACAGTTGCCTGTGGCTGGGGTTGGTGTTGGGTGGAGAGTTAGAAGAGGCTCTGAGAAGCAGCTCTGCGGCCTGGGGACTGCCTGGTCTCCTAGGCAGGTTCTGCCTGCATTCCTCAGCCATCTTTGCTCTCTTGCAGCCTCTCTGACCACAGAGCCCCCCATCCAGCCCCGCCTGGGAGAGCTGGCTGCGGTAGAAGTGACTCCCAGTGCTGTGCACCTGTCCTGGACTGTGGCCCAGGGCCCCTTCGACTCCTTCCTGGTCCAGTACAGGGACGCACAGGGACAGCCCCAGATGGTGCCTGTGAGCGGAGACCTGAGTGAGGTCACCGTCTCAGGTCTGGAGCCATCCCGCAAGTACAAGTTTCTCCTCTTTGGACTCCTGGGTGGGAAGCGCCATGGCCCTGTCTCCACAGAAGCAAAGACTGGTGAGTGAGGGCCGGGCAGCAGCCCCCATCAGATGCTGCCCCCTTGTGGCAACTGTTGGAACTTCACGTTTCAGTGTCCCTCATTCCAAACCTTGGAGTTTGGTGACCCATTTCTTGGTCAGATCTACCCAAATTCATACCTTCACTCCAGTCCGTTCCTTCTCCGTGCTGCTGGAGGCTCTTTTATCCCTAGCCCTGCCCAATGACCTGCTTAAGACCACCAAAACCAGAGCCCTGCAAAGATAAATCTCTTGGGCCGGGCAGGATCTCACATTGTTTTCCTTCCTTTCTTGACTACTGCCAAAGGAACACAGCTTTTAGGCTTGGCTAACCTGGGTTCAAAGACCAGGCCCAGTCCTTGGCAGCCACATGGTATGGGCAGGCGACCTCTACAACTACCTCCTCGCCTGCCCACTCTTCACCTTTGTGACAAGCACCCCACTGTCTTCCTTCCTCCCAACGCTAAGCCAGGAGATTGAAGGGAGAACTTGGCCGCGGAAAGACTATGGAAAAATCTGGTGGTTTTGTGCCCATGACTCAGCCCTAAGGAAGGGGTGTGGTGGGTCCATGACCCTTACCCCACTCCCAGGTCCATGACTCAACCCCAGGCCTGGAGCCCTAGGATACCATAATTCTGCCCCACCAAACCCTCATTACACTGGCCTGTTCAAGCATTGTCTGTCATCTAGTGCCTTCAGGCTCCCCCAGCAGGACCAGAAGGCCTGACTGTGTCCTCGGGTGTCTGTCCCTGAGGTCACACATGGACCCTTGCGTTCCCCTGAAGCCTCTTAACCTGAATCTTCCTCTCCTCCCCTCCCCTCAGCCGCCCTGGAGAAGACACCGCAGCCCCGTCTCGGTGAACTGTCAGTGGCAGGGGAGACCTCTGACTCCGTGCACCTCTCATGGACTGTGGTCCAGGGTCCCTTTGACTCCTTCCTGGTCCAGTACAAAGACAAGGATGGGCAGCTCCAGACAGTTCCTGTGGCTGCAGACCAGCAGGAGGTCACCATAGAGGGTCTGCAGCCAGGCAGGAAATACAAATTCTTGCTCTTTGGGCTCACTGGAGAAAAGCGCCTGGGACCCATCTCTGCCTTGGGAGTGACAGGTGAGGCAGTCATACCTGGTCTGAAGACAAAGGAATTGACCGGAGTGGACAGGAGGGAGGGGGGGAGGCCTGCTCGGAGCAGAGAAGAGAGAGTTTGTGCCCACCCCACCCCACCCCAGGTGTTGATCAGTGGTTTGAAAGAACAGGAGCCAAGCCAAGCAGGAAGGAAAGGCCTTGAGGTTCTCTCTCTCTCTCTCTCTCTCTCTCTCTCTCTCTCTCTCTCTCTCTCAGTCATCCCCATCAAGTGGTGCTTCCCCCTATCCTGTTGGAACAGCTTTATCTCCTCGAAGAGTAGGCTTGCTGCATAAGTGCCCACCTCCTGTCCTAGGGAACCAGAGATGTTTTCTCAAATGGAAAACCACTGGGAAGTCCAATGGGCAGAGACCACTGGCAGGCACTCTAGAAGGGCACACGGCTAGTGTGACTTGCTAGGCACTCACACCAGCCTGCGCCGCCTTCCCCTGCTCTCAAAGGGCTCTAAGGGTGGGGTGAGGGCAGAGCTTGAGGGGCCACTGCTGAGGGGGGCTTGCGGTGCCAAGGGTTAGGAGAGGGGAAGTGAGTCCCTGGTCCAGATATAGCGGAAGGACCAACAGTTATCCAGGCAGGAGATCCTGGGGCTAGTCTCAGGAAGGCCTTCTGGGACACGCTGCTAAAACGAGTTCAAGAACTAGAAGGTTCTAGAAGATCTCCCTCTCCCTTCCTTTCCTCTCATGGGTTACTGTGCCAGGACTGTGAGGTGTCACCAGTCCCAAGCCGACCTTGTCATCCTTCCTCTGAAGGGCAAGATGGGAAGAGCAGGGCCCCGTGGACCCCCACAAAGGTTCTGCTCTGGTTTCTCCCATGCAGCCTCAGAAGTGGACACATCAACCCCAAACCCCACTGAGCACCCTGAGACACCCCACCTGGGGACGCTGGCAGTGACTGAGGCAACCCCAAACTCCCTGCGCCTCTCCTGGGGTGTGGCCCGCGGCCCCTTTGACTCCTTTGTGGTCCAGTACCAGGACACAGAGGGGCAACCCCAGGCCCTGCTTGTTGATGGGAACCAGGACAAAGTCCTCATCTCAGACCTGAAACCCAGCACTTCCTACAAATTCTTCCTCTATGGCCTCAGTCAAGGGACACGCCACGGACCTGTCTCTGCAGAGGGCACCACAGGTAGGGCCGGGTTAAGAAGGGTGGAAGGTGGCATCAGAAGTGGCTGCCACAGGGAAGGCATGAGGAAACACTGGGAAAGAGTTGAGGTCACGTGCCCCCCACTGCCCCTGCCCCTGCCCCTGCCTCAGGCCACTGAACATCCCCCTGTGGCTCCGTGCCTCACTACCCCGACTTTACCGACCAATGGGATCAGGATAAGATGACAAAGGGACGTGCTCTAAGTCTCAGAACCAGTATGCATCCGTCTCCAAATCCTTTTCTCCTACCCACTTCCCACAGATCCAGTTCCTGCTGGTCAGGGCCCAGGGGACCCCGGGCCCCGCCTGTCTCAGCTCTCAGTGTCAGACGTGACCACCAGTTCGCTGCGGCTAAACTGGGAAGCCCCGCTTGGGTCCTTTGACTCTTTCCTACTACGCTTTGGGGTTCCTTTACCAAGTACCCTGGAGCCGCATCCTCGCCCTCTGCTCCAGCGAGAGCTTATGGTGCCAGGGACGCGGCGCTCGGCCGTGCTTCGAGACCTGCGTCCCGGAACCCTGTACAGCCTTACTCTGTATGGGCTGCGTGGGCCGCACAAGGCAGACAGCATCCAGACCACTGCCCGCACGCTCAGCCCAGGTGAGGACCCACAGGGGCACCAAAGGGCTTTGTACTTTGCAGGGTGGGACCCAGGAAGTGAAGTTTGTGTGGTGAGCGCGGGGGGGGGGGCGCGGGGGCATGGAGGGCGGGAGGGGGAGGGGTTGAAGACACCTGAGGAACCTACTGAGAGGGATAACAGGAAAAGGAAGGAACCTGCCTATCCGTGCCCTTAGCCACTGTACCCATCCCTATGCCCTCAGTTCTGGAGAGCCCTCGGGACCTGCAATTCAGTGACATCGGGGAAACGTCAGCCAAAGTCACCTGGGTGCCGCCATCATCCAGGGTGGACAGCTTCAAAATCTCCTACCAGCTAGCAGATGGAGGTGAAGACCCCCTCCTCCCCCATGTCCTCCTTCACTCTCCTCTCCTGCCCCACCTCCACCCCTGCACACTGCCGGCTCTCCAGCTGTTCTCAGACTTTCACTTCATGTTTGCAGGAGAGCCACAAAGTGTGCAGGTGGATGGCCGGACCCACACCCAGATCCTCCAGGGGCTCATTCCGGACACTCGCTATGAGGTGACTGTGGTCTCAGTCCGTGGCTTTGAGGAGAGTGAGCCTCTCACAGGTTTCCTCACCACAGGTAAGAGAGATTTCCCCCAGCCCCAGGATAAGCAAGAATGGGGTTGGGTGGGGTTGGGGATTTAGCTCAGTGGTAGAGCGCTTGCCTAGCAAGTGCAAGGACCTGGGTTCGTTCCTCAGCTCCGGGGATGGGGGGGTGGGGGGGGTGGGGGTGGGGGGGTGGGGGTGGGGAATGGGGTTGGGAGAATTAAGGCTACGGATACCTCTGAGCTCCCTGTTCTTGCCCAGTTCCTGATGGTCCCACCCAGCTACGGGCATTAAACTTGACTGACAGATCTGCCCTTCTGCACTGGAAACCTCCCCACAAGCCGGTGGACAAATACAACGTCCAGGTCGCATCCCCTGGGGGTGAGTGAGATGGAGAAGTGTGAGGCAGGGAGGGGGAACAGGGCACAGCACCGGTGAATAGGAGCTGATGCCCCTCCCACCCCCCAGCCCCACCCCTTCAGGCCTCGGCACCTGGCAGCGCTGTGGACTACCCGCTGACGGACCTGTCACTGGACACCAATTACACAGCCACCGTGCGTGGTCTCCGGGGTCCTAACTTCACCTCCCCAGCCAGCATTAACTTCACCACAGGTATAGTCAGGGGTGCGTGTGGGTCACAGGAGATTTAAGGGAATAGATAGGGGCCTCATCTCAGTCTCTTTTTATCCTTCTCCTTCCAGGGTTAAAGCCCCCCCAGGACTTGGAGGCCAAGGAAGTGACTCCTCGAACGGCCCTGCTCACTTGGACCGCGCCTAAGGTTCCACCCACAGGCTACCTGCTCAGCTTTGACACCCCCGGAGGACAGATTCAGGTACCCCGACTTCACTGAACCTCGGCTAGATTTGGAGGTACCCACTCGGGCTCTCCCCGAGAGTCCCCATGTCACGCTCCACTGACCTGTCCCTTGTCTGTCTCCAGGAAATCCTGCTTCCAGCAGGGACCACCTCACACAGGCTTCTCCGCCTCTTCCCCTCCACCTTCTACAGCGCCCAGCTCCGGGCTATTTGGGGCGAGAGCCTCACACCTCCTGTGTCCACTTCCTTTACTACTGGTACGAGCTCTGGGGTCTGAGTTTCAGGGGCAGCAGGGGGTCTGAGGTTTGGGGACGAGGACAGACAGACTCTCCACCTCCCCTCCACAGGTGGGCTGCGGATCCCCTTCCCCAGGGACTGTGGGGAGGAGCTGAAAAATGGGGCCAGCGCCTCAAAGACCACCACCATCTTCCTCAATGGCAACCGCGAGCGGCCCTTGGATGTGTTTTGTGACATGCAGACTGACGGAGGAGGTTGGCTGGTGGGTTACATTCACCCGTGGATCACTGTGCGGCACAAGGGGCTGATGCCAGGGGCCAGAGGCTGATGCTGGCCCCACCTGCTTTCCAGGTGTTCCAGCGCCGCATGGACGGACAGACAGACTTCTGGAGAGACTGGGAGGAGTACGCCCATGGTTTCGGGAACATCTCCAGGGAATTCTGGCTGGGTCCGTGCCTCATAGGGCTGGGGAGCCAGGGGAGGGATGGCATGGCAGTCCAGTGGACCCCAGTACCCTGATGAAGCTTACTCCACCTCAGGCAATGAGGCCCTTCACAGCCTCACGCAGGCTGGAGACTACTCTATGCGTGTGGACCTGCGGGCCGGAAAGGAAGCCGTGTTCGCCCAGTATGACTTCTTCCGAGTAGACTCAGCGAAGGAGAACTATCGTCTACACCTAGGGGGCTACCATGGGACCGCGGGTAAGTGTGGGTCCGGATGGGGTGGGGGGCGGCACGAGGGTGATCCTCACCACGCCGTCCCACGCCCTGCAGGTGACTCTATGAGCTACCACAGCGGCAGTGTCTTTTCGGCCCGTGATCGAGACCCCAATAACTTGCTCATCTCCTGCGCTGTCTCCTACCGTGGCGCTTGGTGGTACAAGAACTGTCACTACGCCAACCTCAACGGGCTCTATGGAAGCACAGTGGATCACCAGGTGGGAGCTGTGGAGGCGACGGGGCTCCAGGTTGGGATCTGGGTGACCTGGGAATGGAGTACTCACACATGGATGGCTGAACTTCTTATTGCCTCAGAGGCCCATCTGTGAAAGGAGACAGTTACACCAACCTTGCTTGGGAATCTTGAAAAGACCGTTTATTAGCGGGTGGGAGAGGACATCACTTCAGGGATCATGGGGGGAGATGGCTGCACTCTGGGAGTCACCTAGAGGAGCCAGGGTTGGGATGGATAAGGTGGCATAGATGTGGCGTTGTCTTGACTCTCCTCCCTTGACAACCCTTCCCTCAGGGAGTGAGCTGGTACCACTGGAAGGGCTTCGAGTTCTCGGTGCCCTTCACGGAAATGAAGCTGAGACCCAGAAACTTCCAGGCCCCCACCAGGGGCACCTGAGCCTGCTGCCCACCTCACTCACACCCTGGTATGACTGCCGAGCACTGAGGGGTTGTGCCCAGAGAAGAGCCAGTGTGTCTCTACTGTGCCTAGCTCACCGAGGAAGCCTTCTCTGCCACAGTCTCACAGCACCATGTTTACAGGGGGGAGGGGAGGGGAATGGAGCAATAAAGGAGAAACTGAGGCACAAGGCTCGTCCTATCCTGTCGAGGATTTCTGGCCCTGGTCTTGGGGTGCCAGGTTCCTGGGCTGCAGCCGCACCTGGAAGGGAGGAATTAAGAGATTGATGCCAGTATACGGCAGGGGCTGCAGGGAGGGCAGGGTACCATCTGGTGGCGGCAGCAGCGTGAAGGTCTGGAGCAGGCGAGCCAGCACCACGAAGAGCTCCAGCCGCGCCAGAGGCTCGCCCAGGCACACGCGTGCCCCACAGCCAAAGGTCGGTATTCTGGGACTCTTGCCGGATTCCAGGAAGCGATCTGTGGGTAGTAGACAGATAACTAGAGAAGTTTGTCCCAGCAGAGGCTGGGTCTCTCCCACTCCCTTTCCCTTCTGCTTCATACCAGGCCAGAACTTGCTGGGCAGTTCCCAAACCATCTCATCCAGGTTGGCGCCTTGGATGTTGGGGATGATGATCGTATCCTTGGGGATATCATAGCCAGAGATGCTGAGGAAGGCATGGAGTCAGGAGTGCCCAGCGAGGCCTTCCTTTCTCAACCCTTACCCTGGGGAATCACCTGCTAGCCTTAGTTGCACGATGGGGCAAGGCCATGGGCACCACGGGCCGCAAACGCAGCACTTCAGCAATGGTGGCCATGAGCAGAGGTAGCTGCATTCGGTTCTTGTACAGGAGCTGGGAGCTGGGGGCCAGCTTGAGGTCTAATTCTTCCTGCAGCCGCTTCTGGATCTGAGAAGGAAGGGCAAGGCCGGACTTAGGGACCAGACTTTGCCCAGGTGGCTCCAACTGTCCAGCCGGCGGCCTCTCCCTCCAGCCATGTAGCCAAGCCTAGAGCCCCCTCTGTGAGCATAGCCCAGGCCAAGGGTCAAGAGCAGGTGCCAGATGAGCCTTGCGCACCTCAGGGTGGTGAAGCAGGAAAGCCACAGCCCAGGAGAGCGTGGCAGCCGTGGTCTCCGTGCCACCGACAAAAAGGTCCACCACCGACATATGCACGTGCCGCTCGTGGAGCTGCCCTGGGTCTCTGGCATCTCTTTGCTTCTCCACACCCTGGAGCATGTAGTCAATCATGTCTTTCCACTGCCCTGCCACCAGGCTGTCCTGCAGAGGCAGGGGAAGCTGGGTGTCAAGCTTGGGGAGGGACCGCTGCCCAGCAGTGATAGGGGAGGGGGCTGGGGGCGGCAGGCACATCACTGGATGAGGCCAGGGGAGCTTCAGTGCTCACCTTGTGCCTCTTCAGCTCCTGCATTACGATATGGTCCCTACTCTCCTGGAACTGCTTCAGTTTCCAGAGGCCTGGATTGGGGAAGAACTGGGGCAGGAAGGGGAGTCAGCCGCAAGATGGAGACCAGTGGGGTCCCCCCTTCCCCCCTCCCCCGCAACCCAGGGGAGTCCGGGTTGCAACTCCTCACCCTGAGAAAGGGAATTATATCCAAGATTTGGACGGACCAGTGATTCCAGGCTTTCAGCAAGTCCCGGACACAGCTGTGAGTGGCATTCAGCAAAGTGCTGTCCTGCTGGAATAAGAGGGCATGCTCTGAGTTAGTTCAAGACCTGCAGAGGGTCAGGAGGGGAGCTGAGGGATGGGCCTGGGGGGGGGGGCAAGGAGACAATATGGACCTTGTCTCCGAAAGTGAGACAGCTGATGATACTGCAGGTGAGTAAGGAGAATTCCTTATGGATGGCCACAGAGGCACCGGCCTGGGCTCTCATGCGCTGTGGAGGAGAGACAAGCTGTAGAGGCTGTGGAGACAGAGGGGGACTGGGGGAGAGGGAAGCTGACCCCAAGAGGGTCAGGCCACAAGAGCCCAGCCTCACCTCACAGAATTCCTGGGTCAGCTGCTCTACCAGAGGTTCCATGGAGTCTCTCATGCCCAGCACCAGGGCCGAACGAGAGAGTTTCTTGTGGGCTTTCCATGTTAGAGAATAATCCCCCATGGAGAGGTCAAAGTTCATCTTTCCTGCAGGAGGGATGGTAGAAAGGCATCTTAACAGCCAGCCGAGTAAACCAAAGACCTGCCTCGCAGAGTCCAGGAACTACACTTAGCTCAGGGCAGTGGCTATACCAGGTGGATCTCTGTGAGTTTGAGACCAGCCTGGTCTACATAGTGATGTTCAGTTCAGCAAGGGCTACATAATGAGACACAATCTTGAAGAAGAGGAAGAGAGGGAGTGATAAAAAGAAGAGGAGGAGGAAGAAGGGGTAGGGGAAGAAGAAGAAGAAGAAGAGGAGGAGGAGGAAGAGGAAGAGGAGGAGGAGGAGGAGGAGGAGGAGGAGGAGGAGGAGGAGGAGGAGGAGGAATTAGAAGAAAACTATGTCCCAACCCCTTACCATCTAGTATCTGGGGTCGGCCAGCAAAGTCCACCCACTTTTGGATCAAGGCCTCCTCAATGGTTTTGTTAGAGTTCAACACCACCACATCTAAGGGGAAACCGCAATGTCAGCAGGGAAGAAGGGCTCACACAAAGACAGAAGACTGGCTTACCTTGTAGCCCCAAGCGGATCCTGTAGATGGGCCCAAGTTTCTGAGCCAGGCCAAACAGGTAGACCGGAAGGTTGGGCTGTAGAAAGTGCAGAAACCCCGGGGCCAGAGGCGGGAGGCGGAGTTTCCAGAGCTTCCACTGACCCCACAGCCAGCGGGTGCCAGCTAGCAGCAGCAGCAGCAGCAGCAACAGCAGCCCAGGTAGCAGCATGGCCCAACGCTTGTGCAGGGCACTGGTATGGCCTTTTATAGCCCCAGCTCCAGCCCTCTCTTCTCTTGTGGCTCTGACCCTTAGCTTCAGGTCCCTTCCCACTTGTCCCACACACGGAGCAGTGTGTTTTCAAATTGGCACAGCCCCATCGGCCTTGGAAAGTCCATGGATCAAAGATGGGACCATCCATCAAGAAGAAGGAAGGGATGCAAAACCCTGACCTTTCCCTATCACGATCCACTTCCTAACTCCATGTTAGCCATCAGCCATGTGAGCCAAGAGGTCCACCCGCGTCGACCCCTCCCGCCGTACCTCACCTTGGACCAGCTGAGTGGAGTGGATTTGTTCTAGAGAAAAGAAATGAATGGCTGTCTCTGCCCAACACACCTTTTGGGTTTACCTATAGTCCCTGCAAGTATCATATTGCTAACTGTTACCACTAGTTACTTTATTTTTGTGAGGCTAGGCCGGCCCTCCACTGCCAGCTGCACTCACAGCCCTGTGCCCTCTTTTGTTAGCTTTGATACAGAAAGTCACTAAGTTGCCCAGGGTGCCTTGAACTCACCGTGTAGCTCAGGCAGGCTGAAACTTTGAATCTTCCTTTAGAGCCGGGTAGCTCAGGCAGGCTGAAACTTTGAAACTTCCTTCAGCCGCTCTAATGGCCCAGAAGGCAGACATGAGTCACGTGTGTAATTCCCTGTGTAATTCTTTGTTGTTCTTCCCTTTGGTTTGAGGCTTTGGATGGGGATGGGGTGGGGGTGGGGACAGCACAGGGTGTTACATGTGCGTACATATGTGTGCACGTGTGTGGAAATCAAAGGTCAACCTCAGGTGGTTTGTCCAAGGGAAAATACCCCTGAGCTTTCATTTTCCTGAGCGTCCCGGATTCAGTCAGGCAGGCTGGCCACTGAGCCCCCAGGGATCCTCCTGCCTTTCCCTTACTATTTCTGGAATGATAAAAATGTACCATGGGACTAGAGAGGTAGCTCAGTGGCTAAGAGCACTGGCTGTTCTTGCTGAGGATCTGGGTTCAGTTCCCAGCTACTTGGCAGCTCACTACTGTTTCTAACGCCAGTTCTGAGGTTCCAGTGCCCTCTTCTGGCTGCAGAGGGGTACTGCATGTATATGGTGCACAGACACCCATGCAGACAAAACACAGGGGCGGGGGGGGGGGGGTTCTTTGGTTGTTTAGTTTTACATTCACTTATTATATTTCATGTTGTATGTATGTGCAAAAGTAAACAAACAAACAAAAATTTATGTTCCACCACAACCACAGCCAGAGTTTCATCGTCTTTGTCCTCTCCTCTTCCTCCTCCTCCTCCTCCTCCTCCTCCTCCTCCTCCTTCTCTCTCTCTCTCTCTTTCTCTCTCTCTCTCCCTCTCTCTCTCTCTGATATAGGTCTCACTATATAACCCCGACTGGTCTTGATGTAACCAAGGGTGACCTTAATGTGACCCCTCAGTTTCCAACTCCAAGTGCTGGGATGACAGACCTATACTACAATGCCTGGCCTAGTGCCATTACCTATATGGCCTCTTTTGGTGTCAGAAACGTGGACAGTTAGGTGTGGTGGCGCTTGCCTATAATCTCAGCACTTTGAGGCAGTAGCAGGAGGGTTGAGTCTGAGGTCAGCTTGGGCTGCACAGCAAGACCATATCTCAGAAGAAACAAGGCTCTGTGTTAGTATTTGCCTCACATTGAGAGGCCCTGGGCTGGGTTCTACCCCAGCACCACACAAAAAGCATTCATAAGACAAGGCGCCCCATTTTGGAACAAACCACAGGCTACAACATTCACCATAGCCCCTGTCCTTTAATGGAGATGCTTGGGTCAAGGCTGAATGACTAGTGCATGTGTAGAGCGGCAGAGAGGCACAACCAGCCTTCGGCAGGCACCCAGGGGTCCACAGGTTACCAGTTCAGGGAGAAGATGGCTCCCATCGTGATAAAGGCAGTCTCCCAACCCAGGCCTCCCCAGGAGGGAGCTGGGCAGACACAGTTGGTTCAGAAGTTAGAACTCTTAGAGATGGGGTTTCCCCAGGACCAGATCAGGGGCCCTTGATAAGGGGGCAGTTGGAAGTCTCCTGGAGTATCCAGGGAGAGACTATTCCAAATAGAGTGGCAGAACTTAAGGAGATGGGTGAGAAGTCCCCCAACTTCCCATCCCCAACTTCATAGACAGACCCCAGGATCAGGGGGCCCTCTCTACTCCAAAACTCACGCAAAGCACAGCAGTACAGCTGGAGGCTCAAGATGAGAATCCAGCTGTGCTAGCCACAGTCGGGTGAGCAGAAAGTTGACAGACCCTTGTGGCAGAGGCTCAGGCCCAGCCTGGGTCCCAGCCTTGCCAAGCAGGACATAAAAAGGAGGTATTTCTAGGGTGGGGCAGTAACAGCAGCACCCTCTTTATGGGTGACCTTCCAGACCCAGGCTACAGCTGAATCCCTGCTCTGGTGACTGGTTCGGGGGAGGCAAGTGTAAGTCTCAGGACCTTGAAAGCAGGGGACCTGAGGTTCTGAAATACCCAGGAAGTCTAGAACTCCCCACAGTTCCCCGCATGAGGGGCTCTGTTTGATGGGGTGACCTAGAAAGCTGGTGTTTGTGGGAGTCCCTCCAAAAACGCGTCTGCTTGCCTCACCGTGCCCCCCACGCCTCCAGCAGTACATCCTAAATATGCTCTGTCCTGTCCCCACCCTTGTACATTTCCCTTTCTCTGCTTCCAACGACCTTCCAAACATCCTTGCCCTCTTTGCCCAACTATTCCACTTTCCAAACACAGGCCACACGTGCTCTCGGTGTACCTGTAATTCCAGGGAACCTGAGGATCAGGAGTTCAAGGCCAGGTTTGGCTATGTAAGACCTGTCTCAAAAAGTCAAAACAAACAAACAAACCAGGGATATGATGCGGTTGGCAGAGTGCTTGCCTGGTGTGCACAAAGCCCTGGGTTCAATTCCTAGCACTGCAAAAACCCTTGGTGTGGTGATGTTTGCTACAATCTAAGCACTCAGATGTGGAGGCTCCACACCAAGTCTGAGGCCAGCCTGGGATGCATGAGACCCTGCTTCAACAAAACAATTCGCACTCCTCTGGTCCTCTCCTCACTGATGTCCTACCTCCCCAGGGCACAGGAACTACCTGGTCCCATTCTGTTGCCCAGTGATGGGCTTCTGGGATAAGAGGCTATGGTTCTGGTTCCTTGGTAGAACGAGGTCACCCTTGAATAACCAAAGGGGCCACCAAGGTCGGGGAAGGTAGGCAGACAGGGTGGGGAGGGTTGGCCCTGTGAGCTGTGTTCCCCTTCAATATTCAGGAACAACACAGTCAACCTTTGTCCTGTTTAAATCACCATCAGACCTGAAGGTTGCACAACTCCAGAAAAATTGCCTAATGGCACTGTTAACAATGTCACTAAGCTTCTTGCATCAGGCCTTGACACAGTTCAAGCCACCGGACCCCAGGACTCCGATGACACGAGTCACAGACAACAGTGGGCTAAAGATGAGAGGTGCCCCTGAGGTGAGGTTCACTGACTGTGACACCCAAAACAGGCCTCTGTGGCACTGGCTACTGGGCCCCAAGATTGCCTGAGTCCCAGGAAGACCTTAGGGAGGGTTCAGGCTTCACAGCCCAAGGCTCAGGCCTGCAACTCCTGGGTGGGTGGCAGGCTGCGGCGCCGACAGACACCCGGGGACACTTTACTGTCAAAAGTTTTATTTTATTTACCCTGTTAAGCAGGCCCTGCATCGTGAGAGGCCCTGACCCTGGGGCTGAGCTCAGGGATCCAGAGTCCGACGCCCTCACACCTGGCACCCCTGGCTGCTGTACTCCTGCAGAAAGTCATTGAGCTGGCCACAGGCTGCCCGCTGACGGGTGCTCCTGCACAGGCGCTCAGATGGCATCTCCTCGATCCAAGTATTTGAGTCCAGCAAGTACTGGGGGCTGCAGGTGACATGGCAGGGTCAGGACAGGTACTCAAGGCCTTGGCTTTGGACAGGCAGAGCTGGGTGCCTAGGATTCGTTCCCAAAGGAAGGCCATAGTTAAGGGAGGGGAAGGGATGGATTGGGTAACTCACTCTCCCTTGAGGTCACTGGTGACTCCGTCCATCCCCATGATTAAGTACTCTTTGCTAGGCTCCAAACGAAGGCGGCAAGAGGCCCGGACCAGAAAGTTGCGGGTCTGACCTATGGAGGCCTTGGCATCCTTTGCTGAGGGAACAAAGAGACAGAGCCATCAGAGGAGAAGAAACTCAGGGCTGGGAGAAACCCAGGGTGGGACTCTGTAGATCCTGTGGTTTAACCCACTCTGCTCACAACAGCATTTGTTCTGAGCAAGCCCAGGTTCCCAAAGACCAGGGACTGGGGAAACGGGAGGATGGGGGTTCATATTCAGATTTTGAATTTTCCCAATTCCAAGAGGCCCCACACCCAGTCCTCAGCCTCTACCACTCCCCAGTCTGCCCGCCCACTTCTCCTTCCTACTGAAATGCAGGACTTGGGTGATCTTGGTCTCAAAGAGGCGGAAGGCAGCTCTGCTGTCTTCTCGGAGAACCTTAACCTGGAAGCCTGGGAGGGACAGGGAAGGGGAAGGCAGTCAGGGCAAAGCAGGGAGGCCACAGGTGGGCCTGAAGAGAACGGAGGCCAAGGGGACTGACCATACTCCACTCGGGGATAATAGCAGGCGAACTTCATCCGGTAACCATCCTTGTCCTCCACCCCTCGCTCCAGTGACCTTCGCTGTCGAGGACACTTCCCTGCAATCAAATGTCAGATGAGAGCAGCTCGACCACCCTGCCCTTTCCCTCAGCCCCACCCGGGTCTCATCTCACCTTCAGCGCACTGGCAGACGTCTGCAGAGCACAAGGTGGAGAGGAGCTTGCTCTTGGTGGGTGCAGCATAGAACACAGAGCACTTGTGATCTAGACAAGGCAGCAAGAGATGAGGGCCTTGTGGAGCCCAGGCCTCCCCTGCCCGCCCCACCATTTCCCTGATGAGAGGACTGACCCCCACCATCTTGCTTCCCAAGTGCTCACCAGGGCTGTAGTAGTCATATAGGACAGCACTGGCTGGCTGCACCAGCCCCACGGCCACCTCCTGCAAGGCTCCAAAGCCCACACACTCCCGGGTGGTCGGGACCTGGCGCCAGGATGGAAGGCTGCTCAGGGCCACAGGGCTGGCTGCCATCACCTGCCTTGCCTCAGCTTGCTTACCATGACCTTATCTCTTGCACCCTTCATGTTCTGTCATCTTCCTGCCACTGGACTCTAAAACCTGGTCCCCAAGGTCTCTGGTGACTTCACTGTCAATCCGGTGACCTTGTCCCAGTCCTTCACTACTGGAGGACCTCTGTGGAGCCTCACTACGGGTACACATTCCTATGGGATCCTCCTTTGAATCAACCCTGCCTCCCTGGCTCCCCCTCGTTCCCCAGCAGCACAGGCCTGTGCAGGCCCTTGTTCCCCTGCCAGTGTCCACGGTGGTCTCTAGTTCCCCATGGCTCCCCATAAACCCTGCAAAGCTAAGCTCACAGCCCCAGCCTTGAATGGGAGGACCTGTGAGTTCTCTAAGGCTCTCGGCCTCCCAGCCACCTCCTAATGCCTCACCCTCCTCACCTTCTATAACCTCTGACCCCTATCACATAGACCCAAGAACCCAGTGCCATGGTGTCCCCTCCTGTAGAACTTCTCTCCACTCACCGAGTCAAAGTATAGTAGGACGTGGGGCCCGTCGGTCTCAAAGTGACTCACGTAACGGTCAGAGAGGGAGGTCAGCTACAGGGACAGAGAGGGAGTCACGGGTCAGGGACTCTGGTCATTGTATGACTGGGTTCGACACTTGTAGTCGCTACAAAGTGGGAGCAGGGCTCCTAAGGAGGAGGCCGTGGGTGGCTGTACCTTCTCCAGGTCGGCCCTCAGGGCTTGGAATCCACTCAGGAGGGTGATGTCAGCAATGGCCATCCCAGACAGCCCCAGGTTACCGTTCCGCCTATAGGGAGGGAAGAGGGGCTGGCTGTACAGACTCTCTGACTGCCACGCCTCCAAACCCGGCCCTGCTTCTTCCCAACACCCTTCTGCCCCAGAGCTCCTGGCACCCACCACATGCACTTGGCACCCACCAGATGCACACGGTGTACTGCACTCTGGACTCCTGCTCATCCGCAGCCTTGGGGGCCTCCCTCCTGCGGCGGCTCCGACGACCCTCAAACAGCTGCAGGGGTGTCACAGGCTGCGAGTGGACACTGGGGTCATCTGCGGCTGGCATATCATAGTCGTATTCATAGTCTTCGTTGGCCTCCCCTGTGCAGAGCAGTGGTGAGGAGGTGGCTGGCCCATGTCAGCCCTGCAGGGGTCGGTCAAGGGTCCCTGACCCTGGCCTTACTTGTATATTCCACATAGCCTGTGACCGTCACTTCTATCCGAAGGTCTTGGCATGTTGTGTTCTTCATGTCCAGGACGTTGTAGGTACGAAGGATCTGACTCAGTCGGAGACCGGGCAAGAACACACGACGTATATGTCACAGGCTTGAGGGGGTCTCCTGGGATTTACTTCTCCCTTCCCCCATCCCCAGCCCCAGTGAACAGCCCAGCACATCTGCAGCGCTGGGTAAGGTGCCCCAGCGAGGAGGCGGGGTGGCCCGAGAGCCCAGCCTGCCAGAAGCCGCAGTGCTCCTGGCCTCTCTCACAGCCTGGGCTCACACTGATCCTCTGGACTCCACTTCATGCTGGGAGGGATACATTTCCCCAGGCTGCCGGCCTCACAGCCATGGGGGCAGTGATCAGAAGGTTAGCGTGACAGAAGGCAAGAGTCACCTGGGCCAGAGGAGGGAGGCTACCAAGGCATCTCTAGAGAGACAGCCTCATAGGTAGAGCTGGCTCCCTGGTCAAATGAGGCATATAGGAAGAAACGGGGCATGGGGACCCATGTCTGAGGTACTCGGGATGAGAGACAGCCTGGGCTGAGAACTGGGCTGTGAAGCTGAAGGTGACAGCAGATATCCAGAAATGGAGGAAAACCAGCCCAGAGCAAAGATGGCGGCTCAGGAAAGGCACAGGGGACAGCAAGGCAGAGAGGGCCTCCTCCTCCCTAACACAAAGCTCCACCCACAAAGTCCCAGTCAAGGCCCAGATCCCTACCCCACCTCACCCACCCCTGCACTCCACACACCCCCACTCCACCCCGTCACACCCTACCATACACACCCCAGGTATTCCAGGTCCAGCACCCCATCCCCACACCAGCACCCTTTACCCCTTACACGCACTGCCCACTGCACCCTGCTGCCCTCCGCATCACCCCTACCCTGCTGCTCCACCCTCTGTTCCCACCCCACCCCATCACCTTCTCCCACCCAGCCCTGTACCCCACTTCCCCCTGTACCCCACTCCCCTCACCTTTAAGGTGCCTTTGCTGTTTCCTCCCACTTTCACATTGATGGTGCTGCCCAGGGAGAACTTCCAGGAGGGAGAGGAAAGCAGGTCAGAGGGCACGGAAGGGGGGCCCGGAGGGAGGGGGGAGCAGGCCAGGTGCCACCGCCACCATCTGTCCCAGAACCTTGTACTTGGCTACAGTATCAATTTTGATGCCTAGACAAGTGGTTCTCAACCTGTGGGTCGCGACCCCCTTTAGGAGTCATCTATCAGATATCCTGCATATCAGATGTTTATATTACAATTCATACAGTAGCAGAATTGCAGTTATCAAGTAGCAGTGACATACTTTCACGGTAGGGCATCACCACAACATGAACTATATTAAAGGGTACAGCATTAGGGAAGGTGAGAACCAGTGCCCTGTGTGGACTCTAGAGACACACTGTTGTATGAGTGAGGGAACACAACCCTGGAGGTTTGACCACACGACCAGAAGAAAGGCAGTCTTCCCACGGCACCCTCAATGCTGGACTGGGCGTTGGAAAGAGGCTTCTGACCTGGCCCCGATAACCCCAGCCACCCCACGAGGGAGGGAAGGAGGAGGTCACCTTCAGCTCCTCCTCCAGGCCCTTGACTTGGTGGTTGTTCAGCTGTAGCAGGTGGGACTTGTACCCATTGCGGCCCATGGAGCTGAGAGTCACATTGAGTGCCTTCTCCTCGGTGGTGTGTGAAGCGATCCAGTATGCAGACAGGGCATCCAGGGTGACCACAGTGTCCTAAGGAGGTCAGGGCGAGAGTCGGGCACTTGGTCTAGGAACCACCTACCTGGAGCTGCCCTGTGGCTGCCCCTACCTGGGTACTGCGGAATCCCCCTTGGAAGCTTCCCTGGTGTGTGAGCCAGGTTGCCACCTTGTCAGCCATTTCTCCCTTCCCCTCCCGCAGCAGCAGATGTAGCAGGCCGTAGGCTGTGGTTTCGATCCACAGGGCTGGGGCCTGGGGCACAGGTTCTGAGGGATTACGAGGGGCTGGGGTGGACGACACAACGTTGTCCTGAGAGCCAATGGCTGAGCCCCAGTAGAGGTTTTCTGGAAGGGAGGGAAATGCAACAAGGATTGCATGAGGAGACTGCAGCTGAGCCGCCAGGCTCTCTGGCGCCCCCTGTCAGCGCCCCGCTCCCACACCCTTTCTCTTCAGGCCTTTTCAGTCTCTGCTCAGGAATCCCAAGGGCCCCAAATCCCTGGTGCTCTGCCAGGGCGCCCTCGCCCTTACCCCCTGTTTCCTCAGCCATGGCCATCAGGCTGTTGTGGGCAACATTCTGCAGATCCTCCGAGGCCTTGGTCAGCGTCAAGGCATAGGCTGTGATGGCGGATGCGTGTGCACCCAGGAGCCCAGCACTTGCCTTCTGCCCCAAGAACGAGTTCGCCTTCGTGATGGAGGCTTCCTAGAACAGAGCAGAGGCCTGAGCCTGTGTGCCTGGGCTCCCAGAGCGAGGACAGTCGGGCAGGAAGGGCAGACAGACCCGGGCTTCCTTACCACCCTCTTCTTCAGCTGCTGTGAGTTCTCGTCCTGGAAGACGGCCAGCCCGTGGTGAAGGGCGATGACCACAAAGGCGGTCAGTGCCACGGTCTCATCGGTTCCCACCAAGCCCCCCTAGTGAGTGGGGGGGAGAGAAAGAGAGAGAGACTGTCAGGCCAGAGTTGTGAGTCCATCTCACTGCTGACATCCTCGAGGTGTCTCTGGCGTGTTCTACCTGCATGCCTCTGTGGATGACTGGACACGGGTCGTGGAATGAGCCATCGTCCAGCTGCTGGCCCAGCAGCCACCCAGCGGTCTCTTGCAGCTTCTCGGGGGAGTCACCAATCTGTTCCTGGGCCAGACTCAGAATCTTCAGCACAAAAGCCGTGAGCCTGGAGCAGGGGGGGGCGGGGGGGGGGGGGGAGACAATGCTAGTCTCTCAGGAGACCTGGCTTGTGGCCTTTTATTCTCTGGCTGCCCTGTACAGGGTCCCTGGCCTTACCAGGTGCTGCTGTCCCGGTGTAACCATGCCCCAAAGGAGCCATCTTTCTTCCGAAACTGCTGGATCCGCATGTGGCCTGAGAAAGAGGACAGTCAAGGTTCTGACTCTCCTGCTGTCTGTTTCCTGGCTGCACTCCCAGCGCCCCACCACCACTCCTATCCCAGCTTCACTCACTAGGCTCCTGCCTGCCCTTCTTGCCCTCCCTGGCTCTGATGCTGGCTTTCCCTTAACCTTTCTGAATCAGATCCACAGCATGGTCCTTTGTCTCAGGGGGCAGTTTGCTCCACTGCTCCGTCCTGTCCAGGTAGTGGGAAGCAGTCAGGGTAGGGGCCAAATAGATCATGGTTTGTTCTGCACAGCCTCTAGGGAGCCTCAGGAGGGAGGCCACTCCGCCTGGGGACAAGGCGCCTTCGGAGCCCAAAGTCTCCAAGGGTTCGGAGGCTAAAGGACAGAGAAGTTGAAGATGAGACTGAGTCTAAAGACTCAGATGACTAGAAGAGGGCTCCACGGGCTTCAGGTGAACACAGGCGCTCAGGTGTGGACCGGACACCCACCTGTAACCCTGACGAAGCTGCTGAAATCTCCATCAGGAATGACGTTGGGGTCTGAGCTGCCAGGGATTTCCAAACTCCGACCAAGGTTATCTGGGGTGAGGAGAGGAGCTTGTGGTCCAGCCCTTGTGCCCCATAACTCCCTTAGTATATAGGTGGTGGGGCACGGGGCACTCACTTAGGGGGTCGAGGTTGTAGACTATCTCTTCTCTGTGGATGGCCCCTTCCTTCTGTCTCAATTGAAAAATGGAGTGGGGGATTAGCCAGGGCTACACCCTCCTATCCTGGGTAGACCCCCCTGGAACTTGGTGTATGAACTTCATAGCTGTAAACAGGGACAAAGCTCACTTCTCTACCTCATACAACGTCCTGGACTTAACCCCCATGACCACCAAAATAAAATAAAACAGAGTAAACAGTTTCAGAGACAGCTGGGTGTGACAGCGAGTGCCTGTAGCACCAGTCATTCAGAAGGCAAAGGCAGGGGGATTACTGGTATTCAAGGTCAGCCTGGACTGCAGAATGAGTTTGAGGCAAGCCTGGGCTACTTAGGCAAGCTCTGTCTCAATATAAGTAAACAATTTCTGGGACACGAGCTTATCAATGCACTAGGTTTGAGCACTGATCCAAGGCCTGGCCAACGGAATGCTAAGTGGCAGGGAGCCAGGAGAGGGGCTGTTGAGGGGGAAGGGGTGTTGAGAAGGAGGGGAATGCTAGATTACCCAACAGTCACTCACCTCAATTTGGAGAATCTTAGACACAGCATCCCCTATAGTAAAAGACCCCCGAGCCACCACTTTCAGGGGTATGCTGGCAGCAGCTGTGGGTACCACAGAGAAGGCCACAGGCCGGGCGGAGCCTGCAGGCACTGATACTTGCTGGGCCAGCAATCCACCACCAGCCAGGCACAGCCCCTCCACTGGGGACACATGGACACTCACCTGGGGACAGGAAAACAGGGATGGCTACGGAGCCCTAATGGGATCAGGACCACTGCCTGACCTGCTCCTGGCTGCAACCCCTCCCTACCCCCTCCACCCTGGATACTCCCCCGTGGGGTCTTACAGTCACGTCCTCACTCAGATAGTTGTAGAGAACGGGCCGTAATTCAAGCTGCTCGAAGCGCCGGACAGAGATGGGCAGGCGCAGGTGCAGGTGGAATTCTCGGAACACTCGCACGCGAGTTGGCTTGGCTACACACAAGCCTGTGGACAGGGAGATGGGGCACAGGGACAGAGATGGAAGGGCCATGGAGAGGAAGGACCAGTGAAGATTTTCCCAGATCCAAGGGCTTCGCGCCCCCCCCTCTACCCCCGTCCCCCCGCACAGGGAGCAGAAGGCTGAGCAGGGTCACCGGGAATGAGAAGATGTCTGGACAGTGCCACCTCACCTTTGCTTTTGGACAGGCTCACACCATGAATCTCCCATGTGGTCAGAGAGTCAGGGAGCCACACAGTCAACCTGTGGAGGGGAAATGCAGAGTCACCCTGTCACCCCCAGGACTGTCCTCAGACCCAGTCCAGAGGCAAGATCGGGCACGCCAGGCCCTCACAGTTTGGAGCGGTCCACAGGTTCCACTCTCCAGAGCCAGTTCTCTGGGAAGAAGCTGCGCACGAGAATGTCATCTTCATCTATCAGATCCTCCTCCTGCAGCATGTCCTGGGCTGGGGACAGTGGGGACGGACAGACGGACAGACGGTGAGGAGGGAAAGTTTTGCCCTCTCAGGCATCAGCACCCATCCCTCAGCTTCAGCGGCTGCTCACCTCGGGCGAGGCCCGCCTGGCTCCTGGTCTGGTTCCTGCGGAGGTCCTCAGCAAACTTGCAACAGGACAAGAAGGGCTCCCGGCAGGCTGGCTGAGGCACGCGGGCTGCCCTCTGCTCGCAGGTGCGTGCCATGGGCAGCTTGGTCATCCCATCCTGGCAGCAGCGCTTGGTGTCTGGAGAGGAATACTGGCCCACTGCCAGCCAGCGTAGGCTAGGCAAGTGGCAGGGACTGAAACCTCAGCCCCACCAACCCCTAGAGCCATGCTTGGAGAGCAGTCAGCAACAGCCATGCAACAGCCACCCTCCTCCTCCAGCCCTAGGCTTCCTCACCCTGAACACCACAACTGGCTGAGAGGGCTGCAGAGGACAGAGAAGCAGATCCCACCCTTGCCCCAGACATGGTTCCCAGTGTTCCATGGGCACCCACAACATACACTTCTCGCTAATAGCCTTCTGGAAGTTAACATTTCGCTTTTGCCGACTTTTCTTCTCCTTGGGACAGCTCAGGTCTGGTAGAGGGCAAGAAAGTAGTCAAGCTACAGGGAGTACATCTTGCCTCCTTCCCCATCCCTCAGCCCAGCCTTTTGCCCTGGAGTCTGCCACACACACACATAAACACACTCAGATACTCACAGATACACATACACATTCAGATACTCACAGGCAGACACACTCAGATACTCACAGACACACACACACTTACATACAGAGACACACAGACATACATACACACACTCAGAGACACACAGACATACAATACGTCCACTCAGATACTCACAGACACATATACAGACACACAGGCATGCACACACAGACATACAGAGACACACACAGAGATACACACAGAGACACACAGACACAGACACAGACACAGACACACACACACACACACACACACACACGGCCTTTCCTCCTTTGTCTGTCCCCACTCACTCCGTCCTTACTCTCTTTGGTCTGAGTTAGTCGATCACCGTCAGAAAAGGCCAGACCAGCAGTCTGGAACACCTGAAGGGCATCGTCCCCGCCTCCGGGACCACAGCCAAGGTTGTAGCTGTTCATTACTTCAAAGACCTAGCAGGATAAGGCAAGAGATGCTGGGAGATGTGAGCAACTGAAAAGCAGGATCTGCCGCTCGCTTGGCTGAGGGAATTAGGGTAGGGCCCAAAGATGAGAGATGGGAGTGGAGAGACCAGGGAGTCTAGGGCCCAGGGGAAGACTGGGGAAAGCCTATAGGGACTGAGACCAGAGAACTAAGCCCCAGAGCTTAAGCTCAGAGGAGAGGGAGGGGAGGGGGAGGGGGAGAGAGAGGGGAAGACAGAGAGGAGGGAGAGAGGTGGGAGGAGAGGGATGCATGATGAAGGTTTGACAAACCTTGCTCATGTCGAGGGGTTTGTGAGACCGGCCACCCACAGCATACAGAGCTGTGTCCACAGCTCCCAGTGCCACCAGGGCTTCAGAGTCAGTTTGAAGTTGGAGCTTCATGCTGTCTCCATTGCGATACTCCTTGGCACCATCCACCTTCAATTCCAGCTGGCAGAGATGGGGAGAAACAGCCAATCAGCACATGGGGAGTGGGCTGGGGACATGGGTCGGTAGTTGAAGTATGCGCCATCCAAGCACGAGGATTGAACCCCCAGAAGCCAGGTGGGCATGAGGGTATGCCTGTACTTCCAGCCTGGAAAGGTGGAGACAGGGGGATCCTGACAGCAAGGTGGTCAGCAAGACGAGGCTTATCAGTGAGCATTAGGCTTGATTGACAAAAACTGACCCAATGACTAACGCTGAAGAGAGAGCCAGATGATCCCCAGCTCACTACAAGGATATGCATGTGTGCATGTGAATGCATGCTGTATGCAGAATATGCATGCAAACATGTCCACCTCACACGCAGGAAAATGAAAAACAGTCAACTCTCACTTCCAGCCCCATGCACACTCAGTGGCTAAACCAATCATCCTGTCCTTTTCTCAACCCCCGGATGCATGATGCATATGCACACTGGGACATGCATGCACACACACACACACACACACACACACACACACGCACACACGCACACACGCACACACGCACACACATACACACACAGCCCACACCACCTCTCCATACCTTGCCCTCACAGTCCCCGGGCTGGACGTTGATGAGCAGGGAGTTGGCCACTGGGAGTCCTTGGTGATAGAAGTAGGCCACAAAGTAGAAAGAGGGAGCCAGGTGATGGTCCACCAAGACAGAGATGGAGGTCAGGGCCCTCCTGGGCTCCCGACTCATGGCCATGATCTGGCCTCTGGAGATGATCTGAGCAGGAGGCAGGGGCAGTGAGTAGCTTCCTGTTTGGTATACACCCTGCCCCCAATCCTACACCTAGAGCTCCTATACCCCAAGTCCCACATACCATGTAGTAGTAATGAGAGAAGGTAGGCATAGGGATGCCCACGGTTCGAAGGCTCAGGACGAAGGTGTCCCCCACACGAGGGGACCGAAGGTCTAATGGCTCAATGGACAGAAAGCCGGGGCCTCTTGAAGGTGGGGCTTGCACGGTGAGCTTGGCTACAGCTGGGTAGAGGGAACCGGCAGATACCTGGCAAGAAAGGCATGAAGACCTATGACCAAGGACCCAGATACGTCATCCCTTCTCCCGAGCTCGGCCAGAGGCACCCAGGAAACAACTCGCATGCCCTCCCTGTCCCCAAGCCCATCTACACAGAGAAGCACTACCAAGAGTCGAAGTTCGGTGATGGTTGGCGGGACATGGATGGAAAAGCTGACTTGGCCAATCCCATTGGTGTTCTGTTGAAAGTCAAGGACTTTCGAGTCGGACCCAGACAACAATGTGGCAGAGACTTTGACAGGAACATCAGAGGCTTCAGAGCCTGACATTTCTCGAACCAGGGCCTAGAGGAGTCAGTCAAAAAGAGTCAGTCATTAAGACTGTGTGGCCCACACGCTCTCCCCTCCAGCCACGCCCTTCCAAGAAGAACCTGCAGCAGGAAGGGGGCCCCGGGCACAAGATGCTGCTTGGTGTGGCTGAGATCCAAGGAGAAGGCAGATGACACGAAGGGCCAGGATGTGAGCTCCGCCTCCTCCATCTCTCCTCCTGAAAGACAGAGAAGGCAGGGAGGTGGAGGGCGTGGCCCAGGGAAAAGGAGACAAGAGCCGTTCATCTCCATCATGTCTATCTGATAGTGAACCCGAGAAGAGTGACTGGGAACAGTTAAGTAAAGGGAGACAGGAAATGACAGGACCCTTTCCTGGGTCTGTGTTAGTCGTGAGCCTGAGAGGAGGTGGCAGAGGTCAGTGCACGGGCAGTGAGGATGGGAGGAGCAGGCTGATGGTGTCATTTGTATCTTTAAGCTGCTCCCTCACGTCCTCAAGAGCAAGGGTTGAGGTGCCAGCAGAGGGAAGCCACCCACCTGGAGACTCAATGACAGCTACGGCAGCGTAGAGCCGCAGCCCCTCCAGGTCTCCGATCTCAGTATTCACTTTACCCAGGGCAGCCTGGAACTGGTCCCTTGAGATGGAGATGTGAGTCTGGCCTTCCACCAACTAAGATGAAGGAAAAAGGCCGTGAGTGGGGCCGGCATCTCACCTGTCTCCCCCTCTGTCACCCCCTCGCCACACCCCTCATCACTACTCTACCTTGGTCTGGGTCTCTAGGCCCCGAAGGAAAGACTTCTTCCCCTGCTCATCCATGAGTGCGAAGCGGGTATATGCCACGCCCTGCACGGGCTTCCCGTAGACGTATCTGTTGCCACAGGGGTTGGAGGGGAAGAGAGGGAGAGCTGAGGGCTGGGGCGATAACTCAGTTGCTAAAGTGTTGCCATGCAAGCACAAAGACCTGAATTCGATGCCCCAGGATCCCTGTGGAAATGCCCGGAGGTGTGGCAGCATCCGCTTGTAATCCCAGCAGTGGGAGCACAGAGACAGGAGGGTTCTGAGGGCTACCTGGCCAGCCAACTTAACCACTTAGTGAGTTCCACAGCAGTGAGAGACTGTGTCCCAAAGGAGGACACCTAAGGTCATCCTCTGGCCTCCACATACACACTCGTGGCCCTGCACACACAGACACATGTGTGCACACCTTTAATCCCAGCACTCAGGAGGCAGAGGCAGATGGATCTCTGTGAGTTCAAGGCCAGACAGGACTACATGATGAGTATACAGTGGGCGTGAGACTGTCTCAAGAAAACAAAACCCTCAAATAAAAGAGGAAGAAAGAGAAGGAAAGCTAGAGGTCGGAGGAAGCTGGGCTTTGCAAAGGACGGGGGGGGGGGTGTTACCTGGCCTGGACGTCTAATTGTATTTCTTCACGGTAGCTAGGCACTGTCAGGATATATGGCTTCCAAGGAGTAAGCTTCACCTCAAAGTTGGGAAGGACTGAATAAGGGTGAAGAGATGGATGGGCCAGGTACTAGAGACCAGGTTGTCCAAATCGTCCACTCGCAGGCCTACCCACCTCACCCTCTCCCTACCCCATGCTTTCAGCACTAACCATATTTCTTCACTTCGAAGTGGGTGCTTCTGTTGGACTCGAGGCCATCTGAGAACCTAGCTGAGATCTTCCAGGTCCCCGGCCTGAGAATGGACAAGGTAGAGAGTTGAGCTACCCACCCATAGACAGCTATGGCCTGAGTCCTCCAGAAGAAAGCTGTGCTTTGAACAGAGGTTTGGGGGGTGGGTCAGAACATCTGGAATGTGTCTCTGTCTGTCAGAGGTGGTGGACAGTGCCAAGGGAAGCAGGACTTGGGGTGCTGCAGATAAAGGGGTACCCTGAGGTGGGGGAGCTCACTCTGAGATGTCTGGAATTATGAAGTCATCTTGGAAGATGGATGTGGGGGCAAATACCTCCTTCTTGCGTACACGGAGGCCATGGGAGTTCTGCAAGGGGAGTCGGTGTGGTCAGGGAGGAGGTCACATCCGTGCACAGGGCTGGGAGGGTCAGAGGTCAGACACTCACCTCCACTGTGACCGTGAGGGTGTCAGTAGATGGACGCATCTTTTGATCCAGTGCAAAGACCCGATAACGAACTACAAGGAGGATGGGGAGGGGGGTCAGAGGTGAATGGGCAAAGGGACTGGGACAGCTGCAGGGAGACAATGGGGACTAAACTGCTAAGCAAGCCTTCAGGGTGGCCCTGTCTGTGAAGTCACCTTACATAGAGGCAACCAAACATGCTCTGAGCAGCCTGAGAGCTACAGAGCAAAGGCCCCTCCCGAGGCTGATGGCTCACCCCGCTGCCCAGGGTTATAGATAGGCTGATCGGTCTGCACAAAGATGTGGCCTCGTCGGGAAGAGAAAAGCAGGTTGACCCCCTGAGTCTCGGTGGCTTTGGATGCTGTGTTCTTTAGCCACGGAGAGTGAGCCACCAGCTGGATGTGGGGGGCTCTGCGCAGGCCAAAGAGGCCACAACTCCTCACATCTTTCAGTGGGACCTGTCAAGAGAGAAGGAAAGATCAGCCAGCAAAGGGAACCTGATACAGAGCCCCAGGTAGGGACAGCAAGGTCATAGTGCTGGAAAAGAGAGGCAGGAGGTCACTGAGGGAGATAGGGGCCTGGGGATTTAGCTCAGTGGTAGAGCGCTTACCTAGGAAGCGCAAGGCCCTGGGTTCGGTCCCCAGCTCCGAAAAAAAAGAACCAAAAAAAAAAAAAGAAAGAAAACACAACAGAAGGGCCAGGCTCGATGGCGCATGGGCGTAATCCCAACTCTTGGGAGGCCACAGTAGGGTCACTGAGCGAACCCTGTCTCAAAAGCAAAACTAAACAATAAAATAAAAGACAACAGGCAAACCAGGTGTACTTGTAAATCTTAGCACTTCAGAGGCTGAGGCAAGAGGACAGCCATGAGTTCAAAGCCAGCCTATGTCGCATAGCAAGCTCTTGTCTGTAACTAAGGAAACAGCCAATGGGGTGTAGCAGAGAGGACTGAGGAAACAGCAGGGGTGTGGGCACTGGTTACCTCAAGTCTGAGAAGCACAAAGTCATTTCCCGAGCTGAGCTTAAAGTCCTTCTTTGGGGAGCAGGGACCGCTTGTTGGGTTTCTGAGGTACACTGAGCCTTTCACCTCCTGTCCTGCAGGGGCATCCAGGAGCTGCACCCCTACTGACAGGGGGGTCCCCAAATTAACCACAGAAGGGGAGAACAGGAGCAACCTATGAGAGCAGTGAGGTGCATCTTCAGACCCAGTCTAATCCTAACCCTGCCACCCTCCTCTCCCTCACTCCTGACCCCCCAAATGCCACTTCCTTCCCCAGGACCTGGGCTTCTGCAGAGAGGAGGCAAAGAAGCTGAATGCCCAGGCCAGGCCCCAGAGGAGCCGCATGGTTGGAGGATCCAGGAGAGGTCAGCCCGTCTAGTCTGACAGTCTGCTCCCTTCTGGTCAACCTAGGGTTGGGGCAGAGTTTGACTCTGGACCTTGCCCCTCCCCTCGCCCCATGAGCCGGGAAACCACGTGATGGCCAAGAATCGCAACTGGCCCCAGGCCCAGAGCTGGGGAGGCAACCCAAACATCAGGGTCTCTGAAGAAATCTTGGCCCCAAAATGCATTTTGTGCTTCCTTGTTTATTCCCAGTACCAGGTACCTCCCTCCCTCAAGTATGTGTGTGTGTGTGCGTGTGTGTGTGTGCGTGTGTGTACACGTGTGCATGTGCTTGCCCATGTGCAAGTGTATACAGCTCCAACATGGCACACGGATAGGACAGGACAGGGCAGGACAGGACAGGGCAGGCAGGTAAAGTTCCTAACAAAACTAGAATGGACTCCGGACCCTTGCCTCATAGTCAAGACAGTCTGCTTCGTATAGGCTCTAACAGGAAGCCTGTAGTTCAGAAGTGGGGTACACTTTCACCCCACAGGGAAATTGGCCTTAGTAAGCCTTGTTCTCTCTGTAAACTATGAGGAAACTCAGGCCTAAGTTGGGCTTCACCCTCTCCACAGGCATCGGCACACACCACACTGAACAAAGCACCGGGAAGAAGTGCAGGCACAAGTATTTATTTGGCAATTTCAGTCTGACGTGAAGGGCAGAGTTTTCTGCTTCCTTCTCCAGTGTCTCCAGCCATCTTCTTATCCCCTTGGCTCGGCTCCTGGCTCCTGGTCCCACGGAAGGAACCAAGGGCTGCAGTGCCCACAGCCCAGCTCAGGTGGGAGCCTCAGCTTGCAGCAGCAGAGCCTTGCGCCCTCTGTGGTGACTTGTCCAGCCACCCTGGGGTGGCACGTCCGGGAACCTCGCTCAGTCCCTGGGGCGGCACGTCCGGGAACCTCGCTCAGTGAGCTGAAGAATCCAAGAGCTGACTCCTCACGTATCTGGCAGGCGAAGGAGGGTTCCAGAAGTGGTGGGGACACTGTATAACAGAAAGACAAGACTGGAGCCAGCTGCCTCAGCCCGAGGATGAAAACTCAGAATTTAATTTAGTACAGTGTCGTCCTGAGTCACACAAAGACTGAGAGAAACTGGGCTTCACTGAAGCATGACTTAGGGAAGCCAACCCTGGTCCCTGCAGTTTCCCAGGTCTCAGGACTAGACTCACCAGTCCACCAGCTGTGCCCCAATGAGGTCATGCACATGGTAGGCAAGACCTAGCCGCACTGCTGAAGGGACTCTGCGGCCCAGGAGCTCCGACAGGGGAAGCTCCCGGTACTTGGCCTTCCGCACCATGCTCAGTACAGCCTGGCGTCCTGGAGGAGAGGATCCAGGAAAAGGAAGAGGTGAGTCAAACATGGAGACCTAAGGACACCCCTAAAAACCCCCTCCAAAGGGCGTTGTTCAACCTGAAGTACCTTACCTTTAACAAAGCACTTAATGAATCTCCCAGCTCCGGGCACAGCCAGCCACCAGCTTCCAGCATCACGGACAGTGAGGACTCCAGCATTCACCAGGTGCCTGCAGGTGGTAGGCAGCCATGATGATGCCGCCTGGGCTTGGAGAACCCTCCCTTCCCAACCGCTGATGCGTGGACACTGAGCTTCCAGAAACACAAGCAACCCAAGCAGGGATCCACTTACCCTTCTGGTGCCACCACTGCTGCCTGGGTGTCCTTCTGTACGCGCGCGCGCGTGTGTGTGTGTGTGTACATGTGTGCGCTCATATGTGTGCATACATGTATGTGTGTGCATGCATGTGTGTGTGCATGCATGTGTGTATGTGTGTGCGGGCATGTGTGGTCGTGTGAGTGTATGTGCCGGCATGTGTTTATGTGCACGTGTGCGTACATGTGCGTGCGTGTGCGTGCATGTGTGCACATGTGCATATATGGGTGTGTGCAGGCACATGTGTGCATGTACACACGCGTGTGTAGAGTATATTGTTCGAGCAGGTAAAGAAGCATGTAGAAGCTACAAGTTTACATTACGTATATGCAATAACTGTTGACTTTTTTAAAGACATTTTTACATGTATTCGTGCTTGACTACATGTTTACCACATGCATACAGTACAGTGTCTGTGATGGCCAGCGAGGGTACTGGGTCCCCTGAAGTTGGAGTTATAGACTGTTAAGAGCCATTTTGTGGGTGCTGGGAATTGAACTTGGGTCCTCTAGAAGAGCAGCCAGTGCTCTTAAACACCGCGCTATTTTTCCCTTTTATTTTTCAAGACAGGGTTTCTCTGTATAGCCCCGGCTGTCCTGGACCTTGCTCTGTAGACCAGGCTAACCCCAAACTCTGAGATTCATCTGCCTTTGCTCTGGAGCACTGGGATGAAAGGTGTGCGCCACGCCTAGCTTGACCATATGCTGTGCTACCATCTCTCACTGACCATGAAGCTCATTGGTTTGCATACACCCCGCTAGCCAGTGAGCATCAGGGATCCTCCTGCCTCTGCCCCGACTTCCAGCACTGGGGTCCCAGACACCTCGCTATGCTCAGCTATCGGGTGCTGGGACTGGAGCTCACTCAGGCCCCTGTGCTCACACAACAGACTTTCCCAAGCAAGCCGGCTCCCCAGTCCTCTTGGTAAAGACTGCTTGCTAATAAAACAGCATCCTTGGGAAACCCTCCCTGAGTGCAGCCCCCAAAATGTGCCTGAGGAGTGGGGGTCATCTCTGGGCTCACCATGACCTGTGAACTCTCCCCACTCGGCCCCCACTACTTCCTGGGGAGTTAGAAAGCAGGAGGCCAGCCGGGTGTGGCACTAACATCCTTCTGTCCTGAGACCTTGCCTAGTACCTTCTCTTTAGAGGAGACCCTGCAGCCTTTGCCATTTTCTACCCTCAGAGCATCATCAGGCATGGCTCTGGCTAGGCCTCATGTTGGGCAAGCCTCTGGTTCTTCTGATTTCTAGTCCAAGGCTCTCCCCAAGGCCTGCTCTCCTGCAGGGTGGAGTGCACTTCACTTTACTAAACAGAAACGCAGCTCACTCAGAAGAAAAAGCCCTGCCAGAGGCCTAACTGACTGACCCCACCACATCTCACGTGATCTCCGAGTCCCTGAAGCCGTAAGTCTGTGTCATCTGGTCCTGCTGGAAACTAAGGTCCCCACAGGCTGGGAGCACCGAGGCCAGGAACTTCTGCACCGCCCCAGCGCATGGTCGGCCATCGCAGGCCTTGAGGACCTAGAACCAGGGTTGATGTCGGTGGCCAGCATGAGCCCATCCCCCACTGCGGCTCTCTTATCTCTGCCTCCCCTCTCCCTGGGTCCTTCTACTTCCCTCTTCCCTCCCCCATACCCCCCACACCTCACTCATTACCAGAGCTCTGTGCTCTCTATGAGGACGCGGGCTAGGGATAACGTTTCTGTCGTCAGTTATTTCTATGCCCAACTTCCCTCCTGAGACCACCACACTCATGCCCCACCCTCTCTCACATACCCTGGTCCTGTAGTCTTCAGTGAAGACAATTCCGTGGGCATCCAAGTCAAAGCCTAGCTGGATGACTCGGATCTCTCCCCGATCTTGAAGCTCCTTCTGTCTCCACAGAGATGAGAGCAGAAAGAGAAAGACAGGGTAAGCCAAGCAGCCGTGTTCTGAGCCCTGGGGCAGAGAGTTTGGTTGTGTGTGTGTGTGTGTGTGTGTGTGTGTGTGTGTGTGTGTATGTGTGTGTGTATGTGTGTGTGTATGAGTGTGTGTATGTGTGTGTGCATGTTTGTGTGTGTCTGTGCATGAGTGTGTGCGCGTTTGTGTGTATGAAAGTGTGTATCTGTGTATGAGTGTGGGTGCGTGTGTGCATGTGTGTTTGTCTGTGCGTGTTTGTGTGTGTGTGAGTGTGTGTGTGTGGACACTCAGGTGACCATCAAGCAGCTGTTTCTGACCAGTCACCTACCCACCTCATGGCAGCCCAGCCTCATGAGCTGCTAACCGATCAATTGACATGTTTTCTAAGAGCAGACCCTTACCAGTCACTACAGTAAATAGTGATGCAGGGCCTGCCTTTAATCCCTGCACTCGTGGGGCAGAAGCAGCCTGGTCTACTGGCTAGCCAGGGCTATGCAGCGAGAGCTTGTTTCGAAAGGAAAAAACAAATAGTGATAAAGTCAGGTCCTGACCCGAAGACTCATCAGTCTAGACTTTGGGTGGAGGCGTGGGAGAAGCACTGGATAAAATCCTTCAATAAAATGGTGCCGGCCATGATGGCACATGCTTGTACGTGGTACTGGATGGGGGAAGGCAGAACTTTGAGTCTGTAGCCAGCCTAGGGTATAAGATCCTGCCTGGGGCTGGGGATTTAGCTCAGTGGTAGAGCGCTTGCCTAGGAAGCACAAGGCCCTGGGTTCGGTCCCCAGCTCCAAAAAAAAAAAGACCAAAAAAAAAAAAAAAAAAAAAAAAAGATCCTGCCTAAAAGCCAAGCAGACAAACAAGTAAATAAAAACAACAAACACGAACAAACAAACAAACAAGCCAGGACTTCTGTGGGCAGCAAAACAACAAAGGCCAGAGTGATAAAGGCAGTTCACCAAGTCTGATGACCTTGGCTCGGGTCCCGGGACACACATGCACTGCAGCATGTCTGCATGCTCCCACACACATAAAACACGGGTCCTGGAACATACATGCACTGCAGCATGTCTGCATGCTCCCACACACATAAAACACATCTGTAAAAAAAAATCTTTTAAGGGGCTGGAGAGATGGCTCAGCAGTTAAGAGACTGCTGCTCTTCCAGAGGATGCTGGTTCGATTCCTGGCATCCACATGACAGCTCACAACTGCCCGTAACTGCAGTTTCAGATCTGACCCTGTTCTGGTCTCTGAAGGCATTGAGCACACATGGGGACATGGACATATTTGTAAGCAGAACATCTGCTCACATGAAAAAAAAAGTTGTCTTTTTTAAAAAAAAAAGTTTCTCTTGTTCCCTTACCCTCTTCTCCCTCTCTCTCTCCATTCCCCTCCCGCCTCTCTCCACATGCTCATGGCCAGCCTCTACTGCTCTTCTCTCCTCTCCTCTCCTCTCCTCTCCTCCTCTCCCCCCCCAGCCTTTCTCTTTCTCTACTCTCTCAATTCCCCTCCCCATGCCCTGAATAAACTCTATTCTATACTAAAAAAAAAAAAAAAAGTTTTAATTGTGCAAATAGCTGGGCATAGTGGCTTCCACCTTTGGTCCCAGCACTCAGGAGGCAGAGGCAGACAGATCTGTGAGTTCAAGGCCAGCCTGGTCTACAGAGTGAGTTCCAGGGCAGCCAGAGTTACAAAATGAGACCTTGTCTCAAAACAACAAAACATTTTTTTTTTTTTGCTCAAACATTAAAAAGCTCACAGGATCACAAGAATTACCAGAGAGATCTATTACAGCAAGCAAAGGTGTAGAGAGAAAGGAAACAGGGAGGGACATCTGCTGATCTGAGCAAATCTGCCCAGCACATGGCCAAAAATAACAGGGCACACAGGAAGCAAAACTCAGAAGACATGCGGCCTAGGACTGGATCTGTAATCAGACCAGAATGGCCACCAAAGGGAAGTGCTCCTCCTCAGGAAGAGCGGAGGGCGCATACACAGCACAGAACTGTGGGCTCTATGTTTTGTTGTGCTTTTTGAGACACGGTTTCTCTATCTCCCACACCGGACTCTAACTTGCAGGATCCGTCTGACTCCAAGAGTCCCAGAGTTACAGGTCCGGGGCACGAAGCCTGGTCAATTACAGTTTACTCATTAGGCATTTTAGGAAGAACTAGAAGACAGGTGTTTTAAGGTTCTTGACATGGGTGGATGATAAATGGAGGTACAGACACTGACTTCTTTACCCTGGTCATTACATGTTGTAAGCACAGATGAATGACCCCACCACACCCTAGCAAGACATACGACTACGTCGAGCTCAGAGGACTTAAAGCTTTTGAAAAACAAAGCCATAATGCTGCTAATGGTCAAAACCAAGATGAGGAGCTCCCGCTAGGAAGTTCTGAAAGGACACAGCAGGCTTAGGGCTGATGGGACATTTCAGTGGGTCGGGTGGCCTGCTGCTGATCCCAAATGCCTGAGTCAGCCCCTGGGATCACGTGACGGGAGGAGAGATCTCAACCCCACAGTACCCCCTGACTTCTACGCACGCATATAAATATAATTAATACAAATAGAATATTAGCTTGTGGCCCAAGCTGGCCTTAAGCTCACAGAGATCTGCCAGCCTTTACCTCTAGAGGGCTGGGGTTAAAGACTTATGGCACCACACATGGCCAAAAACAATAATAAAATAAAAAAAATAACCATAAAAAAAGATAAGAGGCTTAAATACGTCCCAGTCAGTCACGGTGGAGCACTTAGGAGGCAGAGGCAGAGGCAGGTGGGTCTCTGTGAGATCAAGGGTAGCCTGGTCTACCGAGTGAGTTCCAGGCCATCTACTGCTACATAATAAGACCCTGTTTCAGAACCAAAACAAAACAAAAAGTCCCGGTAGAAGAGCTGAAACTGAGAAATGAAGTCAATGAACCAAGACTCCGGTGAGTGCGGGATGCATTAGTGCACTGAACGGAAGGCTTAATCTGGGGCTGGGGGGTCTGGGGGGCTGGGGGCTGGGGGGCTGGGGCGCTGGCTGAGTAATTCCCGCTCTTGCAGAGCACCCATGTTCAGCCCCCGCATCTGGTGGCTCACAACCACCTGAAACGAGTAATTCCCCAGCTCCAGGGCCAAATCCCTTCTGGCATCTGAGGCTGTACACACTCATGCACACATGCACATAGCCGCGACAATAAAATCACTTTTTCTAAACCGATTATTAATCTAAGACAATTATAAACCAATCAATACAGTAATAAAAGAGAGGCAAAAACTATTGAACACGGAAGTGTTGAAGGGTTCCAAAGAGAAGACCCAACGTCTACTTGATTTGTGAGCTGGGAGAAGGCAAAGAGAGATAGAGAAATTTTTAAGAGCTGGGGACAGGGCTGAGGAGGTGACTCTGCTGACCCAAGTTCAACCCTACCCTTTCCACAGAAAGAACAGACTCCCTCCTCCCTCTAGCAGTCTTCTTACACACTTACACACACACACACACACACACACACACACACACACACACACACACACACGAATAGCCAATAAAAATCCAAAAAGTGAGCTGAAAGCGATGGCGCATGCCTTTCATCTCAGCACTTGGGAGGTGGACTCGGGTGGATCTCTGTGAGTTCGAGGCCAGCCTGGTCTATGGAGTGAGTTTCAGGAAACAACAAACAAAATAAATAAATAAAATACCCCCACCTCAGGAGTATATAAATCCAATTCTCATAAATTCACAGAACAAGGGACTAAATAATCAGCAGAGAGAGAGAGGGAGAGAGAGAGAGAGAAAGAGAGAGATTGATTGATTCAATTACAGCCTCGGCTACAGAGAGATCAGTAAGGAAATAACGTATTTTCACGTACACGTATATAACGTTTAGCAAAATAGGCCACATAATGCAAAACAAGCCTTTTATCGATTTCAAATGTGTGGGGTCATCTTGTGTATTCTCTGGCCACCGTGTCATGTGAGCTGGAAATTCAGTCAGAGCTCAGTGACAGGAGACTGGGAAGTGTGATCCACAGTTCTTACCAACCCCCACCCAAGGAGCACAGAGGAGGTGTGAGGGCGCTTCTAACTGACCACTGATGAAAATGCAATTAGGAAGCTAAGGTGAATTCATAAGCCATCAAAAATACGTTTGTCTCACAGGGATGAGTAAATTGGAACAGGCTCCTAACATAGGAACCTAGAGAAATGGGTAACTATTGTTACAGACAACTTGGAATGATCTTTCAAACACCCAGCTAACTCAACAAGAAGCGAATGGTGTCGTAGTGTGTTCTCCGGATGCTGGAACCAGGTAAGTGATGCACGACACGGCAGGAAGCCTCGCTTGCCCAACATGCATAGGGCTCTGGGTTCGATGCCCGGCACCACCATCGACTACAAAGTGACAGCACAAAGCAGCAGGTCACTGTGCCTTGAGAGCCACATGGGACCAATGCCCTTATGGCCAGTCCTCCGTCTCTTCTGCCGTTGAGGACACAGTAACAAGTCAGAGCCAACCCTCACCAGATGCTGAGCCAGCTGAGGCTTTGGTCTTAGGTTCCCAGCTTCTACAGCTTTAAGAAATGAACTCGGGCTTGTCTAGCAAGCGCAAGGCCCTGGGTTCGGTCCCCAGCTCCGACAAAAAAGAAAAAAGAAAAAAAAAAAAAAAAGAAATGAACTCTGTTCTTTCTGATGTAGACTAAACAGCCTCTGGCATTTTCTTATAGGGACATGGACAGACTGTAAGGCAAGCAGTATGATCTCACTGTCAAGGTAAAAAGGAATCATAAAATCAAGCTGTTCCTGGTGAAAATACGCATATATTGTTGGGAACGTGCCAAAGAAACTTAACTCTGAGTACTACCACTTCATTTGCAGGCCCCAGTTAATCATAGAGATAAAGTAAATCCAAGGTCCCGGGCCCTAGGAGAGTTGGGGATTTCATAATAGTTGGCCGGCTTCTGTTGTAAACGGCTGTCTGAGTCCAGACATCTCAGAGACAACTTCTTCATCTTGCTGGCAGGGTCAAACTAAGATCATGTTCCCAGGCCCCGGGACCAACTCCTATCCTGACTGACGAGAATTCCCTTGCTCAATTCCTTCTGTCAAAATATGATTACACGATGCTACAGCCCACGATGCTCCCCCTCTCTTCACGGTTTCATCCCTTAAATAAATACGCAATACGACGCCCCTTCAGGGTTATACCTACTTCAGCTTCCAACTCTGTTCTGTATGGCTCAGAGACTGTTGTCCTGCTCTCAGTAATCAATAAACATTTTAATTATAATTGGGTTGAGTCTGCAGTCTTTGCCCTGGGGTCAGAAACAACATAACAATATAAGCAAGATGGACGCTGAGAAGGAACTGCCAGAGTTAAAAGGAGCAGGGAGAGGCATTCACAGTGTTACAACCTTTCACTCAGGCAGTGGTCGGAGAGTTCCTGTGAAACAGAGACTGAAATCTGCCCAGTGGATTTGACTGGAAGGTGGATGTGATCCTTAGGCCTCATTGCCTAGGATCCTGTGAGGCACTCCTTCACAGATATTAAACACTGTACAACGTACACCACGGCCCTGGCTTTCAATCACCCTCTAAACTTGGTCACAAGGTTACAACACTCCTCTAGTCTCCCCAAGGATCTCATTTAGCCCCTTATGCCTTCCCCTTGTGTACCACAGGGCCTAGAATGATCTGCAGCGTCAGAGCCCACTGTCTCGTCCGTCTATTACCCGCCACTCAGTGTGCGCATCAGGCAAGTGGTTACTCGGTGCCTTGCTCCTCTATTCAATCCACTAATCACTAACCGACCGTTAGGAAAATCTGGGAGTTGACACTAGACTCATCTCTCTCCCTCAAGCTCTTTCACCGATGACCTTCCGCACACCTTTGCTTCTCTAACAGCCATAACATGTCAGACGAAAGCCTGTGGGATGTGACATCTGCCTGCAGTTCCGAACAAAGCCCTGGGATTTGCTCTGCATCTGCTTTGGTCTAATGCCTGCTGATGGGCTGGCGGCTCCACTGAGGGTCTGAGTGACAGGGACTTGGCGAGTGCCCTTGAGGCTGAGGGTTGGGGAGATGAAGAGACACCGAAGGTCTCCAGGGCGCTCCTCACCAGCTGCAGGTCGGCCACCGTCCTGTCCGGCACCAGACTGTACACTTGAGTCCTCAGCGCGATGGGCGGCAGCGCGTCCTCGAACAGCCCCCGTGGGAACAGCTGCACGAGCTCTTCGATGGCCTCGCGTGCCGAACCTGTCGGGGAGCGAGCGCGGGGTCAGGTCCGGGTGGAGAGCACTCAGAGAATCTGACGCCCGAGCCCCACGCCTGGGTTGTCATGGTTACTCACCCCAGGACCTTTTCCTCCTCCCCCTCCTCTAAGGGTGGGTACCCTATGGCCCGCCACGCCCGGGTTGCCATGGTTACCTGCTTCCGCCCTTAGAGGATCCGCTCTCACGGGCCCCGGCACCCGCCGTCGCTTCACTCCAAAAACCTCAGACGCCAGGAGACGTCTCTTACGATTCATAGCCCGAATTTCAGGGTTCCGGGAAAGAACTCCTGAACATAGCGTCTTCCGGTGCAGAATGATGACGACGGGGCCTCTGGCTGGTCGTCTGAGTTTGATGACGAAGACAGCCTCACTTCCGGCGCCCGGGCCGCTGCTGATTGGCTGCGGTCCGGAGCTCTCTGGGGCGCGCGGCGGCGCGAGTCGGCGCCTGGGATCCTGCTCAGGTGCGGACCGACCTCGCCCCCTCCGGCCCTGAGGGCGGATGGTTGCGTCATCTGGAGCAACAACTCTACGTTTGCATCCCTGTCCGGCTTCTGAGGTGCTGCCCTGATGCTATAGCCTCGGGGAGGTGGAGCTTTGAGGTAACCTGGTCTTTGCTCCAAACCCCAAACTCCTCGACCTCACCGCGTTTGGGTGTCTGTGGGTGGGAACGAGACACCCGGCTCCTGACTGGGAAGGGGGAGTTGCTACACTCACACCCCGGACCTGGAAGCTCGCTCGGTCCTGGTCGGCTCTAAAACGGAAACGCTTCCTCTCAGGACCCCATGGAGCCCAGAGGGACCAAGAGAAAAGCTGAGAAGACAGAGGTGGCAAAGACTTGGAACAAATTACCGCGGTCGCTACCCTCACTGCGCACACAGCCTTCTCTGTACTCCGGACCCTTCCCTTTCTACCGGCGCCCTTCCGAACTGGGCTGCTTCTCCCTGGACGCACAGCGCCAGTACCACGGAGATGCCCGAGCCCTCCGCTACTACAGCCCACCACCCATCAACGGCCCAGGCCCAGACTTTGACCTCAGAGATGGATACCCTGACCGATACCAGCCCCGGGATGAGGAGGTCCGAGAGAGGTTGGACCATTTGCTGCGCTGGGTCCTGGAACACCGAAACCAGCTGGAGGGGTGAGCAAAGCGCAGCGCAGCGCAGAAGCTGACCTGGTGACCCGTTTTTCTTTTCTGAAGTTGGGAGAGCCAAAGGGTCTTTAGTGGGGAGTTTTGAGTCAACAGAGCTAAAGCTCGAGTTCGACCGTAAACCCCGAATTCTTCCCTCCCAGGGGTCCAGGCTGGCTGGCAGGGGCCACAGTGACATGGCGAGGGCACCTGACAAAATTGCTGACCACACCGTATGAGAGGCAAGAGGGCTGGCAGCTGGCAGCCTCCCGGTTCCAAGGGACACTGTATCTAAGTGAGGTGGAGACCCCGGCTGCTCGGGCCCAGAGGCTTGCAAGGCCCCCCCTCCTCCGGGAGCTCATGTACATGGGCTACAAGTTTGAGCAGTACATGTGTGCAGGTGAGAGTTGTCGCTGCCGTGCGGCCCGTCTCCCCTTCCGCAGAGGTCGAGAGCCCCTTCCCCTGCTGCTGGCTTCTCTTCTTGTGCAGACAAACCTGGAGGCTCCCCAGACCCTTCTGGGGAAGTTAACACCAACGTGGCCTTCTGCTCTGTGCTACGCAGCCGCCTGGGGAACCACCCTCTCCTATTCTCCGGGGAGGTAGACTGCCTAAACCCCCAGGCCCCTTGCACCCAGCCTCCCTCCTGCTACGTGGAGCTCAAGACGTCCAAGGAGATGCACAGCCCTGGCCAGTGGAGGAGCTTCTACAGGTTCTGGCCAGGGAGGACAGGAGGAGCCTAGACTGGAGGAGTCTGGAGGATAGACGCTGCCTGAAGGGGAGGGTAGAGGGTCCTGCTGACCCTTTTGCATCTCCTGTTAGGCACAAGCTGCTGAAATGGTGGGCTCAGTCGTTCCTCCCGGGGGTCCCGTATGTTGTTGCCGGCTTCCGGAACCCAGAAGGTTTCGTCTGTTCCTTAAAGACCTTTCCTACCATGGAGATGTTTGAAAATGTCAGGGTAAGTAAGGCAAGGTTGTCAGAGCGGCCATGTTTCCCCACCCCGTGCCCCTTTACCACCTGCCTTCCCCTCCTGCCACCCCATCTCCTGCCCCTTTGCCCCCTGCAGAATGACCAAGAAGGCTGGAATCCCTCCGTGTGCATGAACTTCTGTGCTGCCTTCCTTAGCTTTGCCCAGAGCACAGTCGTCCAGGACGATCCCAGGTAAGGCCTTCATGTTTGTGCACCACCCCCCTCTGGGTCCCAGCTCAGCCTCTGGCTTCACCCCACACCTCCATCTTCCCCCAGGCTTGTCCACCTCTTCTCCTGGGAGCCTGGTGGCCCTGTCACTGTGTCTGTCCATCGGGATGCACCCTATGCCTTCCTGCCCTCCTGGTATGTGGAAGCTATGACCCAAGACCTCCCGTCACTCTCAAAGACTCCCTCCCCCAAGGACTGAGGACACAAATCTGGGTTCCGTGCAGACAATAAAGTCGTGTTTCTAAGTGGGTCTCTTGCTGCGTCTGAATGGCGTCACCTGGCTCCAAGTCACCATACTCCAAGCACTCTGTTTGCTCTGTAGTTTTTGTTTTTTATTTTTATAGTTTTAAGTTTTTCAAAACATAGTTTCTTCATGTAGCCCTGGCTGTCCCGGAGCTAAGCTCTGTAGAGCAGGCTGGCCTCCGTCTCAGGTCTGCCGGCTGTTATGCTTTTATCCACACATCCTTTACTGGGTATAGAGGCTGGCTGCGAAGACGATGTCCCTCCGGAGCAAGGTGGCTGCCGTCTCCATCTTGGCCCCTAACACAGGCTCTCCTACCAAACGGGCCGCCCCTCGAAGTGAGCGGCACATCTCAGCCAGGCGCTGGATACAGCGGACAACCAAGCCTTCGGGGGTCCCCGAGAGCCCTGCCAACTCGGAGAAGGGCTGTGGGGAGCACAGTGAAGACAAATGTGCCTGGGCCGGGTGACCTCCCAGCCAGCCCCCTGCCAACCCAGGCACTTACCATACCCCGAGCCCACTCATAAACAACTTCCACCAGCCCAAAATTCAGCTCCCCCACAAATTCCTCCACCGTCTGGTTCAGGCCGCAGGCCACCTGAACCTCACCAATCCGCTTGGCCACAGCTTTGACGCGTTCTACCCCCTGCAGAGGAGGAAAGGACGGTCAAGACCTCCAGTTTCAGGACCAGGAAGTCCCTGTTCTGAAGGAAGCCATGCACAGTGTGGGAGGCATTTACCAGGACTCAGGAGAGGGGTGGTGGCCCCTACCTGTTTGAGGGTGCTTGGCAGCTGATCCCCAGGGTCTCCGGGGCTCTGGCACACCAGACCAGAGAGCAGAGCTGCTATTTCCTCTGGTCGCAGAGCACTCAGTGCATTGTCAAACATGAGTTCAGTGAGGAGCAGCTCATGGCTGCTCATGGCACAGGCCACCCGGCCCGCCAGCTTCACTGTGCCAGCCTCATCCACATAGCCCAGGGTCCGAAGCACCTGCATGGAATGGGGAGGGTTGGGGGACCTGCTGTCTCTGAGCTTTCCTCACACCCCCAGCCTGCCCTTTTACCTCTACACGCTGGTGGTACTCGGGGAGCAGCAACAGCGACTGGTCAGACAGGAGGAAGCGCAGCCTCTCCATTTCCTTCTGAATCTGCATTCGCTCCTGTAGCTTCACATACTGAGAAAAGCCACAGCAGTCACCGTTGACCACCCTCACCCTCACCCTCACCCTCACCCTCACCCTCACCCTCAGCAGGAATGCACTGGGCTGAGGAAGGAGGAGCTGCCTCTCTTAGGAGCTACCTGGGCAGGAAACCGGGGGCTGTGTACACACTGAGCGCCTCGGATCAGCTCCTCCAGCTTCCGGGCCCGGAGCCCACCTTCTACCACTGCCACATCCTTCAGTTGCAGGTCGTTGATAGGGTCGAGGGTTGGGGGTCCTGCTGGATAGGCCTGGGCCAGACGCAGCAGCTCCTGAACAGCAGTGGTCACGGCCGCGAGGGGAGGGTCCTTCCTGAAGGGGACAGACTTTGTGAACTGAGCCAAGAGGCTTTCCCAGAGGAGCCTCCCTCAGGCTGAGGAAGTCCCTCCAACACCCCACTTCATGGTCCCTTTCTACGCTCTCATGGTACATTTCCCTTCCCTGGAGAAGTCCCCCTAAGTCTCTGACCTGAATTTCGGTTGCTGCCTCTTGCTGAAGTCCTCAGAAATCTTCTCCCCATTCACCCGGAGCACCTTGGTAGAGATGGCAGCCACATCCCCTGGCTGGAGCTTGGCCACAGTGTGCTCGCAGGGCCCTGGAAAGCCAATTAGGTCAGGCTCCACCATGGATCTTGTTCACCAAGAAGCCGGGCACTGCCTGGCTCTCACCTCACCTTCAGGCAGGAACAACTTGAAGCCTACAAGGTCATCTGGGTGGGGCACATCTGGAGTGGCTGGCCCCTTGTCCCTTGGGTTCTCAGACACAGCAGGTTTATCACACAAGACCAAGGTTGTAAATACTCGGCTAGTGGAGTTTGAGGAGACCTATAGGAGGCAGAAAGTCCAGGACAAGCTTTGGGACACACACACACACACACACACACACACACAAAGCCCTTGAGCTGTGAAGGGGTGACTATGCCAAACAACAAAAGCAGCTTCTTGGGGGACAGGAACAGGGACAAAGTGGAAACAAGCAAAATTGAGCACACCAGAGTCACCGCAAGCCTGAGCCGACGGAGAGACAGTGCCAGGCCTCCCACTCTGGTGCGGACCCCTCGTCCTCACCTGCAGGATCACACCCAGCGCATTGTGATGCTCTTCATTCTTCACAACCACCACCCTTCCCACTGACAGAGATTTCAGCCCGTTCACAGACTCCATGATGCGTCGCTGGAGAACAGGACAGGCACGGGGAGACGGGAGGATGTGACACCAGGACACTCGGACTAAGTTTAGGAGCACCAGTGTGACCCACTGTCCCTTCTCCCGCCTCTACATCCCCACTCACTCACCTGGATCATGTTCCGGGTCTCTGTCAGCTCCTCCGCCCAGCTGTAATACTCAGGCAGGTCAGCCAACTGACCAGTCACATCAGGCTCCTCCAAAGCCCCCAGCCTCTTGGTGAGGTCAGCCAGAGCCTGCTCATGGGCCTGAGTAGAAGTAGAGGTTGTGACAAGTCTGCCAGCCCAGCCTCTACATCCTCCCCGACCCACTGGCCTTTGCATGCCTACCCTGTCCCAGCCTGCCTCTGTCTCACCAGCTTGCTATGGGGCTCACCCTATCCTCACCTTGCTGTCCTTGCGGGAGGGGAACTCTGAGAAGCTCCTCTTCATCATGTCTTCCACTCTGAGGGCGTCCACCCGCAGCAGGTTGAGGATCATGGTATATGTGAGGCGGAACTGGGACTGAAGCTGTGATGGTTTCCCCTGGAAACAAGTCAGAAAGTCAGTGAGACCAAGTGAGAGACCTGTGCTCCCCAGCCTGTCCTCTATGCTCCCCAGCCTGTCCTCTGTGCTCCCCAGCCTGTCCTCTGTGCTCCCCAGCCTGTCCTTTGCGCTCACCCACCCCCAGACTGTGCTCCCCAGCCTGTTCTCTGGTCCCAGCTCTGCAGCCATGGAGCCTCAGCCAACACCCTGCTCACCTCTTCAGTGACTTAAGGGAATAAGATGAAAGACATGGGCTCTTAAGGTCCTCATCAGGCACTGTACCCACAGTGGCAATGGAAAAAAGGAGGTGGTCTCCTTCCCGGACTTGCTCACTTTTTTTTGTTTTTGTTTTTGTTTCTCAAGACAGTTTCTCTGGGTAGTCCTGGCTGTCCTGGAACCTCGCTCTGTAGACCAAGCTGTCCTCAAACTCACAGATCTTCCAAGTTCTGAGACTAAAGGCGTGTGCCACCACCGCGCAGTTGGACTTGCTCACTTCTAACCTGACTTCTCCCAGGTAAAATGGAGACATCAGAAGAGAGGAGAGACAGCTAGGCTGAAGGACTTCCACTCACCATCATCATGCGGTGTAGATCTGCCATCTCAGGCACTCGGCCCTTACAGAGAAGGATGACGGTGCCCGTGGGGTCCAGGCCCCTCCGGCCCGCCCGGCCTGCCATCTGCACGTACTCTCCAGGCAGCAGGTCCCGGAAGGTGGAGCCATCATGTTTGCGCATGGAGTCAAACACCACTGTCCTGGCTGGCATGTTTACCCCCATGGCAAAAGTCTCGGTGGCAAACAGGACCTGGGGCAGAGTTGGGAGAGACTGGATGAGCAAAGCACTTCTGTAGCCCAGCTCTGGCAGAGCTCACACGGCTGTAGCTGTGGGTTCTCTCTTCCACCCTCCCAAGAGAAGGACAGGGGAAAGGAAAGAGATCCCCCAGTAAAGTAAAGTCAGGGGTCGGAGAGGGGTGATGTTATCCTCAGACTGCTTCCTGCTGATCAGGGGCATTGAGTTCCTTGGGACCAGTTTGGTCTCCGCCGTCAGAATATCTAATTTCTTCATGTTGTTTCTTTGCGCACAACCACTTAACAAATGGCAACCAACAACCACCGCCTCTCTCAGGGCCGAGCATTTGTCCACCCTCTGAAAAGACCCCAGAATTCCAACCTCACACAACCACTTAAACTGTCTGCAGCTAGCAAAACCATGCCTCTGGTGGAACACGAGGCAAACCATAGTCAGCTGCTGCGGACAGTCCGAAGCAGCCCCACATCCCACACCTGGGATTAAAATAAAAATACATTTTTATAATTCTGTGTTGTTTTTTGTTTTTTTTTCTTTTTTTTTTTCTTTTTTTTTTTTTTTTTTTTTGGAGCTGGGGACTGAACCCAGGGCCTTGTGCTTGCTAGGCAAGCGCTCTACCACTGAGCTAAATCCCCAACCCCAATTCTGTGTTTTGTTTTTTTTTTTTTGTTTTTTTTTTTTTTTTTCTTTTTTTCGGAGCTGGGGACCGAACCCAGGGCCTTCCGCTTGCTAGGCAAGCGCTCTACCACTGAGCTAAATCCCCAACCCCTGTGTTTTTTAAAGAAACCAAAATTCTAAAATTTTCACTACACGCCACTCTGGAGCCCGGACTCAGATCACTGTCTGCAGGACTTTGTTTACCCTCCAGGAAGACGCACTTCCTCATTCCTGTTATCAATCACTGATTGCCAGAGAGGCAGGCGATGTGTCTCTCTGTAAGGGGCGCCCCCAACATGTGCCTAGCCACTGTCCCAGTGAACACCCTGCCCCTCGACCAGCCTTTCACCCCTGGTGGAGGCTCGAGGTCTAAGCCCCATCATCATAAACAGGACCGCAGAGAACAAGACGAATGCATGTGTCCCCTCACAAAGGTAGGATTCCTTTGTGTACTATACTAATCTGCATAAACAGTGCCAGGGCAGAACAGCAACAGTACTCAGATGCCAAACAGTGGTGAGCTGGCAACAGCCTACATCTGGCCACATGTGCAGTTAAATGCAGCCATCCTGAGCGCAGCTGTTTCCTGCCAGCATCTCTAACTATTCGTACTCTTCCTATGCTTGCCAGCTGTGGAGGTTTCTCCTCTCAGGTCCAGAGTTGTGTTGCATTATATACGTACATCCCTGTTAAAGGTTGAGGTGAGAAACCTAGAGTTCAAGCAGGGTTATGGAGCTGGGATTTGAACTCAGGTAGCCTGGATCCAGAACCCAGGTTGTTAAACACTGCACTGCACTGCCCTGCCTAAGTCCTGACCCTTCTACCAAGGGCCTCTTGCCCACCCCGCTCACCTTGACTAGGCCCCGGCTGAAAAGCATCTCCACAATCTCCTTAAGGATGGGCAGGATGCCGCTGTGGTGCACACCCAGGCCTCGGCGGAGGAGCTCCGACATGTGCAGGACCTGCGGGGGAGGAGGGAGGAGAGGGCAGTGATCAGAGAAGGTGTAGAAGGAAGTCTCAACAGGAAGGACGGGTCTCAGATCACCACGTCCCTACCTATACCTACACAGACATACCTGGGGGAGCTGTCGGTCAGAGCCTCGGAGCCGGGCAAGACAGCGCTGCAGGAAGAGGTGGATCTCACTCTTCTCTGAGCTTGTTGTGAGGTCTAGGGAGGTGAGACCTGAAGCCTGTTCATCACAGCGGCCTCGGGAGAAGGTGAACACTACCACAGGCAACTGAGCCCGGGTCCGGAGGGAAGCCAGCAAGGCCAGGTACACCCCACGGTCCTGAGGGAGGTGGGCAGGAGATAGGGCTTATGGGGAGCTGGTGAAGTCATGTTCTAGTCAGGTTTACCTGGAGTAGGACACAGGCCTCAAGCCCAGCCTTTCCCCTCCCCGCAGGACCAGGGCTGAGAGAAGGGGATGGGATGCAGCCTTTGGCAGACTGGGTGCTCCCAGCCCTCACCTGCGCAGGCCCACCCTGGTGTGTGGGCTGCTTGGCCCCGAAGGTCTGGGCGTGTTTGCTCATCCTCTCTTTCTTGGCCTCCACGGCAGCGTAGTACCTGAGCATAGGCAGGCTGGCGTGAGACCCCGCAGCCCGCACAGGCCCAGCCAGCACTCCCAGCCGTGCTTACCCCTTGGTGTGGAAGGCCCCTCGGGAGTCCAGCAGAAGGAAGAGTTCGCCCTGTGTCTTGGGGCTGTTTCCTGTGAAGAGATAGTGCTCCAAGGGGACGGGACGGGCCACCGTGCTGATCACATAGATCTGCCGCCGCTTCAGCCTCCTAGACAGACGACGGACGGGGGGAGAGGGCAGTTTCTTCTGAGGCCCAGAGTGAGGGGTCATGAGCTGCAACTCCATCCCCACTTCTGTTCCCACTGGTTCAAGGCCCGACCTCTGCCCTGCCCGTTCCTCACTCAGGACCATGAGCGTGTTTGTCCTTGCCCAGAAGAACGGCTCCCACCATCCCATCTCAGCAAACAAAAAATGTTCTGGGCCCGAAGGGGACTCAACAGCCATCCAGGTGGGGCTGTTTCTGGCTCCATACCCTGACCCCTCTCCTCACTGAGCTCCCCAACCCCAAGTGAGGAACATCACAGTCCTCATCCCTTGAGCACCCAGGATACAGGTCTCACCCGATCCAGTCAGCAAACTCCAGGGCGTTGGGGACGGTGGCACTCAGCAGGATGATGGAGACGTGCTCAGGGAGCATAATGAGCACCTCCTCCCACACGACCCCACGCTGCACACATGGGAGGCAGGTCAGTCGGGGGAAGAGCCTCACATGGGGGCAGACAGTAAGGCAAGGCCCACAGAAGACCATGTTCACCCAGCGCTCACCTCAGCATCATTGATATAGTGGACTTCATCAAAAATGACCCACTCCAGGTCTCGGATGACGTCTGAGCCACTGTACAGCATGGAGCTGGGGAGGGGAAGCTCAGACTGAGCCCCAGGCTTCTGCAGGGAGGCTCACTCCCCACCCAAAGCCCCCAGGGAGACAGAGCCCTCGCTCACCGAAGGATCTCCGTGGTCATGATGAGGCAGGAGGCCTCTGGGTGCAGCTGCACATCCCCCGTGAGCAGTCCCACATCCCCGAATGTGTTTCGGAAGTCCCGAAACTTCTGGTTGCTCAGGGCTTTGATAGGAGAAGTGTAGATGGTACTAGAGATGGGGTGTAAAGTCAGCAGTCTTTCCTCACAGACTCACAGGTGGGGTGCCCTGCCTTCCACGTGGAGCCCTCCCAAGGCTCATGTCCTGTAACACTAATGAACCTCAAATCCTCCTTCATGACACCATCCCTTCCTAAATTAGCCCAGGTCTCCTCTCCGCCCCTCTTCTCTGCTAGACTTTTCACTTCTCTTGGAACCCCATCTCAGCCTCTCCTGAACCTCACGGCCTCAGGGTAAGGCAAGGGTGGCAGGAAAGGCGAGGCGCAGGAAGGATGCAGGAGGAAGGCGGGCAGACTGATGGCGGGCAGACTGATGGCGGGCAGGCCGAGGAGGCGTATGTACCGGGTCATGTGTTTCTGGGCCAGGGCAATGGCATACTCGGCCACCACCGTCTTCCCAGCGGATGTGTGAGCTGCAACAAAGACAGAGTCGTGCTGCTCCAAGTGCAGGATGGCCTGCTTCTGAAACACATCTGGCTCGAACGCCCACTGTGGGAAAGAAACAGACAAGGCTGGAGGGAGACAGCCTCTCTGCCCCCTGGTAGGCATGCAGGGTAAAGAGGAAAAGGCCAGTGTAGGGCTGGGACCAAGGGGCGAGACAGGCCTGGCAGGTATGTGACCTCGGGCAGAGAGAGAGGGCAAGGCAGGGCTCAGCTGAGGGGCATGGCCAGGTCCACCCAGAGGTGGATGAAGCCTGGGCACAGTACCTGGAAGGCCGGCTGAGGGATGAGACGGTAAAAATCACCCACGGGGGAGGTGACGTCCACAGGCACAGCCCACTGTTCCTGAGGTGGAGGTTTGAGGGGCTCCAGGGTGGATACGACTGTGGAAGCTTCCTGGAGAGGTCGGGTAGGAGGGACAGAGGTAGAGCCAGAGAGCTCACCTGCCTCTCACGCCCCAGAGAGATCTCACTGTCACCTCCAACCCAACCTGGACACCAGAGCCCCTCCACCACTGGTAACTACCAACCTTCAACACTAGGTCCTCCAAGCTGCTTGCCCGGATCAGGGGAGTGCTGGAGGGAGAGGCTGAGGCCGCATCCCCTCTAGGACCTCCTGCTGCCTCTCCCTCACCCTCATCACCTCCACTCAGATCCAGAGGCTCCAGCAGACGGCTGAGGCTGAGCAAACCTGGCACAGGAGCTGGGTGATCTGAGGAACAGTAGTCACCCTGTCACAATTCACACATCTGCGGGAGCAGGGCACCCCTACAAACCCTTCCCCGCCTCACCTTTGGGGGCAAAATCCACCCCTTTCTTGAAGCCGGGTGGAACGGTGAGAAGATCTGAAGGATGAGAACAGAGAGGCGGCATTGGCCACTGCAGCAGCATGGGTCGCTCGCTGGCCAGCCACTTTGTAAACTATACACCATGTGACACAGACATTCACAGTACTCTGCCCGTGTGCATGGCGGCGTGGCCGTTTTTTTTTAAAGAGCTACTAGGGAGGACACCTTTTTCCTTGGGGGTAAGAAGGATCCTCTCCCCTATTTGGAAAAGTATAGGAAGCCCAGCAGCAGTCTGTGGGCCACTTCACCTTTCTCAAAGTCTATCTCCTCCTCGGCTTCCTCCCGAGTACTCAGATCAGTTATGCTGGGCTCGTCCATCCCACCTGGGGAAATAAGAGGCTTCTGTATCAGCAGGGGCCCATTCCCTAGACACAGAGGTTCCCCCTTGTACCGCCGACTTACCCGGCCAGAAAGGGTACTGTGTCGGATTGCCCCATAGCGACTGGGAGGCTGGCCCTGGAGGCCGGCGAAGGGACAAGGAGGTGGTGGCCGACAGGTTCGTGTTCTCCAGCAGGACCTGAGACAAGCGGTTGGACAACCAGTGAGACCAAGACCTGACCCTTTTTCCCAATTCCATTTCTTGTGGTCTCTGACCTCTCTCTCACCTCCTTATAGCCCAGTATATGGCCTGTGGTTGGGTGTCTCTGGGCCTGAAGGTCGGATGGGACTGGAGTCCCCAGAGCAGCCAGAAGCGACCAGGGATCTGTCTTCCTCTGCCATTTTCTGCAGAGAAGGAAAGGAATTTTGGAGTCGCCTTTCTCCCTATCCCCTGCTTCCTTCCATTCGTCGATCTCCCCGGTCTGGGCCACCGCAGGCTTCTCACCGAGCTGAGTGCTCCACACCGTGTAGAGGAAGCCAGGCCGGAGACGACAGAAACAACTGCTCTGCTTCCTGGCACAGATCTGGGGCACAGGGAGGGAGGCCATGGGGAAGCTGGGACAAGGGAGAGTTGAGAAGTGTTAGGTTAGGAAAGGATAAAGGGTAGACAAAAGAGGTGATGGAATTTGTATTTAGATCCAACGGTAGATGTCCCTAGCTGAAGCACCTGGCTTACCAACTAATGTAAATTGTGAATTTCAGACACACACAGGCCAGACACAGCGATATGCATTCTCATTTTGAGTGAGGCAGGATCTCATGAAACCCGGGAACTCATGAAACCCTCTCAAGAGAGGGGGTGATAAGCATGTGCTACCATACTCGACTGTCGTGCAGGCTGGGGATCAAACCCAGGGCTTTGTGTATGCTGAGTGAGGGCTATATGCTCAGCTGAGGACTCGTGCTTTAGAAACCTTATTATGTGTATGTGTTGCTATGCGTAGATATGTGTGTAATGTGTGGATATGGGTACACACACGCACACGGGGCAGTCAGAAGACAACATTGCGAAGTTGGGGAGTTGGTCCCGTTTCGTCAAGATTGCATGGGTAAGCGTTTTAATCTGCTAAGCCAGTGGGTCTCACCCTTCGTAATGCTGCTACCTTTTAATGCACCAGTTCCTCCTGTTGTGGTGACTCCAAACCATAAAATAATTTCGTTGCTACTTATTAACTGTAATTTTGCTACTTTTGTGAACCGTAATGTACCTGATGTACCGGATTATCTGATGTGACCCCTGGGAAAGGGTCATCCCACCCCCAAATGGGTTGAGAATCTCTGGGCTAAGTCACCCAGCCGGTCTTAAATTCTCTGCTTCTTCTCTTTCTGTTTTTGGAGATGAGGTCCCACTACGTAGCCCTGGCTGGCCTGGAACTTGGTATGTAGATCAAACTGGCCTCCAGTTCAAGAGATGTGCCTGCCTCTGCTCCCATGTGCTGGGATTAAAGGTGTTAGCCACATCCTTCAGATTCAGGAGCTTAAAAGCCGAGGTGTGTAGACAGAAGCGACCTCCAAGGAGGAAAGATACACGTGAAGGGGGCAGCCCTGAGAGCTGGTGTCTCCAGCACTCCCTGGAGCACGCCCTACAGGAGCTCCAGTAGGGTGTGATCTGTCCGGCATGAGCCAGAGGCGTGGGAGGGGGCAGAGAGGAGATGACAGTGTCCAAGTGTCAAGCTACATCCTCCTGTGAGCAGGGTGGAGTTTCTTCTAGGCCCGCAGGTCAAAGGTGAGAGTCAAAAGTCACTCACAGTACTCTCTGGAGGCCCTGGCACGTTTAGCAGCTCCCAACGGCCAGTGCACCCCACTTCCAGAGCTCGAAGGGGCAGGTTCAGGGGGTCTGGGGGAGGCAGCACTACGAAGGAAAGGTCACAGGTTAAAAGCCAAAAGTCACTCCTGTCAACTATTCCGTTCTGCTCTCCTCCCCTCCCCCTCACCGAGTCGCTCGGTCTCCATCATCCTGGAGCCGCGGCAGCTGCTGGGGAGCCCGGAAACTCAAGAGTAACCGCGGAGTCGGCCCCGCCCCGAGAAGGGCGGAAGTTGAAATGACTTCCGACACGCCCCCTCCTCCACCACTCCCCGCCGGGAGCGTGGGCGAGCGCGGCGCCGAAGCCGGACTCGGAGCCGGGCAAGGCCGGGCGGAAGTCGCTGCGCCTCGCCGCCTTGGTTACCGCGTGTCCCGCCCCCTTACGTCATCGCCGCGAGCCCGCGCGCAGCAGCCCGCGCGGCGGCGCCGGAGACCGCGGGCCCGGGCGCCGCCCCCTCAGGTGAGGGCTTCGTCTCACATCCTTCGCGCCTTCCCCGCGCGGCCCCTGGTTCTTCTTCCTCCTCCTCTGGTTGCCCAGATAGCGCTGCGCGGGCCCGGCCGCCTTCTCTGCCCACCGGACCCCGAGGTTGGCTGACCTAACCCCATTGGGCATGGGGGTCGGGAGCCATCGCCTTGGCGTCGCAGGGAGTGCTTTTCCTTCTCCGGGCTGAGGTACCCCGAGGCTCTAGTGTCTGGACCTTGGACATAGGCGGGAATGCCGGTTGATTACAATGAACAGGAGGCTGGACAAGCAGCCTCGGAGAAACAAGGGGTTAGGAAAAGGCCAGAGGCTGGAGGAGGCGGGCCTGGAGGTTGGGGTGCATTCATGATGGACGCAAGTTGGACGACGTGTGAATTTTGAATGGTGACAGTAGAGAATGATGTCTTGGGTTCTGCCCTTGAACCAGGAGCCAACATGTTGGTGATACCTCCGGGGCTGAGTGAAGAGGAAGAGGCACTACAGAAGAAATTCAACAAACTCAAGAAAAAGGTAAGGGAGTAGAGCATGGTGGCCCAGCTTCTCCAGACCCTGAGGACACCTGGGGTGAGTGTGAGGCATGGGGGTTCTGCCTCTTACCCAAAGCGGACCTCTCAGTGGAGTGCAGTCTTGGTTTGAACCCTCCCTCTTTTCTGGTCATCCCCTGTGGAATTATCCTTCCTGTGGCTTTAGAACCACCCAAGCGCTGGAGAGTGTTACATTTGGATTACCGGTTCCATCCAGAGCCTTGTGAACCACCATCGGATGCCGTTATGCCATCTTCCTGTGCTTTTAGATAGGACCAACCACACTTAATAGGCCTTAAAATTTCACCTCTGATACCCCACCCCACCCAACCCCTGCCTCAGGCAGGGTCTCACACTTAGCCCAGGCTGGATTGAAAATATGTGGCCTTGGGTAGCCTGGACTAGTTCTGCCTCCACACTGGCTTCTGTACTATTTACACAGCAAAACATCTGTCAAGTCTGTCAATGGTTTCTTCCTTCCTCTCTCTTCCACTGTGTCCCCCACCCCCACACCCCAGCGGGATCTCAGTATGTTACCAGGTTGGGTGTTTTTTTCCCACTCCTGAGCTCTTGTGATCTTCCTCCGTCAGCTTCTCTCAGGAAATGGAACTATAGGTGTCCTCAGCCTCACTGGTGAAACCTCCCAGTGATTTCTCATACCAACGCCTCCAAACAGGGTTTTGCTTTGCTGTTTTGGGGGCTCGCCTGATCGGTTGAAAGCACTTCGGAGGTTTCACATTGTGTATAGAACAGAGCCCTGAAGTATCAGCTCAAGAAGTATCTGTCTCAAAAGCGACAGAATCATTTTCTCTTAAAACATGCCTTCCAAGGCCTCCTCTGCATTTTCACCACCCTGATTTCGTTGTCTGAAGTATCTTTTCTGTCTGTTGGGCAGTCCTACCAGGTCTCAGTTTAGTAGTCACTTAACCATCTGAAAGTGTTGCTTGTACTCAGCCGTGAGTGATTAGTGCCTTTGATTATTCTTGGCTGTCAGTCTAGCCGTTACGTTCCCTGGATTCTGAGTTTCTTTCTTTTTTTTTTTTTTTTTTTTTTTTTTTTCCCCCTTTTTTTTCCGGAGCTGAGGACCGAACCCAGGGCCTTGCGCTTGCTAGGCAAGTGCTCTACCACTGAGCTAAATCCCCAACCCCATGGATTCTGAGTTTCTTATAGGTGGGAACTATGTGTTTTGATTCTGTGTGGCCTCATTAAATATGCAGAAGATGGGAGATGGGTGGATAAAACCCCCAAGGATGGCATTCAGGGCTTATTTGCAGCTTATGTGATATGGCTTAGTTGTTTTTGGTTTTCAGTTCCCAAAATGGGAGACTGGAAAGCCTTTGAACACCATGGTTTGGTTAGATTAAGTACTGTGGGCTTTGTGATTACGTGAAGGCAGGACGAACCACTCCAGGCCCAGGATGCCACAGGCACAGGCCCTGGGATCACGTACCTAAGAGACCAGTGCCTTGGATGACAGACCTCTCTTCTCACCGACCTCTCTCCTTTCCAGAAAAAGGCGTTGCTGGCTCTGAAGAAGCAAAGCAGCAGTGGTACAGCGAGCCAGGGCGGTGTCAAGCGCTGTAAGTGATAGAGACAGAGTCCAGGGGGCAGCAGCACAGGGCCTCCCTCCACAGCCAGCCTAATGCCTCTGTCCCCTCCCCCTCCCTCTCTCCTCAGCACTGTCAGAGCAGCCTGTGGTGGATACTGCCACAGCAACAGAACAGGCCAAACAGCTGGTGAAGTCAGGAGCTATCAGTGCCATCAAGGCTGAAACTAAGAACTCAGGCTTCAAACGTTCTCGGACCCTGGAAGGGAAGTTAAAGGTGAGCGCACAGGAAGATTGTCTGGGGCGTCCTGGCGTCAGCCGGAAGGGGGTCAGTGGGAGAAATCATGCATGTTCACATAGGAGCAAGCTGTGCTTGTCCTGAGGTTTAGGGTGTTTCTCTACTTCTAGTCCTTCTTGCTCCTCAAGACAGGGTCTGACTGTACTCATGAGCTCAACTGATGCTCTGGCCTAGGCCTTGAAAAAAAAGTAGTGTTTGCCACCACAGCCCACTGGAGCCCTAGGTTTCTGACTATTACAGAGAAACCTGGGTGATGCCTTCGTCTCTTTTCCATATTTGTGCTTCTTGGATTGAAGGGAGGTTTGAGTAGACCAAGCCTCTTCCTCAAAAATCAGCACATCAGTAGACATGGTGGCGCACGCCTTTAATACCAGCGCCTGGACCAGACAGTCCGAGAGCTCTAACTTCAAGGATAGCCTGGTCTACAGAGCAAGTTCAGGATAGCCAGGGCTACACAGAAAAGCTTTACCTCAAAAAACAAAAAACAAAAAAAAAACAAAAACAAAAAAACATATCAATCAAAAAGACCAGCACATCACCATAAGAAGTCTAACAGAGAAGCCGAGGAGAGGGGGAAGAGTTCTCCTGGTCCACAATAACATGGGTGTCTACCACTTTCCAGGACCCAGAGAAGGGGCCTGTCCCCACCTTCCAGCCGTTCCAGAGGAGCATGTCTGCTGACGAGGACCTACAGGAGGTAATGGTTTCTGTGGGGCTGGGATCGGGGGCAAGAGACCCACATATTGTGCACCCACTCCGGTGCCTGGGAGTTATTTTAATTGTTCTCTGTCCTTTCTTTTCCCCCAGCCATCCAGACGGCCCCAAAGGAAATCTCTGTATGAAAGGTTAGAGAGCATCGTTTGGTATGGGGCCAAAGGCCAGCGTGACTGGAAAGTTCAGGGCTAGAGTGGAAGGGGCCAGCTGCAGAGACATGGTTGACTACGAAAGGTCTGGAGGAAGGTGGAGTCCCCTTTGATCCTCACCGTAATCTTCCTCTCCCCAGCTTTGTGTCTTCTAGTGATCGGCTTCGGGAACTGGGACAAGATGGAGAAGAAGCAGAGGCCCCTGGGGCTGGTGAAGGCCCACCTCGAGGTTTTGACTGGAGCTATGAAGAACACAGCGGTGCCCGATCCTCAGCCTCCCCTCCCCGAAGCCGCAGCCGGGACAGAAGTCATGATCGGAGCCGAGATAGGGACCGGGACAAAGAACGAGACAGAGACCGGGATCGAGACAGAGAACGGGACAAAGACAAAGACAGAGACCGGGACCGGGACAGAGACAAAGAGCGGGACAGAGACAGGGACCGGGAGCGAGACCGAGAGGGCCCTTTCCGTAGTGAGTGGTCTTGGCCAGGGTTTAGGTGGGTCACGCTAAGTAGAAGGTGATGTGGACTCGGTAATGACTATGGTTCCTAACCCACAGGGTCAGACTCATTCCCCGAACGGAGGGCCCCTCGAAAGGGGAACACTCTGTATGTGTATGGAGAGGACATGACGCCCACCCTCCTCCGAGGGGCCTTCTCTCCCTTTGGAAATATCATCGACCTCTCCATGGACCCACCCAGAAAGTAAGGATTGAGCATCCTGGGAAGGAGCCGCTTGGTGTGCAGCATGGGGGTCACTGGGTCCGTGGAGCCCCATGGAGCCCCCTGACTCTGCCTTCTCTCACCCAGCTGTGCCTTCGTCACCTACGAGAAGATGGAGTCAGCAGATCAGGCTGTTGCTGAGGTTGGGACTTCTCAGACCGCTCCTCCCACCCTCCTGTCATCCTCCTGCTTCTTCCTAACAATGCCTGCTCCTAGAGGAAACTTTCCTCCTGACCAAGAAAACCTGCATCCTCACATGCCTGTTTGGTCTCCTCCCAGGGTGGCAGCAACTGGCTCCATGTAATACCCATCCTCTGTCCCCTCCCCTCTTGTCCCACAGCTCAATGGGACCCAGGTGGAATCTGTGCAGCTCAAAGTCAACATAGCCCGAAAACAGCCCATGCTGGACGCTGCTACTGGCAAATCTGTCTGGGGCTCCCTTGGTAAGGATGAGGCCCTCCCTCCCCCTCCTGCAGTACAGCTTTTCCTGTTCCCTCTACAGCTTTGAGTGGCCTAAAGTGCCAAAGGTCAGGGTCTTCACATAGGCAGAGGATGGAGAATTGCCAGGGTATCTGTCAGGTGAGGGAAGGAGAACAGCGTTAAAAGGTTCCCTTTTCAGTTCAGGACAGCCAGGGTTGCACAGAGAAATCTTGTTTTGAAAAGCCATTTAAGGGGCTGGGGATTTATCTCAGTGGTAGAGCGCTTGCCTAGCAACCGCAAGGCCCTGGGTTCGGTCCCCAGCTCCGAAAAGAAAAAAAAAAAAAAAAAAAAAAAAAACCAAAAACCAGGGTCCCCCAGTAGTGAGCGTCACAGACAGGAAAGTAGGAGCCAGTGTGTCCTCTGAGCTGGAGCACTGTCTGGACCTGGTACTGTGGGTCTGGACCTCAGGTGGAAGCCAGGCATGGAGGTGTAGATCAGTTCTGTTGCATCTGGACCCATCAGAGATGGGATTTTGGAGAAATAAAAGTGACCCGTGGTGGGTTTAGAGAACCAAAAACGCTAGGAAGCCGGGCTTGCTGTCTGCCGAGCATACCTCCAGCTTGCTAGGCCCAGTGGAGCCTGCGGCAAGGGAACCGTGAGAAGGGTCCAGGCCAAGAGCAGCCCCAGAAGCTTTGGGCTCTGAGAAGGATGTAAGACCAAAGAGGAGGCTGCCTCTCAGCCCCACAGGGAGTCCTGGGGCAGGAGAGGAGGACGAGGAAAGAAACACTGAGCACTCTGGTTCACAGAGGTCCCCATGGGTGGGATTTCTCAGTGTGGGGAGCCCATTCTGCCTGAAACAAGATTTTTCTGGAGAAGAAGTAAGCACAGTAGACACCAGGAGGAGCCAGCGTTGCCCAGCGGGCAAGGCCACAGGCGTTCTGATCTTTTCATTTGCACAGATCTCAGGGTTTAACTCTCTGGGTTTTCTAAGCCAGGGTGAGACTGTGGCCACCAGAGGGCAGAGTAAGCCCTGGTGGACCAGGGCCAGGGCTCTGGACCCCAGGTCTAATGGAAGCGGCCACTGCTTCAGACCTTAACTGTCACTTTCCTCCCTCCTTAGCTGTCCAGAACAGCCCCAAGGGTTGCCACCGGGACAAGAGGACCCAGATTGTGTACAGTGACGATCTATAGGAAACCTTGTGGATGGCTTCTAGGACATGAAGCTGGATTCCTTGTGCCTCATATGCCCCCAAGCTGGTCTCAGTAAAATCCTGGGGTAGAAGCTTTTCACCTCTGTCAGCCTCTAGTCTTTGAGCACTTGGGATTGGAGTTGAGCCTTCAAAAGCAGCTGTCAGTGTTGTTAACCAGTGCACACCCCACTCCCTTACCCCAAAAAGATGTGGAACACACTTTGTATTTGTATTGTAGCTGCTTTAATCTGCCCTCACCCTCCCAGCACGAAGCTCCTTATAAGAAACCCAAGTCCTCGTCTTTGAGCTTCTCCTTTAGCCAGGGCAGCACCTGGAAGAGATTGATGTGGAAGTCCCGGGCATAGGAGGGCACCAACTGTTGCCGCCTCGGGTCTTTGCAGACATCCACTACTCCCCAGCTGATCACACCAACCTGTGTAGATAAGAAGGGCCATGGTCACTTGACACTTCATAACCCCAGAAAGCTTCTGAGCTGGCCTAAAGAAGTGCACTGGGAGCCAGCTCCTCTCTCTTCTATGGTGCACATAACCTGGCTTTCACTGGCCAGTTAAGAACAGATGAGGTGGGCCCGTTCTGCCACCTTTATCAGCCGTGCACATCAAGCTTCCTTTTTTGTGACACCTGAGCATCTCCCCAATGGACTGGAAAAGGGACCACTCACTTGAATGAAGCGGCTTCTCTTGTGAACAATGAGAGGGCCCCCGGAGTCTCCTGTAGAAGAGAGAGGCTGTAGGGGAGACTGCTGGGCTGTGTGGGCTTGCCACATAGCCAGAGAGCCACCTCACCTTTGCATGTGTTGGGGTCAGCATAGGGATCTACCCCTCCGGTGCACAGGAACCTGGGGGTGACCACCTCAGAGGCAACTTTGACCTTCTCATAGCCTTGGGCCTTTGTAGCATCTCTCTCACAACTGGCTTTCTGTAGGCGACAAAGGTGTGGTAAACAAAACTAGCTCAGGAAAGAATGAGGCCTATGTGACCCTCTCCAGAAACTTCTTATCACCTTTTCCCCATTCTTGATGTACACCTCCTTCCGGGTCAGCTTCTTCCCTTCCTCGGATACAAACAGAGCTTTGACGTCCTTCATAGGGAGCAACTCTTCCTCTGGAAAAGTAAAAGGGCCATGCCAGCTGTCCCCTTGCTTCTCATCTAGCAGGTGTCCCTTGGGCCCTTAGGTGCTAGGCCTTGAACTGAGCAGTTTACACTTGCAGCTCCCTCCTCTGCCCCTTTGTCTCGGGAGTCTCCTCCTTGTCTTAGCCCAGACTATGCCTTACTGTGCTGTTTGCAGGTGGCTGTCTGAGGAAGCCGCAAGGCTCGGGTGGTTCCCTCTGTGCAGGGGAGACAGATGGGCCTATGGAGACAGGTAGAGTGAGGGACCACAGACAGCCTGTTGTGTCCTATGCTCCAGCCCACCTTCCCTAGCTCCTCTGGGACCCAGCCCCACTCACCTGAGAGTCTGGCTGTACTTCAGCTTGGTCTTGAGCTTGATGAGGGCAACATCATAGTCATAGAACTCAGAGATTCCTTCTGCCTTTTTCCCATTGATGTCGTAATTAGGGTGGAACAGGACCTCTTCAATCTCCAGGTCCCGCCTTTTCCCCTCTGAGTGAAGGAGAATGGGAACCATGTTTATGTGAGCAGCCTACTTCCTCTGGCCCCATCTTATCTCTTGGATTCTGTTTCCCCATCCTTGATTGGTCAGGGTTTAAGGGAGGGGCATGCTGAGAATGGGTGAGCTACAGGTCAACGTCAGTGCTTCCTGAGGATGGGCCTGGAGGTCAGAGTCTTACCCACGTTGACCTTGATGGAGTGTTTCTGATCTTCCACTGTGAAGCAATGCGCTGCTGTCAGCACGAAGTACTCGGACACCACGGCCCCCATACAGTTCTCATGTCCTTTCAGAGGACGCTAGGAAGCCAGTGCAGACTAACCTTGGTGTGTGCGCTGGAGACAAGCTTCGTACAAGCTAGGTGAACACTAGCCCCAGCTTTCTTCTCTTCATTACATCTACACAGCTTTACTGTGTAGCCCAGACTAACCTGAGACTCAAGGCAGTGCTGTGCTCACTTCCAAATGCCAGGTTACCAGCACGGATGTGTCCCATGCCCAGCTTCCTTTCCCACTTTCAGTCAGTTTTGAATTGATTGACCTTGAACTCACTGTAGCCCAAGCAGGCCATGAATCTACCCTGCCTCAGCTTCCTGAACAGCCAGGATTACAGCTAGTGTGGACATCTCACCTCCCCAAGTCCCCAGTGCTGGGAAGCTTACAGTGACTGAGATCTTGGCTTGCCATGGTTGCTTGTAATAATCACCGCCTTTCTGATGCTCCCACACCATGCCACAGAGACCCAGAGATTTGGTTTCATCTGTCAGGGAAAGAACACTGAAGGCTTGTCATTGCTGCCACTTTTGTTGGATCCCTTCATGTCTGTAGACAGCAGAGGCACAGAAGAGGGAAGGAAAGCAGGAGAGAGGGCTCTTGTGTGTTAAATGAGGAACCCCCATGGAGTAGTGAGAAAGATTGACCAGGCAATCTGAGGACTGAGCATTTTTAGCCACAGTCTGGGTGCTGGCTTGCTGTGCTTGGCCTCAGTTTCCACATCTGTAAAGTAGGCTATCAGTTCTGTGATTGTGAGAAGTCAGGAAGTGAATGTCAGAAGTAAGAATAGGCATGGGGTGAGCCTTCCAGGTTTTAAGGGCTATAGGGTGAGAGGAGTTGGCGACCTCAGCCTGCAGCTTCCCCTTCCACACCCTTGAGCCTGAGCTTTCCTACCGATCATTTTGTAGAAGACGTTCTCCAGATCCTCCATGTCCTTGACCTTGAACACATGCTGCTCATTGTTCTTTTTGGAAGCCAAGGCATTGATGTTCACAGGGTCCACCAGAGGCCCGACCCCAAACACATAGACATCTGAAGGAGAGGAGAGGGTAAGGGTCCAGGCCCTGAGGAGTGAGGGTGCTGGATCCCAAGTGAGCCACTCACCCAAATAATCCTCCCGGGGATTTTTGCGATCCCTGCCAATATCCAGCAAGTCTCGGATGTCCTCAATGACAGTGACAGGGTCTCCACCCATGTTGTGCAAGCCTGTGGAAACAGGAGGATTGTGAAAGTGGGTCAAGGAAGATACACCGGCTGGAGACAAACACTTGTGCAGGACTTGAGAGGACGGTGGGGTAGGAGAAAGGCCTTACCATCAGTCATGATGATGATGACGTGGCGGGTTCGATTCCAGCCTTCAGGCGGAGCATCCCCTGGCCAGCTCATCATGCTGTATACAGCCTGGAGAGCCTTCTTGGTGTTGGTCCCTGACTTCAGCTTGTGGTCTATAGAGAAAGGGAGGTTATTGACCTTATCTTCCAAGCCACTATTACCCCTCAGAAGTCTATGACAACTAAGATCCCACATTCTTTAACATTTACTATGTAGACCATGCTGGCCTTGAACTCTCAGAGATCCACCTGCCTTTTGCATGTTGGGATTAAAGGCTTGTTCCACCAAGTCCAGGCAATATTTAACTTTTAGGTGATCACCTGCTTGCCCTTGGCTCTCCCAGCACTCTCTATTGCTCAAGGACACTTTCGTTCAACCTCTAACTAGTAGTAGTCTGTCTACTTTCTCCAGAAGAACCCTGAGCCTCTTGACCACCACAGCCCCAAGGTGCACCTCCCAGCTTTCCCTTCCCTGACCTCTGACCTTCATAACTGATTTGGTTGAGCTTCTCTGTGACCCAGTCGGCATCACTACTCCTCTCCTCAGACACTCTGACCAAGACTTTGGGGACTGTGGCATATGTCACTAGACCGTATCTTGGCTTCACCCCATAACTCGCCACCTGTGCATGAGCAAGAGGCCATTGTGTTAAAACTATGGTGGGTAGTCAGCACTCCTACTGAGACAGGGAGAAGGCTGGAGGACAACAGGACTCGGACCCAGAGAATCTGGAGACACGGGAAACCAGTCTTGTAAGAGCAGTGGAGTCCACACAAGCTCCCCTTATTCCAAAGGGATGGAAGCTGTGATCTACCTTCTCAATCAAGTTGGCGAGACACCGCTTGGCCCCTGTGAAGTTGCTGGCCCCGATGCTGTCGGATCCATCCAGCACCATGTAGATATTCATGGAGCCCGAGGGGTCCAGGATAATCTTCCTCTTCTGCTGTTCCCCTAGGTACCAGCAGAGTCTCAGTCTCTGGCATGTGCAGTACCTGGCAGGCCACCCACCCTTCCCTGAGCTTCCTGCTCAACCTCCCTCCTTGTATTCAAACCTGGGCTGTGCCCATCCTCCGCATCCGCTCCTTCGATGGTCTCTGTCAGGGAGGATAGAAATGCTTCGGCCACCTCTTGAGGGCTGTCGTACATGAAGGAATCTAGGGATGATCAGAGTAGATCAGATGTCTGGAGTACTGAGGACATACTGACAGGGTGATGGGATTTCAGGACCAGAGACTTCTAGTGTGGAGCCAACAGGGCAAGAGCCAACCCAGGAAGCAGGTCAAGGGTCACCTTGGCAGGAAGGCTCTGTCCCACTCCACGAGCCACCTTCCTGGCACCTTCGCTGCTGGGAGCCACGTAGGACAAGTCCCCGACTGCAGTGGTAAGTGACAGTGTCTTCAAGACGGTACTGGCTTCCCACCTTCCTTGTCCCAATAGGAATACCCGGGTTGGGACAGTATCCCGCTGCAGAGACATGAAGACAATTTGAGTGCTCGTGCATTCCCAGGGTGAAGCCCTCCAGCAGGGAGTAAAATCAGGGGTGACCTGGTTCTCACCTCCATCATCACAGATTGCTGTTTGCCCATCCCACCGGCCATTCTCTTGGCAGGTGCGATTAGCAGAGCCCCGGAGAGTGTAGCCATCGTAGCATTGAAAAGAAATCTGATCACTCAGGTTGTAGTAGGGGGACCGGGGCCAGAACTCCCCATTTTCAAAGTCCTGTGGTCGTGGGCAGCGTATTGCTTTAGGGGAGACAGGTAAAAGTCACCAAGAGCTGTTTCTAGGTCCTTCCTGCTCTTAGAAATCCTGTCACTGAGAAACAGTACCTGCCCAGTCCCCTCAACCCTGCTGTCCCCTCCTCTTGTGTTGTGGGATTATTTTGTTTTGTTCTGAGACACGGGCTCATGTAACCCAGGCTGGCTTCAAACTGGCTATGGAGCTGAAGATGACTGAATTTGTCCCCCTCCTGCCCCCAAGTCCTGAGCGTTAGGATTGCGGGCGCCACCCCTGCTCCTGCTTCGCACAGCATTGCTTTATGCACGGCAGGCGAGCACTCTCCCAGCTGATCTACATCTCCAGACTCCCTTGCCCTGTTTCCCAGTATTGTTTTCACTGCCTGAGGAAAGCCTTCGTACACGCACCCCCCACCCCCGAGGTGTTTCCACGCTCAGCCGGCCCACAGGTCAGACTGCCAGGCACTGAACAGCCTCCATCAGCTCTGACCAGCCACCCACCGCCACACTCCCAAACCCCCAACCTCTGCATTCTGCCTTCTTGACAATCTTTTGGTCCCGGGTCTGGAGGACACTCCAGGAGCCTGTGGATTTGCAGGTTCGAGTCTGCACAGGGTATGGGTAGAAGCCAGAGGGACACAGGTACTCCAGGGCCTGACCGTCTTGGAGAAGTTGGAAGGAGCCGCCTTTGATCTCTACTCCCTCCAGAGAGCAAGAGACCTGGGGCCGGGCCTCAAGCACTGGAGTTGCGCTCACACCTGAGGAGAAAGGCTGGTGAAGCCTGGCCCCAGAAGACCAAAGACAGCTGATGAGGACAAAAAGAGGATGGAGTGTCCTTTGCTTACCTCCGGAGGAGAGGCCTAAGACCAAGAGGACTAAGCAGAGCTGGGGACCCTCCATTGTCATGGAAAGCCCGTGGCCAAAAGCCCTTTCCAGTTCACTCTGGGTGGCTACTTGACTTGCTGTCCAGACTGAAACTCCAGTGCTGGATCTGGCTACACCCCTTTCCCACCGGCCCCTAACCTTTTATGCAATCTGCTCTGGCACCTGCAGCCTGGCCAACCTACCCTGCACAGACGCTGCTTCCCGGAACATTCATGAAGGAGGGCCCCTGCTGAGCTGCCAACTGAGGAAACAGAAACTATGCGAGCGCCCCACCCTTTACTGACCAAGGGCCAGAACTTCCCTTTCAGAGCTCCCTCTTAGCCCCCAGACCCTAGTAACAAGCCCAGACCACCCCCACCGCCACCCCCCACTTAGAGACCAGTTTTCCCCGGGCTGTGTGATGGGGCAGAGTCCAGCCACTGTTTGTGCAGCAGGGTCTCTGACCTTCCTGGAACCTTCCTGGCCTCCCCACCCCCAAGACATAAGACAGACCGGATGTGGAAATCATTGATTTTTATTAATTTCATAACTGGGAAATTCTGTGTGAAAGCAAAAGGAGCACGGGCCGTCCACGCTAGAGAGACACTTGCTTCTCGGGAGGGCACAGTGGTTCTGGCACAACCCTGGGGATTCCTAGCTTTTGTCTCTGCGTTCCAGGATTTATGTACCCGGGAGCAAGAACACTCAGAGGCAGAAGACAGGAGGGACAGACCAGCAAAGGAGTCGGTGACCGTGTTAAAGGGGCAAAAAGTCGAGGACACCATCCAGGTGCTGCCTCAACCAGGGCTGCAGCCGGAAGAGACTGATGTGGAAGTCCCTAGGCACAACGCCATGCGGAGGCTTCCTGCGCAAGTTTTTGTTGGAGGAACCGTGACAAGGGTCAAAAAGACCCCAACTCACCAGGCCCACCTGGAGGGAAGAGACAACATGAGGAGATAAAGGCAGCCCCACTCCAAGCCTCCACCTCTCTGGTTCCCCTCAAAGGCCTCCCACCTGCTGCCAGCAAGAAAGCACTTGTATCCTGGCAGTGAGTCCCCTCTCCAGATCCTGCTTCTCACCTGGAAAAACCTGTACCTCCGCTCAAGGAAAACGGCTCCCCCGGATTCTCCTGCAGGGAAAGAAAGGGCGGCATTGTCCAGGACAGCACACTAGTTAGTATTCAGAGTGAGTGCTGACCACGGGGACACCACAGCCTTCTTTCTCCCTGGAAGTCCGGGACCAGACTAACCTTTGCAAGGACTGTCATCTCCCTCCATCCCGCTACATAGGAACTGGTCTGTCACCACCTCACTGACGTTTGTCAAGCCGGGGAAGCTGCCCTTGTTTTGGGAGACAGCCTCGATACAGCTTGTCCTCTGCAGCGTGGGGCACAGGAGAGAAGAATGGGGACGTGCCAGGAGACATTAGGCAGACCAGCGAGGTCCGACTCCAAACAGGGCCGGACACTCTAGGAGCTGCCCCCCCCCCCCCAGAGTATCCCAGCATCCCTCACTGAGCTCTCACCTCAGGTCCTGTCCTGAGGTTGATGTTCATTCTGTTCCCGTTCAGAGCTACGAAATGCGCAGGAACCTTCTGCTGTGACAGAAGTTCTGTCTCTGCCGTCGGGGAGAAGGGGGATGTCGATACAGGTCTCTTTACCCAGAGCTGATGTGTCCAGCTCGAGGACTGCAGCCCCCCCCACCCCTGCTGGCACCCCGCAAGCAAGCTCTGGCGCAACCCACCAAGGACCTCAAGCCTCCAGCACTCACCATGGTCTTTACAGGTACTACCTGGGGATCTCCGCAGAGCCATGTTGGCCCCCACTGTGCAAGGAAGGCAGATGGGCCTGGGAGAAAGGCGAGCGAGCGTCAGACAGGCCCATCCTCCCTGTGCCCTCTGGTGCTTTCCAGAGCACTGCCCTCTCTAGGGTACCCTCCCACCTAGGTCCACGCACCTGGCGTGGCTGGACATTTTCACTCTCTGAGACAGCTTCAGCAGGGCAATGTCATCAGCGTAGAACTCCGAGATGCCCTGGCTCTGCTTTGCGTGGACATTAAACCCAGGGGCAACTAACACCTCCTCCACATGGAATTCTTTGCCGTGATGAGAGGTGGGATCCCCTGAGAACAGCAGTGGGTTAGACCGGACCAAAGGCTGAGGAGAGACAGTGGTGACTCTGGCCTTGCGGGTGAGGGGTCGGTCCCCTGCAGCCCCTGACTTACCCACGATGACCCTCCACAGGTGGCGGTCCTCCATCTGAGCGTCATGGAAGCAGTGAGCCGCAGTCAGCACCCACTGGTCAGAGATAAGCGACCCCTGGCAAGTCTCCTTACTCTTGGGCTGCAGGGAAGAGACAGCAGTCCGGGTTTGCCGTGCCTGGCTGCTTTTAAACCTCTGTGACCCGAACCCTGCCCCTCCTTCCTGATACCTTAAAGGTGACTTGCCAAGGTGTCCTCTCCTGGTCAGAGGCATTGACGGACATGTTCCCCACCCCACAGATGGTGTCTGTGAGCTTAGAGACATCTATGGGCGAAGACCAGATGGGAGGGGACGGGGGTGAGGGCCACCGATCCAGGCTTCGTGGTGAGCCCCCCCCCCCACCCGTCTGAGTGCCCACTGTGCTGTCCCCCGCAGGGGACACGAAGCTCACTCACCCAGAATGTGCTCAAAGACCTGCTGCACAGCTTTTGCGTCCTGCAAGATGAAGGCGTGCCTCTCGCCGTCCTTCTTGGACCCCAGCTCGTTCAGTTCCTTCCAGTCCACATCCAGCTTACCCACCCCAATCGCATAGATGTCTGGCAGGCAGGAGGGAAATCACCAGAGCCTGAGACTCAAGGGGCCACCCAAGACATGAGGCAGGTGTTTGAACTCTCAAAGCCGACAAAGGCCTGAGTTAGATGGGCTCCATCTCCTTCACACACACACACACACACACACACATACACACACACACACACACACACACACACACACACACGTTCACTTCCTCTCCTACTGCCACCCAGCCCCCCACAGCCTCCTAGATTCCCTCCTCAGGCCTCAGCTCCAGCTGCACCTCTGGCTGGGGCGCTCTCCTCCAGATGCCCACACAGGTCTTCCTCAGCAATGTCTTCTGAACCTACAATGCCCAGTACCCTCCCACGCCACCCCCTCTTGGCTTCACATCATGTCACCACTTGAATGCTGAAGGGCTACCTTGTTTCTATCCTGTGTATAGCACCGTGTGTTCCCAAAGGAATGTTTCCAAGTTCAATTCTATTGTGGATGTGATCTGAATCAGAAGTAGGGCTCACTCTCTGTAGACTAGGCTGGCCTCGAACTCACAGAGACCTGCCTGCCTCTGCCTCCCAAGTGCTGGGGTTAAAGGTGTGCACCACCAGGGTCCTTCACGTTGTGTTACTGGCACTCAGGAGATGGAGTCAGTAAGATCAGCCTAAGCTACCTAGTGAGTTGGAGGTCAGCCTGGGCCCATCCCAAAAATAACAGAAAAGAAGGTTGGGATGCTCAGTGGTCTGGAGCACTTGCTACTCTTCCAGAAGACCAGAGTTCAGTCTCCGGCACCCATTGCTTGTATGTCCAGCTCTGGGGAGAGGTGACATCCTCTTCCACCCTCCAAAGGTACTCACACAGACACACACATACACATAGATCAAAAGTAAGTGTCTAGAACAAAAGTAAACAGAGGCCTGGGGTTATAGCTCAGTGGCAGAGTACTTACCTGGCAGACAAAACAAAAAAAAAAAAATAAAACAAAACAAAGCAAAAAAAAAAAACCTACATTCAGTCCCCAACACTGCACTAAATACATAGGAAATTTGAACCCAGATGTAGCTAGCTGGACGCTGTAGAAACCGAACAGAAATTGGGGAGACCACAGAGGGGAAGATTGAGGTTTTGTACCTACAAGCCAAGGACACCTGCGGCCACCAGGCCTCTACGAACAAGACCTTGTCTCAAAAATAAACCAAGAAAAAACTTAAGTTGTTTCCTGGTCATTGGTCAGCATGGTTTTCGGTCACCCTAACCCTGAGGAATTATTTGTTCCTTCAGCAGCTTTGCCTGCCAACACTTCGCCTAGCTGCCCTACAGCTGAAGGGATACCAGAGGGACAGTCCCTACCAGGAACCCAGGCCAGTTCTTCCTGCAGTTTTCCTGAAATGTGAGGTGCTGTTGACATGGTGACGGTGGCAATGGTGACGGCGGCGGCAGACAGTACTGAGCAGATCTCTGCAACAGCTCACATTTCCTTAGCTTCCTCCCCTACCCACCTGTGAGGCAGGCCCACGGCTGACTGTTTCTCACAGAGGAAGAAGCGGTCCACAGCCCCAGCCCTCTGGAGATGGAGCCAGCGTAGGGACAGACCATGGACAGTTTGGTACCCGGCTCTTCGAGGTGATACAATCGCGCAGAACCACAGGGAAACCCTCAGGGCTCAGGGCCACAGCTAGGTCCTATTGAACCCTGTCACAGAGGGTCCCATTCCTATTCCCTACTGATAGGGCTTGGGCAGGGCAGAGCCTCACCCAGGTAGTCGTTTCTGTTCCGACTGATGCCCAGGATCTCTCTGATGTTGTCGACTGCCGGCTTGGGAGAGCCACCCATGTTGGACTTTCCTAGAACAGAGAAGGAAAATAATGATCCGTCTGGGTTGACTTCAGAATCCCGCACACCCCTGGAAGCATGCAGAACACTCGGTCATTTCAAAACGCACTGCTTCAGGCTGGAGGGGTGACTCGGTGGGTAAGAGCACCTGTTGCTCTTCCAGAGGACCTGGGTTCAGTTCCCAGCACTTACATGGTGGCTCCCAACTGTCTAGAACTCCATTCCCAAGACATCCAAGGCCCTGTCCTGACCTCCAAGGTCACTAGACTCACGTGTAATACACACACACACACACACACACACACACACACACACACACACATGCAGGCAGAACAAAACGAACACACGAGAGAGAACAAAATGTTTCTGTACAGCTAAGGAAGCAGTCAGCAGAGTGCACACACAGTGTGCTCACAGAGTGGAGAAAGCCCTTATCGGACAGACAACAGACAAGATGCTCACATGCCGGGTTTACGGTGAATTAGAGAAATTAAATACTGAAGAAATAAATCTTCCAGTCAGTAAGTTAACTGGATAGACAGTTTTCAGAAAGAAACACAAACAGCCGATAACTATTTGTAAACATGTTCTCTATCCCTACTCATCCGGGAAATGCAAATTAAAACTACTCCAAGATGGCACCCACCCCAGTCAGAATGTCCATCATCAATAAATCTGACAACAGATGATGGGGAGGACACGGACAGAGAGGACCCTATTCACTGTTGGGGGCTGTGATTTAATAGAGCCATTGTGGAAACCATCACTCGGCAAATTAGAAATACAAAGACCACATGACTCATCTAATTCATTCCCGGGCATATACCAAGACGTCTGCACACCCTACCATAGAGGTGTGTGCACCCAGTACCCAGTGGTTATTGCTGCTTTATTCTCTAGAGCTAAGAACTGGAATCAACATTCTTGTCCATCAGGAGATGAGTGGATAATGAAAATCTGGAGTGTGTGCATAGGTGTGTGCCTCTGTGTGTGTGTGCCTCTGTGTGTGTGTGCCTCTGTGTGTGTGTGTGTGCCTGTGTGTGTGTGCCTGTGTGTGTGCCTGTGTGTGTGTGCCTGTGTGTGTGCCTGTGTGTGTGTGTGTGCTTTCACGTCTGTGGTGTGTGTGCCTGTGTGTGTGCTTGAACATCTGTGGTGTGTGTGTGTGATGATGTGTAATTTCAGAGTATACACACACACACACACACACACACACACACACACACACGCTAGTGACCTTCCCAACATCTATAGGGTTTCCAGGTCTAGAAGGCAGCAATGGGGGAATTGGCAGCTGTGGTGGCAGAAGTTGTAGTTGCTGGAGTAAAAGTAGCTCACTTGGGGTTGGGGATTTAGCTCAGTGGTAGAGCGCTTGCCTAGCAAGCACAAGGCCCTGGGTTCAGTCCCCAGCTCTGAAAAAAAAAAAAAAAAAGTAGCTCACTTTCGTAATGTTTACCTTTTTTAAACCTTTGGCATTCCAAGAACAAAGCCTCTGATTTCTGGTAGTTAACTCTTTCTGTATATCGGGGGGCGGGGCTAGGTAAAGGACTTATTGCTATGCTCCCTTCTGTGGCCTCTCTTTAGCCAGGTTCAGTAACTCTTTGTGAACCAGAGAGAAAAGAAAAGGAAAGAAAGATTCACTTACACAGACAATGCACACAGAGGCATAAACATTCATATACACATCTCGGCCGGGCTCAACCACCTGTCGCATCACCTCTGTGAGTATTCTCGCACACCTACACACAAACCAGCAGACATACATATGGCGGATCGATGGGTAGGAGAGCCCCCCCACACACACACACACAAAGCCAACAACTTTCTTTTTTCTAGCCTTTTCTACACTTGATCTTAGCCAAAAGGCCGAGAAGCGATTTTTCTAGCCTTTTCATACCTTCTTAGACAAAAGTTGTTTAGAAAAGTACCTCACAGACGAAATGTTACACAGAAGGAGAGCTACAGAAGGACGTCTACAGTAAGTTCAAAGCAGTGCTCCATTCTGTTAGCTCAGTATAAGTTCAAAGCCACAGTTTCACACGGCCTCGCTCTAGCATGGCGCACGCCTGTGGCCTCATCCTTGGACCTAACCTAGAATGAATTGTTTTCCTTGATCACAGATCTGTACCAAGTCTGTTTCTCTTCACGTGCAGTTATGAAAGCTCATCGTGTTCCCTATTATGCAGCCTTTACTCACTATTAAGAGGAGGGGAACATCCTATTCTTTTTTTTTTTTAATTTTATTTATTTTATATGAGTGAGTACCCTGTCACTCTCTTCAGACACACCCACCAGAAGAGGGCATCAGATCCCATTACAGATGGTTGTGAGCCACCATGTGGTTGCTGGGAATTGAACTCGGGACTCTGGAAGAGCAGTCAGTGCTCTTAACTGCTGAGCCACCACTTCAGCCCACATCCTATTCTTGATTCTAACTTTGTTACCTCCTTTTTAGCAAAGCAACTAAGACCAGCTCTTAAAACGTTCTTCCTAAGATGATCTGAGTCAGATCAGGAATTCCTCTAGATCGTTAACTCCTCTAGACAGTGTTCATTCACGGAAGCTCATCTTTATGTTACTCTATGGGGTGGGCTGGTGCCCAGGGGTCCTTAGGCTATGTGATAGCAGCAGGAAAGGGGTGTCAGCTGCAAGGAGCAATCCTGAGATGGAGTCTCATGGGCACTTGCCTCTCAGAGCTCATCCATCTCAGGCCAGGCAAAAAGGTGAGTCACCTCCAAGGTAATCACCTGCTAGCCTTGTCTTTACTAGATGACTCCTGACATATATGTGTGTGTGTATGTGTGTATGTATGTATATATGTATGTATGTATGTATATATGTGTGTACGTGTATATTAGTATGTATGTATATATGTGTGTATGTATATATGTATATATATGTGTGTATGTGTACATTCGTATGTATGTATGTATATATGTGTGTATGTGTATATTAGTATGTATGTATGTATATATGTGTGTATGTATATATGTGTATATGTGTGTATGTATATATTAGTATGTATGTATATATGTGTATATGTGTATATTCATATGTATGTATATATGTGTGTATGTATATGTGTGTATGTATATGTGTGTATGTATGTATACATGTATGTATAATATCTGTATGTGTATATATTAAATAAATGTAAAAGTACTTTAAATAAAATAAAATAAAAATACAATTACTGAAACATTCTGTGTTCCAGACATTGGACCAGGAGCTTCGTAGGGAAGAGGAGGATTTGGTTTGTTTACTTATTTATTTATCTATTTATTTAGGTTTAGGTTTTTTAAAAGAATAATTATTTATTTATTTATCATATATAAGTACACTGTTGCTGTCTTCAGACACACCAAAAGAGGGCATCGGATCCCATTACAGATGGTTGTGAGCCACCATGTGGTTGCTGGGATTTGAACTCAGGACCTCTGGAAGAGCAGTCAGTGCTCTAACCACTGAGCCACCTCTCCACCCCCTAGGTTTAGTTTTTGAGACAAGGTCTCACTATGTAACCTTGACTGGCCTAGGACTTGGTATATAGACCAGGCTGCCCTTTTACTGGTAGAAATCTGCCTCTCTGCTTCCACAGTGCTGAAATTAAATGCAAGTGTCATCGTACCAGACAGGGTCTTTTATAATTGAGGCTGCCCTCCAACTTGCCATGTAGTCAGTGCTGTCCTTGAATTCCCCATCCTCCCTCCCCACTTCCCTCCCCTGCTGCTAGGATTACAGGTGTGTGCACCACATCAGGATGCAGGCTTCCCATGCTTTCCCTTGTTTAACTCCCAGAAACCCCCAGCAAGTGTGGCCACCCTTATTTTAAAACCGAGAGAGAGCTGGAGAGATGGCTCAGTGGTTAAGAGCACTGGCTGCTCTTCCAGAGGTCCTGAGTTCAAATCCCAGCAACCACATGGTGGCTCACAACCATCTGTAATGGGATCCAGTGCCCTCTTCTGTGTGTCTAAGACAGCTACAGTGTACTCATATACAAAATAAATAAATAAATCTTTAAAAACAAAACAAAACAAAAAAAACAAAAAAAAAAAAAAAAAAAAAACGAGAGAGCTGCACCCTGCAGGGTCCACGTCATTTGAACCAAATCAAGGAAGTCAGAGCCACTCCAGACGGCCCTTTCCACCCACGCCCAGGGCAGCTGCATCTCCAAGGTTACCAGGCAAGAGTAGACATTTTAAAAACACAGAACAACTCTGCGCAATTGTTCACTTCATAAAACCTGTGTAAGGCAGCCTGGCGGTGGTGGTGGTGTGTGCCTTTACCCCCAGCATTTAGGAGGCAGAGGTAGGTGGATCTCTGAGTTCGAGGCCAGCCTGGTCTACATATACTGTTTTGAAAAACAAACACCTCCCCACCCCCACTCCCAAAAAACCTATAAGGCAAGAAAGCAACCGTCCCCACTGTCATTAAAGCCATCATCAACCCAAGCTCCACTTAAGTAGGAAACAGAAATATGGGGCTGGGGAGGGGTGAGGATAGGTGGGAGGGGGAGGTCAGGAGTTCAAAGCCAGTATGGGGGTACTAGGGTACTGGATGAGATAGTATCAAAACAACCCTGGGTGGGGTGGAGGGGAGAGAGAAAAAGAAAGAAACTGAGGCTTGCCTCCACTGCACACACGCTAAAAATTAGGAAAACACAGAAAAGGGTCAGAAGACCCTGCACCAGGACGACAACACAGCTTCTAAGTATATATACTGCAGTGTTCCAACGTGACACAGCGCAGCACAACAGCCACGGTGAGTAACAGGTAGCCGGCTACTTCAGAATCACGCTTAGAGAGTTCTAAGTGCTTCCAGCACAAAGAATCCTGAATGACTGAAGTGACAGACCTGTCAATACCCAGGCCCCAGGCTACTCCACACAGATCATTGCACTGTGTGCATACCTATGACTGTGAAAGAACAGAATACGTGTGTGAGTGTGTGTGTGTGAGTGTGTGAGAGAGTGTGTGAGTGTGAGTGCATGTATGTGTGAATGTGTGTGAGTGTATGTATGAATGTGTGAGTGTAGTGTATGTATGTGTGAATATGCGTGTGTGAGTGTATGTATGTGTGAGCATGTGTGAGTATGTGAGTGTATGTGCAAGTGTATGTGTGTGTGTGAGTGTAAGTGTAAGTGTATGTGTATGTGTGAATGTTGGTAAAAGAGTGTGAATGTCAGCGTATGTATGTGAGTATGTGCAAGTGCATGCATGCATGTGTGTAAGTGTATATGTGAGTGAGTGTGTGTACATGTATGTGAGTGCATGTGTGTGAGCATGTGTATGCGTGTGTGCGTATGTGAGGATATGTGTGAAACTGAATGTGTGTTTATCAGTGTGTGTGTGTGTGTGAGAGAGAGAGAGAGAGAGAAAGAAAGAGAGAGAGAGAGAAAGAGAGAGAGAGAGAGAGAGAGAGAGAGAGAGAGAGAGAGAGCGTGAGCGAGCGCATGCTTGTAATCCAGCCTCTGAGCATACTGGAGCAGAAAGACCATGAGTTCAAAGTCAGCCTGGGCTACAGAGCACAGTGCACACATCTTTAATCCCAGCACTCAGGAGGCAGAGGCAGGGGGATCTCTGAGTTTGAGGCTGGGTTGGTCTACAGAGTGAGTTTCAGCAGAGAAACCCTGTCTCAAAAACAAACAAGCAAAGATTAAGAGAGTGAGTCTCACAACTGCAGAGGGACAACCAGAAACACCCGACTTCAGAACCCATCCCGGCGCTCTGCCCACTGTTGCCAACCTCTCCAGCAGGAGAGGGAGACACCCACCGTCAGTCAACAGGATGATGGCATGGCGGATTTCCTGCCAGGCAGAGGTCTCCATGCCGAGGCGATCCATCTGGTTATTCATCATGAGGTAGACGCTGTTGAGAGCCTCGTAAGTGTTAGTGCCAGTGGCATTTTCGTGATCTGGAATGTGCCAGAAGAAAAATCTCCTCAAAACAAAAACACAGGCTGGAGAGATGGCTCAGAGGTTAAGAACACTGACTGCTCTGCTCTTCTTGAGGTCCTGAGTTAAATTCCCAGCACCCACATGGCGGCTCACAACCATCTGTAATGGGATCTGACACCCGCTTCTGGTGTGTCTGAAGGCAACTTTGAAAAACAAAAACCCTCTGCCTACCACCCGGGAATAGGGAACTCTCTGAGAGCCCACTGGAAGTGCAAGCTATCTGAGTTTCTAACAAACTCTGACATTTTGCATGTCTTTTCAAACATTTTGGTTTTTCCACCTTAGAATGTTCACTGCAGAACCAGATAGGAGGGAGCCCATCTGTGATCTCAGCACTCAGAAGGCAGAGGCAGGAGGATCTCTGTGAGTCTGAGGTCAACTTGGTCTACAGAGCAAGTTACGGTCCAGCCAGGGCTACACACTACGACTCTGTCTCAAGAATTAGTTAATTAAATGGTAACGCTCCTTGCATAGACGTGCACCTCAGGCCACTACACGTTCCCAAGATTTAAACATGGAGTGTTGGAAGAGTTTGTGGACTTCAGTTCTTCACTGGCACCCAGACAGGTTTTACACAGCGGGCAGGTGGCTAATGAGTGGGGGGGGGTTCGCTGTTGAGCCTCGAGAAGCCTGCGCTAGGGGACTGCAGGGAACTTAAGACCTGCAGGTACATTTGAACGTGGACTTGCAGTGAGTTGTGGAAACCTATGAACGATGGAAACCGGAATCCTACCATTGCCCCTAAGAACAAATGAATGAGCTCTCTCCCTCCCTCACTCCCTCTCTTCCTGATAAAGGGTCTCATGTAGTCCAGGCTGGCCTCAATGTTCATAGTCAAGGATGACCTGGGACATGGGAGCGGGGGTGGGGGGGTGGGTAGGGAGGATTATGGTGTGCTGTGGGTGGAAACTAGAGCCTCAGATGCGCTAGGCAAACCCTCTACCAATTGAGCTACATCTTCAGGCCCCTCCCCTCCTCAGGCCCCTCCCCTCTTTAAGCCCCTCCCCTTCAGGCCCCGCCCCTCATCAGGATCCTCCCCTCTGGGATCGCTCTACAGCTGCTTGCTTCACCCTCTACTGCCCACCTCACCCAGTGTGGGGACAGGCAAACCTTTGTAGCAGACAGAGTCTAGACTGTCCATCACCTCCATCACATTCTGGGATCTCTCATTCAGGACGGACATGATGATTTTGGGCCGTGAGGCGAAGGTGATGATAGCTACGCTGACCTTTATCTCGAAGCTGAAGATCTGTGGAGGGCAGAAGAGAAGCGGTATGGGGCGGGTGCTGCAAAAAAAGAGCAGGTCTAAAGGACTAAAGACCCCTCCTCATTTCACCCGCACTTCAGCTCAGCGAGGGGCGTGATGAGCCTTGCGGCTTCAGCCTGAACCACACTCCTGACGAGAGGTGCAGGTAGCACTGAAGTTACTTGATTTTAAGCCCTAAAACAGTCTTCAGAATACACATACAAATCCTCTTTAAAATACAAATTGGCGGGGTTGGGGATTTAGCTCAGTGGTAGAGCGCTTGCCTAGCAAGCGCAAGGCTCTGGGTTCGGTCCCAAGCTCAAAAAAAAAAAAAAAAAGAGGGGTTGGGGATTTAGCTCAGCGGTAGAGCGCTTGCGGCCCTGGGTTCGGTCCCCAGCTCCGAAAAACAGAAAAAAGAAAAAAAAAAAAGAAAGAAAGAAAAAAAGAAAGGTGTGAATACCACCTGTATAAAAAAATACAAATTGGCTATCCCCCACTCCCCGCCAGGAGGGTTGGGGAAGGGACTGTGGAAGGAAGTAACTGGGTGTAGGGCAGTGAGTGGGATGAAAAGTGAAGAAGTAAAAAAATAAAATTAAATTAAAATACAAATTGGGACAAGGCTGAAGCCTTATGATATATATATTATATATACATATAATATATATATCATAAGGGGTGGCCCACCCCTTTAATCCCAGCCCTTTGGAAAAGCAGGCAGATCTCTGAGTTCGAGAACAGCCCGGTCTACATAGAGTTCCAAGAGAGCCAAGGCTATGTAGACAGAACCTTTTTCTTTCTTTTCTTTTTTTCGTTTTTTTTAAAAGATATATTTATTATATATGAGTACACTGTAGCTGTCTTCAGACACACCAGAAGAGGGCATCAGATCCCATTACAGATGGTTGTGAGCCACCATGTGGTTGCTAGGATTTGAACTCAGGACCTCTGGAAGAGCAGTGTTCCCCAGAACCTTTTTCAAAACAATTTTGTTTTTGTTTTTTTGTTGGCCCTTTCTCTCTTCCCCTTCCCGTGTGTGTGTGTGTGTGTGTGTGTGTGTGTGTGTGTGTGTGTGTGTGTGTGTTATGAGAACTCAAGGAAGCTGCTCCCACAGCCCTGGGATCACAAACACCCACGTGGCTTCTGACATTTAATTCAGAGTCCAGAGATCTGAACTGAGCCTGTGCCGTGCATGCCTTACGCACTGAGTCACTTCCCCAGGTTCCTCAGTCCTTTAGTCCTTCCTTGGCCTCATGCGGTCCGAGGCTAGCCTTGAACTCCTAAAATCCTCCTGCCTCTGCCATACCTGGCTTGAAACATGAAATTATTGGCTTGATAAAAACCACAGTTATTGAACAGGAGTGTCAGATTCTTCTGGCACACGCCATAGGTCATCCCGGTGACTTTGGAGACCACAGCGGTAGATGAGGATCCGCTGAGAACACACGGCTGAGCTTGGCTCCTGTGCGGGGTCTCCTGGCACCCGGCCCAGGGCCTCCTACACAGTAGGTGTCCCGAAACATTTATAGACCAGAGATAGGATCCTATGCACTGAACTCATGGTTCTGGTGCCCTGGGGGAAACTTCTAGAAGGAAGAAGACTGACTGGGGCTCTGAGCAAGGGAGAAGAGTCAACGGGGCTGAGAAGCCACGTTCCTCTTGGTCTCTGACCCTGTCCACCATGAGGAAGGCGCTCTCCTTGAAGATGTTAAAGTCTTTTTCCGATACGCTCTGAGAGGCATCAAGCAGCAGATAGAGGTTCAGGTGGCCCGAGCGCTGGATTTGGATTTTACGGCCCAGGTTTTCTGAAGCAAACAAGGAACAAGGCTTTCAGATGCCCACCCCCAACCTGTGTTCCACCAAGGGCCCTCTGGCCTCCCAGCACGTGAGTATCTTGCCTCTCTCCTGCTCCATCCGGGACCCTTCTCCGATCCTTACCTGTCCTCTTCTGGATGGGATTGGTGGCTCCAAGCAGGTGGGTGAAGGAGGTGCCTAGGGCAGATGCTACATCCTCAGGGAAGTCGTAAGAGTATGGCTCTGTGGGAAAATGACAGTCAGCCGGGACCAGAGCTGGGCACGGAGGCCTGGGAGTACCTTGAGGATACTCACGTCGGCAGATGGGCTCCGACCCACTCCACACTCCGTTGCTCAGACACTCCCGCTCTACAGAGCCGGTCAATACCAGATTCGTGGAGGAACAGCGGTAACTGACCTTGTCTCCAAGGTCAAAGCTCGAGCCTGTCCGCATTGTGCCCACTGAGATGCCTGGGTTGGGGCAGTGGCTAGCTGCAAAGGAAGAGAGATGGATAAACGGAACCTGGAAATGTCTGCTGCCCTTGTTCTTCAGGCCACACTCTTCCTTCTTCTAGGCCCCCTTAAGCCACCAGAACCATCAGACTGGAGTATGGCTGGAGACCTTATATATAACCCACAGCACTTAAGAGTTCAGGTCCTTGGGTTCGGTCCCCAGCTCTGAAAAAAAGAAAAAAGAAAAAGAAAAAGAGGAAGAAGAAGAGGAGGAAGAAGAGGAAGAGGAGGAGGAAGAAGAGGAAGATGAGGAGGAGGAGGTGGAGGAGGAAGAGGAGGAGGAGGAGGAGGAGGTAGAGGAGGAAGAGGAAGAGGAGGAGGAGGAGGAGGAAGAGGAGGAGGAGGAGGAGGAGGAGGAGGAGGAGGAGGAGGAGGAGGAAGAAGAAAAAGAGTTCAGGTCCTCAGCCTCCCACTGAGTGCCCCCCTCTCCCGGCCGCATGTGCATTTTATCAACCACTAGGCAATCACATATGCTGTAAGAAAAGTCAAGTCTCCACCTAGAGGTGATTCCAGATATGAGGGGAGATGTGGAGCAGGGAGAACTCTGCTAAAACAGCCAGAACACCCACTGTGGAGACCCTGAATAAAGTTGAGGTTGGCCAACAGATCACTCCGGAGGATGAAGCCGGGTGAGAGACCATCCCTGAAGCCTCACTCTCCACAGACCCAAACCAGACATCACTCAAATACCCAAACAAGTCGAGGAGAATGAGTAATACTTTATATAAAACATTCATAAGAGAATACTATGCAGGAAAGAAAAAGGACCCTCGCGACAACATTCACAAGTTCCAAAAGGAACGTGCAGAGCAAAGGAAAACGAGGTGAGGCTAGGAGCATTCGCTGCTCTTCCAGAGGACCTGAGTTCAGTTCCCGGTTTCCACACAGTAGTTCACAGTAATATGTAACTGCAGCTCTAAGGCATTCAGGATCTTCTTATGGCCTCTATGGAAGTGCACGCGTGCAGCATACATTCACACACACATATATACGCACATAAATAAAAACATTTTCGGGCTGGAGAGATGGCTCAGCGGTTAGGAGCACCCGATTACTCTTCCAGAGGTCCTGAGTTCAATTCCCAGCAACCACATGGTGGCTCACAACCATCTGTAATGAGATCCGATGCCCTCTTCTGGTGTATCTGAAGACAGCTACAGTGTACTTGTATATAATAAATGAATAAATCTTTAAAAAAAAAAAACATTTTCTTAGGGGCTGGAGAGGCAGCTCAGAGGTTCTGAGTTCAAATCCCAGCAACCACATGGTGGCTCACAACCATCTGTAATGGGATCTGATGCCTCTTCTTTTTTTTTTTCTCGGAGCTGGGGACGGAACCCAGGGCCTTGCGCTTGCTAGGCAAGAGCTCTACCACTGAACTAAATCCCCAACCCCCTGATGCCCTCTTCTGGTGTGTCTGAAGACAGCTACAGCGTTCTGATCATATGTAAAAAAATAAAAAAATTTAAGTTTAAAAAAAAAAAAGTTATCCTTAGACCTCCATGCTGTGCATGTGTGTGTGTGTGCGTGCGCGCACACACACACACACACACACACACACACACATACACACACACCCCACGCGTACTAGTAAATAAATGTTTTGAAGCAGGATCTCATTGTGTAGCCCTGGTAGTTGGCTTAGAATTCTCTACACAGACCAGGCTGGCCTCAGAGATCCACCTGCCTCTGCCTCCTGAGCGCTGGCACTAAAGGTGTGTGCAGCTGGAGGAATATATGTTGTTTTTTAATATTCCTACTATGAAGTTTGGAGTATAGCTCAGTGGTAGAGTGTTCGCTTGGCATTCCAGAAACCCTGGGTCCCATCCCCAGTCTCGCACACAAATTGCATGCTTTAATACTGGGAGACTATACGTCAGATGTAAAACAAATTATATTCATGTTTGAATAAACAGCAGTTTGAGAAAGACGCAGGGAATGAGTAAAGCACCCCCGTCCAGGTAACCGGGTGAGTCGGTGGCCCTGCTCCCCAGGGTACACTGCTTTCTGTGTGATGGCAAAGTTGGGCCTGGTGATGTGCACTACACTGGCTACGGCATAGAGCCAGGAGGAATTCAAGGTCAGCCTGCGTTCGAAGCTAGCCTGGGCTGCTTGAGACACTGCGTTTATAAAACAAAGTGGCTCCAGGGGGTCCTAGGAGGCCCATTTCTCCCCAGACACCACTCACAGGGCTGGAAAGAACTTAAGGCTCACCAGGTTCCAGCAGCTGTTCAGGGAAGCCATGAAGGAGTGACTCTGTGGGAAGAACTACACATGGCTAAGCCAGGCCAGGGGTCTCAGGGGACAGCATGGCCACCAGCCCACTGCAGCCTCCCCTGTTTCCTTGAAATGTTGCTTTGTAACTTAAGCTCTATTAGCTCACTAGGCACTCCCTTTTTAGTTCTTTTTTTTTTTTTTTCGGTTTCTTTCTTTCTTTTTTTTTCTTTTTGAGACAGGGTTTCTCTGGGTAGCCCTGGCTGTCTTGGAACTGGCTTTGCAGACCAGTCTGGCTTTGAACTCAGAGATGCCTGCCTCTACCTCCTGAGTGCTGGAGTTAAAGGTGTCTGCTACCGCTGCCTAGCTATTCTATTATTATTATTATTATTATTATTATTATTATTATTATTATTATTAATGTGTTTTTCTCTGTGAAGGCCAGACAAGAACATTGGGTCCCCAGCCGCTGGAGTTGCTGGAGGGTGTGAGCCCCGTGGGCTCGCTGGGAACCAAACTCTGGTCCTCCAGAAGAGCACCAAGTGCTGTAACAACTGAGGCATCTTGACAGCCACACTATTCCCATTTTGCAGATGTAAAAACTGAGGCACCGGAAGGTTAAGCAGAGGCTAACTCAAAGCAGCTGGAGCCACACCAAGCTCCAGAGGCTGCACCGAGCCCAACACGCAGCCGTGGGTCTCGATACTTCATGGAGTTAAACACAGTGTTGCTGGGAGCATTTGGAAAAGCTGACTGACCAGGTTTCGTAGTTCATGCCTGATGATCTGAGCACTCCAGAGACTGAGACTGAGGTGAGTCCCAGGACATCCTGGGCTCCAGAATGAACTCTTAGAAGTGGCTTCCTTGGGGTTGGGGATTTAGCTCAGTGGTAGAGCGCTTGCCTAGCAAGCGCAAGGCCCTGGGTTCGGTCCCCAGCTCCGGAAAAAAAAAAAAGTTATAAAAAAAAAAAAAAAAGAAGTGGCTTCCTCCCAGGATTCCCCTGGGGCCTGGGTCTCAAGTAGCCCAGTTCAGCTTCAAAGGAAGGAAAGAGAGAGAGAGAGGGGAGGAAAGGAGAAAACAAAACTGAAAGGTTTGTCAGCCCCTGAGTCAGATCTGAAACCTAGACAGACTCCCAGCCGGACAGGGATGTGTAGCCCACAGACCTCAACTTCCCCTAATCTAGGAATATTACTGAACCGCCGAGAACACCAGGCTCTGTCACCACAAAAGCTTCTGGGGCTGCAAGCCCTCCCCCCATGTCCCCCAACGGTCAGAATGCTTACCGCCATTGTCACACACAGCCGTCTCTCCATCCCACACGCCGTTGGGGCGACAGTACCTCACGGGCGAGCCCCGCAAGGTGAAACCATGCTCACACTCGAAGCTCAGGTTGCCACCCACGGGGTAGGACCCCAGCCGAGGGATATAGATGCCATTCTCAAAGGACGTGGGAGCTGGACATCGAACAGCTGGGGTGGGGGGAGAGAATAGATATCTGGGCAAGAGGCGAAGGTGGCTGTGGGGGAGGGGGTCTTTTGTTAGGACCCAAGCCGGTCAGCTGGGTGTATAAACATGGAAAGGGCCTGATGTGACAGCCCATAATACTAGCACTTGGACAGCTGTGGCAGTTGGGTCCTAGATGTTCAAAGCCCTCTCTTGGCTCTATAGTGAATTTGAGGCCAACGTAGACTGTATAGCTAGACCCTGTCTCAAAAACCACCAGTGAGGGAGGTTGAATGTGGTGGAGCACACTTGTCAACCTGGTGCTCGAGAGGCAGAGGCTGGTGCATCCGTCCCTGAAAGTTTGGGTTAGCCTGGGCTGTAGCATGATCCCGTCTCGAAGAACCCAAAAGAAGAGGTGGGAGGGGCAGAAGCGGTGTTAAGCTCACCCTCAGCCTCACAGTAAGTTCAAAGCTCACCTTTGAAGGCGGGGGTCTAAGTTAGCAGTTGATTTAAATCAATTAATCAAAAAGGGCTAGGAAAAAGCGCTACAAAGTAGGGAGGTGGGCCAGGAAGACGAAGACCCTAATTCCTGCTCCCAGCAGTAAGGAAATCCCCAAAGAAGACTGAAACATAGGATTACGGCTTTAGGCAGTTGATTGAATCCCGGCAACTTAAAACAGTTCACCACCCCGCCCCCCAAAGGCCGAGGTCACTCCAGACTCTCACGGACCACACTTGTGTGTTTAACGTGTGTATTGGGACATTCGTCACCCACTTAGAATGCTCAAATAATCCTACGGTTAATTTTAGCTAAAAAAAAAAAAAAAAAGTGTCCTCAGTAGACAGTGGGCTTTTCCTGGTTTCGTTTGTTTGGTGGATTGTTCTGGTTTTGGGGGGTCTTCTGGGGGCCTTTGTTGGTGTGGGTTGTTTGGGTTTTTTTTGTTTTTTGGTTTTTTTTTTTTTTGCAGATAGGGTCTCACTTTATAGTCCTGGATGGCCTAGAACTCACTATGTAGACCAGGTTGCCTCCCTTTCTTTCTTCCCCCCCTTTGCCTCCCAAGTACCAGAATTTAAGGCGTGAGTCACCACACCAGGCTTTTTGCAGTATTTTGACTGTCTGTCTGTCTCTGTTTGTCTCTGTCTCTCTGTCTCTCTCCCTCTCCCTCTCCCCCCCCACCCCCCTCCCTGGAGAAGCCGCTGTTAGTAGAAGCTCGGTGCTGACACTGGTGGGCTCTCGAGCCCAAAGCCCCAGGGGACTCACGTTTGCAGACGGCTTTAGCCAACCGAGAGGATCTCAGGGTGGGAAGTGAGCTAGCTCTTGGTGTCTGCCACTGCCCGTTGCTCTGGCATTCCCGCCAGGCTGGGGACGGGTACCTGCCCAGGGGGCAGGAGTAGATGAGGACGCTCCCAGGAGCCCAGCCACGGCTGAGAGTGAAATTCCCCCCGACAATATTGACATTCTGAGGGCAGGAAAGAGCAGCCAGGCCTGCGGGTGTGGGCAAAAGGAAGGAGAGGCCAGATGAGAGAGGGGTAAGAAAAGGCTGTCCCTTTGACTTGTGGACTGAACCTGGCAGCACCTGCCACGCCCACAGGGCCCCAATAACCCCTTTCCCAACCTCCTACCTGGGCCCAGCTGCAGCAGGGCGAGGAGAGCCAGCAGAGGGGCCATGGTTTCCAGAACAGTAGAACGGGAGAGCCAGGGGAGAGAAAAGGTCATCTGACTTCCCCGAAATCACTGCGGGTTGAGTAGGCTCCGCTGCCACGGACTGAAAAGGCTCGGGGAGTGGCGAGGGGATGGTACTAGGGGAGAAAAAGAGAAATAGCCAGGGATTCCGGATTCAGCTTTGGGGCACGACCTTTGTCCCAACACACACACACACACACACACACACACACACACACACACACTGAAGCACATTTGGTCTGTGTGGGATTGTGTTAAGCACACAAAACCACAAGCCCTGCAAAATGTTATATTTATTTTGTTTTGCTTCTTTTCAGAGTTTGCAACACGGATCTGACTCCCTGGGGCGCGTTGGGTCTTCCCCAGGATAGCATCCGAGGAATCGAAACTGATCTTTTCAGAACTTCTTGGCATATAGGAAGGTTCACATTCTTTCCTGGGTCCTTCCCTGAAAGTAAGGTAAAAAGAAAGCCAGCAGTTACTTGGAGAGTTGGGAAGAATGCTTAAGGGAAAAAAAATTTTTTTTTATGGGAACATCCAGCAGATAAAATTCCCCAGTTGCAAAAAGTAAAAATAAAAAAAAAATCGGGGGTGGTATTCAAAAGAATAAACAGCATTTTGAAGTTCAATATATACTTTTATTTAATGAGAAAAAATAACTTTTTTCATACAATATATTTTGATCATTTTTTCCCCCTCAGACAGGGTCTCATGTAACCCAGACTGACTTAGAATTTCTAAGTAGCTGAAACTGGCCTCCAATCCTGATCCTTCCTGCCGCACTGGGCTCCCAGCTAAGGAGATTGTTCGTTTCTTCGTTTGTTTGTTTCTTTAAAGACAAGGTCTTACTATGTAGCTCTGGCTGTCCTGGGACTTCTCTGTAGCTCAGGCTGGCCTCTGCCTCCCAAGTGCACATGGCTGACCCAGCCCTGGAGAACTTAACCTGATGCGTCAGCCTCTGTCCCTCCCAAGCCTCTGGAGGAAGTTGCTTTCTTTGTTACTATAACACGATCAAGGGGAGCACCCTCCTAGGCTCACCGCCACCCCAGGAAAACCTGTCAGATGAGCTACAAAAATACCATTGGTGGGCTGGAGAGATGGCTCAGCGGTTAAGAGCACCCGACTGCTCTTCCAGAGGTCATGAGTTCAATTCCCAGCAACCACATGGTGGCTCACAACCATCTGTAAAGAGATCCGATGCCTGCTTCTGGTGTGTCTGAAGACAGCTACAGTGTACTTATATATAATAAATAAATAAATCTTTAAAAAAAATACCATTGGTTTCTGTTTCTGGTGTGTGTGTGTGTGTGTGTGTGTGTGTGTGTGTGTGTGTGTATACAGATGCACATCTGTTTGTGCCTCTGGAGGTCAGAGGACAATCATGGGTGTAACTTCTCAGGTCCCTTTCACCTTTCGTGTGACACAGAGTCTCTCACTGGTCCAGAACGTTGCCAAGTGAACAGTCTAACCAACCCATGAGCTTCAGGGACCCCTGCCTGTCTCTGCTCCCTAACGATCCCTGCGATTACAAGAGAGCGATACGGCGCCCGGACTTTTTAACGTGGGTTCTGAGGAGTCCACATGGAGGTCTCACACTCGTACAGGCATTTTGCCAACGCAGTTGTCTGTCCAGCCCCCATCTCCTTGAGACTGAGTTTGAGGCCAGTGCTAGCCTCAAACCTGCTGTTTAGCAGAGGATCTCCCCCCTCCCCCTTCCAACCGCTACTTTACTGCCACCGTGAGGAGGCTTTTCACACACTGCTCTCTGAGCTTTGGAAAAGGACTATGTCTGGCTTCTGGTTCCTCCAAGCCGCCTTCCCCAGAGGCTGCCTTGTAAGCCCAGACACTAGGTTCTACACTGAACCTCCTGACATTGTACCAGCTCCCCAAGACGCAAACAGAAAGCTGAGAAGTTGGTTCTTGGGCCTCCCTAGAACTAGATGGTCTGTCCTTGACCTCCTGTGAGGAGACACATCCCTCTCAGACAACGGCTAAACCCCTGGAGACCCCAAACACTATGAGTGCACATAACCATCTATGGGTGTATGTCTGCACACCCACAGCTCTTCTTACTGCAGCCACTCTATCCCCCAGGATCTCCACATTCCTGAAGGCTGTTGGGGCTCTCCTGAGGGATAGAGGGAAGGCTGCCGGGTCTGACATAGGTGACATAGGGTGGTGACCATGGGCAAGGAAAAGTGTTACAACTGCCCACCTCTTACACCTCTGTTCTGTTCTGGATCTACCCTTTCTTTTTTTTATTATTATTCACTACTATTTATTCAAAGATTTATTTATTTTATGTAAATTCTCTCTCTATCTTTTATTTATTTCATGTATGTGGTTACACTGTCGCTCTCTTCAGACACACCAGAAGAGGGCATCAGATCTCATTACAGATGGCTGTGAGCCACCATGTGGTTGCTGGGAATTGAACTCAGGACCTCTGGAAGAGCAGTCGGTGCTCTAACCACTGAGCCATCTCTCCAGCCCCCTGCTCTACCCTTTCAATGATAAACCTTCCTAAGTGTGGAGCACAGGTGCTCCGCCTTCTCCTGTCCTCAGAAATCACTCTGCAGCTCCCTTCCCTGTCAGCTCCGCCTGGCTTAGACGCGCTCGGACTCAGCTTGGCACGTTAGCCGTTAGGTTAGCCGTTAGCCGGTTTGTCACTGTCACACATGGGCCCACAAGAGAACAAAACAACAGAGGATAAAATAGCACCCAAAGGGAGAGAATCAGCCCGCATGGGGGCGCACATCTGCCATCCCAGCACTCAGGAAACCGAAGCAAGAGGATTGCGAGTTTGAGGTCAGCTTGAGTTGCGTGGTCCTCCGGCCGAAAAAAGGGGAGAAGACCCACCGTATCGCCCCATAGATATGAAAGTACTGAGTTTGAGAAGAACCTCTCGCAGAGGACCAGCAGGCGAGCATGGTACACGTGGACAGTGGAATAACCAGGCAGCTTCTCTATCTTGAGGTTCATCTCTACAGAGCAGAACACCTCAAGACCGATAAAAGTATAGACTATCGACAACGGACTGGTATGTACGGGATGCCGTCGTTTGCAGAAAAAATAAAGATTAAAAACAAAAACCCAGCATGGGAGATGTAACTGTGTCTGCCCCCCCCCTCCCCGCTGCCTCCCGCCCCTTTGGTGTGCTGTGGCTTCTTCTGTGTGCCAGGCAAGCACTTATCTATCTCCCACCCCACCCCACTGCTCTGTATAGGTGCAGAGTTTCTCGGGAAACTGACCAAGTGAGCCACCTCGGGGAGAGCTGGGGCCGAAAGATGGGCCCAGGAGGGATCATTCCATAACACAAATCGTCTGTATTCCTGCCTGTGACGTTTGTTAGAGACAAGGTCTCTCGCAGCCCAGATCCTCTACGTATCCCTGCATGCTGGGATTATAGACATGTCGCCACGCCTGATGCATAGGACTTCCTGCACACTAGGCCAGCACTCTACCCACTGAGCTTCCCTCTCAAGCCTATGGAAACTTTTCGTTGACTTACTTTTTGTTTTTTGAGACGAGATCTCACTTGGGTAGCGCTAGCTAGCCTGGAATTAGCCACGTCGACCAGGCTGGCCTCTAACTCACAGAGATCTATCTCCTGAATGCTAGGATTAAAGGCATTAGCCACCAGGCCCAGCTGGTGTTTTGTCTTGGCTTTGAGATTTACTCTTGTTGGATGGGCCTGGTGGCGAACACCTTTGATCCCGGCGCTCAGGTGGATCTGAGTTCAGCGTTAGCCTGGTCTTTATAATGCGTTGCCAGCCAGCCAGGCTTGCATATGTGCAGTGAAACCCTGTCTCAAAGGCAAATAAATCAATAAAATTGTGAAAGAATAACTTTCTAAAAAAAAAAAATGAACAAAGGATGAAGTTGAGGGGTACATTGAATCACACCGGAGTTAAGTCATCGGCGGAGACCATGAGCTGTCTCCTGACTTCAGTTACCTTGGAGTCAGTTCCTGGGAGCCAATCTGAATTTTTAAAATTCCAACTTCTGAGATCAAAAGGCTTGGAGTGGTGACTCATGGGTGTAATTCTAGCACTTAGAAGGCTGAGTCAGGAGGATCAGGAAGGAGCTCAAGGTCATCCTTCCCTTCAGAACAAATTCCAGGACAGGCTCAGCTAGGAGAGATCCTGTCTCAACACCCCGCCCTCCACACACACACACAAAACCAGGTGTGTGGAGGAAGGGGGTCGGAGAGGCTGACACAATGGCTCAGTGGGTATCGGAGTTGCTGACAAGTATGACAGGCAAGCCTGTGTTCAACTTTCTGGATTCACATAGTGGGAGGAGAGAGCCAGCTTCTCAATAGTTGTCTTCTCTCTCTCTCTCTCTTTCTCTCTCTCTCTCTCTCTCTCTCTCACACACACACACACACACACACACACACACACACACACACACACACACGCTGCGCATATTCATGCATATACACACATACACACACGTACATATACATGCATACATATGTGTGCACTCTCACATGTATGCGCACACATACACACTGAAGTGGAAACTTCTAGTCCTTTGGGAAGTCAGTCATGTCAAATGAGGTTTTGCTGGGGCACACAGGTGAAAGGAAGTCTCGCTAAAGCAGACACGTGAAGCTCTGTTTTCCTGCAGCAGACACAGCTGAAAGGATGTTTGGACACAGCAGACACGGGGAAGGACCCGTGATGAAGGAGCATGAATATGACCTCACAGACAGTGGAAGACGAACGCTGAGCTTCGGTTTGGCTTGCTCCTCCTCGCTATTCTTCGATAACGACACGCATGTATCGGTTTGCCTTACTTAAGAGTTGTCGAGCTCGACTTGTGGTAATGCCGCCGTTGAGAGAAACTCGCCCAAGAACTGTGAGGTTCCTGTGGCAGCTTGGCCTTTCTGCAGCCTCGTATCAGGCTAGTCAGTGAGCCTGGCGGTTTCATCAGGATTGGACTGCAGCTGCCGGTGTCTGCTTGCTGAAAGGACCGGACGGCAGCTGCTGGTTCGTGAGTGCTGCCTGCCTAGAGGGCCGGTCTGCACCTGCTGAGTCATATTTGGTGGTTGCTACAGGACTGAAGATCTAACTCACCCCCAAAGAACTATTGCTTAACAGACCCACTTCCCCCACATCCTAATAACTTTTCTCTTCCACTGCCTCTGCTGGGTGGTGGGCTTGAGGAGAGGTTGAACCCTCCTCAAGCTGGTGGTCACAAGTAATTTTTTTTTTTTTTGGTTTTTTTTTTTTTTTTTTGGAGCTGGGGACCAGACCCAGGGCCTTGTGCTTCCTAGGCAAGCGCTCTACCACTGAGCTAAATCCCCAACCCCCACAAGTAATTTTTTAAGGGATGGGAGGGGCCTGGTGACACATAGTTTTAGTCACTGGGAAAGCAGATTTCCCAGAGTTCAAACTCATGGAGACAGTAGAATCAAGGAGTTCAACTGGCTGCCAGGCAGGGGTGGGTGCACGTGCACCCTGGTTCTCAGGGCACCCAGCTGCCGGAACCGTGCGGGCTGCTTGTCAATACTCCCAGTTTCTGCCTCCCAGGCACGCGACAGAACCAAATGTCTGAGCCTTGCTGAAGTTACAGCCAAGTGATTTTACACAGTGAGCAGGGGTCCCACACATCAGAAGTCCTCAACTGAAGGAGCCTCGCAGTGCACTCAGGAGACAGAGGGCAGGAAGATTGCATAAATTCCAGGCCTTTCTAACCTGCATTTACCAGGCCAGTCAGGGCTGCATAGTGAGACCTTGCCTCAAAAGGGCGAACAGATGTGCGAATCCCCAAGGTAATGTTGCTGGAGGTCTTTTCTCCTTCCTTTTGTATCGCTAAATCGGGAAACGAACCCAGGGCTTCTTGTGTGATACTCAGCCTGCTACCACCGAGCCACCCCCAGCCAACCAGCAATGTTTGTTTACATATTGCTTGTTTTTGGCTGTTTGAGACAGGGTTTCTCTGTGTAGCCCCCTGGCTGTCCTGGAACTTGCTCTGTAGACCAGACTGGCCTCGAACTCAGAGACCTGCCTGCCTCTGCCTCCCAAGTGTTGGAATTTAAGACCTGTGCCACCAGACCTGGCTTACATATTGGCTGTTTGACACCAGGTCTCAAGAGATCTGGCAGCAGGATATAAGTCAAAGATGGCCTTGAGGTGAGCCCTCCTCATCCTCCTGCCTGAGCCTCCCAAGTGCTGGAACGGCAGGCATGCTGCGTTAGGCCAAGTGCGTGTAAATTTCTTAAAATTATTGGTTTGAGATTACAACTACATAATTTCTCTCCTTCCTGTTTCTGTACTCCAAACCCTCACGTATTCCAACTTCATTGGTCTCTTCCAAGTTCATGATCTCTTTTTTTTCATTAGTTGTCATTACATACATCCAACACACACGTGTTATATATGTTCACACATACATGTATGTATATGAACACCATATATATGCATATATACCATGTGTATATACGTATGTCTATATATGTACAGATAAACAATATAATCCATATATATATATGTGATCTATGCATACCTAAATACATAAGTACGTTCAGTTTGTGTAACGTTACTTCTATGTACGTTTTCACAGCTGACATTTTGGCACAGGATGACCGACTGATGTGCTCTTTCCTGGGTTAGGCTACTTCTGCTCTCAGCTTCTCTTTTTTTTTTTTTTGTGTGGTTCTTTTTTTCGGAGCTGGGGACCGAACCCAGGGCCTTGCGCTTCCTAGGCAAGGGCTGTACCACTGAGCTAAATCCCCAGCCCTCAGCTTCTCTTAATTGCCTGTCATTCTTTGTGTATGGCCGAGGCCTTGTGGGCTTTCCCCAACCACTCTGGCAGGTCCGTCCGGGTTGTCTTTGTCCAGCTCGTGTTTGGTGGTCATGTTGGGGAGACTTTAACGGAAGGAAGAAGTGTCTGACATTCCTAGAAAACGCAGTCTCGTCGAAAGCTCTCGGTTTCTCTGGCTTCTGCAGTCTTTCCACCCCTCTTCCTCGATGACCCCTGGGCCTCAGGCACAGGAGCCGAACTGTAGTCGTATCTGTCAGGAGTGGGCTCCACAAGTCTACATGTTGATGGGTGGTGGCTTTCTGTGATTGTATGTCTGCTTCCAAGAGAACTTTCATGGATGAGGGGTGAGGACTCCCCTCGTCTGTGGGTATAAAGACAATCTTTAGGATATAGTTAGGGGTAATTTTGTAAAGGGGTGGTTGTGGGTTTTCCTCCAAGATGCATGACTTCACTAGCTGTGTGTGGTTGGCGCCATTTCCCTCTCACTGAGCCCGACTTTAATATCATCTTCTTTCCGTTGCATTTCCTTATTTTATGTATTTTTTATTCACTTTTTCTTTTTTCTTTTTTCTTTTTCCGGAGCTGAGGACCGAACCCAGGGTTTTGAGCTTGCTAGGCAAGCGCTCTACCACTGAGCTAAATCCCCAACCCCATTTTATGTATTTTTTAAGGGGGGAGCATACACCATGATATACATGTGGAGGTCATAGGACTTATGGACATCTGTTCTCTCCTTCCTCCGTGTGGAGCCCAGGGTTTGAACTCAGGCTGGATGGAAAGGCCTCTACCCCCAATCCCTAGTAACCCTGTCTAATGATTTTTGATGTGTTAAACTTTATAACGAATTTAAAAGGACTTTTATCATGTTTTATGTCACGTGTGTGAGTGTTTTGCCTGCATGTATGTATGTGTGTCATGTGCGTGTCTGATGCCCACGGGGGGGGGGGGGCGGGGCAGCAGAAAATGCCAGATTCCCCTGGGACTGGAGTTAAAGACAGTTGTAAGTGCCATGTGAGTGCTGGGAACCGAACCTACACCAGTGCAGGTGAGTGCAGCTGGGCACAGTGGCGCAGGCCTTTGGCCTTTGATCCAGCGCTCGCTCGGAGGCAGAAGTTGGTGGATCTCAGAGTTCGAGGCCAGCCTGGTCTACAGAGAGAGTTCCAAGACAGCCAGAGCTACACAGAGAAACCCTGTCTTACAAAACAAAACAAGACAAAAAAAAAAAAAACAAACAACAACAACAAAAAAAAAAAACCCACCAACAACAAAAGAATAGCAAGTGCCCTTAACCTTTAATTGCTGAGCCATCTCTCCAGTCAAAAATAATGGTGGTGGGCTGGAGAGATGGTTCAGTGGTTAGAGCGCTGACTGCTCTTCCAGAGGTCCTGAGTTCAATTCCCAGCCACCACATGGTGGCTCACCACCATCTGTAATGGGATCTTCTGGTAATGTAATGCCCTCTTCTGGTGTGTCTGAAGACAGCTACAGTGTACTTATATATAATAGATGAATAAATCTAAAAAAAAAAAAAAAATGGTGGTGATTGTGTTTTCCCAATGAAAACTTGGGCCCAGATGCTTCGGTGAAAGCACCCAGCTGACCAACATCCCAGAAGCAATGCCCTTCTCTCCGACCTTCTCACACTCAATGTCCCTCCCTTCTACTTCCTGACCAAGCTCTTGGATTAAAGGTATGAGCCACACCAGCACCAAAAACAGGTTTTTCCAGTAACGGACACAATGTCAGGGCTCACAGTGTGATCAAATGTCCTGCAGCAGTGGTGGGGGTGGGGTGGGGTGGGGGAGGTATACATTCCCGGGCAGGAGTGTGGAGGTCAACTTTCAGGAGATTGGTTTCTCCTCCCATCCATCCCTCTTCCACACTGAGCCATCTCCTAGCACCCTCTTTGAAGCCTTTTGGCACTGGATCCCCCAACTGACAGTAGTGATCGGTGACTGGCTGTGGGGTTGGGGATTTAGCTCAGTGGTAGAGCGCTTGCCTAGCAAGCACAAGGCCCTGGGTTCGGTCCCCAGCTCCGAAAAAAAGAAAAGAAAAAATATATATTTTCTTTTAAGTTACATATATTTGTGTGTGAGGGGGGAGGAGGGAGAGGTACCTGTGAGTGCAGTACCTGCAGAGGCCAGAAGAGGGCGCTGCGCTGGATCCCCTGGAGCTGAAGTTACAAGCAGTTGAGAAGCCCCCACAAGGGTGCTAAGAGAGGGAACTGTTCTTTTCACCAAGAGCGACCTCCAATCCCCAAACTCTTCCGGCTTGTTTGTTTGTTTTGAGATAAGGTCTCTATTTAACCCTGGCTGTCCAGAAACTATGTAGAACAGGCTGGCCTCAAACTCACAGAGATCCATCCACCTGCCTCTGCCTCCTGAGTGCTGGGATTAAAAGCCTGGGTCATCCCTCCTAGTTCCAACCTCGCTCCAAACTTCCCCCCACCCACCACCTTTTGATGGGGTGGGATTTTAAGACAGGGTCTCTCTGTGTAGCCCTGACTCTCCTGGAACTCGCTCTGTAGACCAGGCTGGCCTTGAACTCAGAGAATCTGTTTGCTTTGGTCTCTCCAGCGCTGGGGTTAACCGTGTGCATCCCCGCAGCCAACCTGGCCAAACTCACCTGGTGGTGGCACAGGTCTTTAATCCCAGCGCTTGGGATTAAATCCCAAGATGACTGAGTTCAAGGCCAGCAGAGTCTACAGAGCGAGTTTCAGTATAGCCACGGTAATACAGAGAAACTGTCTTGAGAAAAGAAAGTAAAGAAAGAAAGAAGAAAACAAAGAAACTGCTACAGTCTATTTTTCATAAAAGCACAAACACACACACACACACACACACACACACACACACACACAAAACACAAAACAAAACGTTACCACAGATTCATCCAGGGTGTATCTGTTCAGTGTATGTGAGGCTCCCTAGAAACCTCCATCAGCCTGGTAAGCACTCAGGACCTTGAGTTCAAAGGTAAAGACACCAAGATTCAGAGAATTGACTCACCCAAGGTCTCTCTCCCTTGTGCATTAGACATTGAATATGGCTTTAAACAAGGCACACCAAAGGCCTATGCTCCCCCTAAAATCCACAGCTAAGGTATGGCCTTCCCGCTCTCTCCCTGCGCCTCCTCCGGGAACGGGGTATCCCCATTCAATCAGGAATGGACTTTGTACGGGTGGATGCTGGTCCAGCTGAAAGCTAATGACTTTAACACTCAGCCATTTATTGTCTGGCTTTTTATTTGCAAAACACAGCCCATAACTTAACTCCTGTATTCAAGAAGTAACAATCTTTAAGGGGAAACCAGTTATTGACTACATTGGGTAACAAGCTGCATAGCATCCTCTTAGGAGTTACAATGAAAGCCAGGCGCAGAGTATCGTGGATATCTAGGGCTGGGGAGCGACTTTCTGGATAAGATGCTGTGGAACGGAAGGAAGGAGTGGGTGCAGGGAAAATTATAGCTGGTACATTAATACCAATATAAATAATTGCACAATTTGCAGGGTTAGTCCCAGGGTTAATTACACAGCGGAGGTGAAATGCCTAATCGTCTGCTTTATGAGCGGAGTTCTTGGCCTTGGCAAGAAGTCGGAATGGATGAAATAGAAGGATGATTTAAGTAACTGTGTGCTCTAAGCCGGGCAAGCTGGGAACGCTGGTTCACCAGGCTTTGTGGAAAGTGAAATTCTCTTTTAGATCAGTAGGATGACAGTGGACACTAGCTTCAGAAGACTTGGAAAAGTCTGGAAGTGTGTCCTGAGGAACTGTGCACATATTCAACAGAGGATGCACCCGAGGGCAGCAGTGATCCAAAGATCCGTAGGCCACCAGCAGGTCCGAGGCTCTGGGAGGTGGCCCGAGCCCACGCAGCTGGGCGGGAGCGACGCCTCGCGGGAGAGCAGGTGGCCGCGCAGATTGCGCAGCTCCCAGAGCGCGCGCGCTGGCGGGGGGTGGGGGAGCGCGGGGCAGGCGGGGCTAGCGGGGACGCGCTGGGGCGCGGGAGGGGGGGCGCCAGGAGCCGGGGGCGGGGCCGGGCGCGCGGGCCTTGGCGCGCACGCGCAGACGGGCCGCGGGACCCAGAGGCAAAGAGGAGGGGGAGCGTGAAATAGGGGGGGGTGTGGAGCGTATTTCCGCTCTGGCGGACAAATAATCCTGGCCAAAGGGGAGGCACGACTGTCCAGCCCTTTAACCGCGTGGGGGTGTCGGGGGAGAAAAGGGGGGTCGGGGAGGGGGAATCCTGCTCCTTTAATTCCCTCCCCTCTTCCTCCGCCCCGAGTCCGCGAGGACGCAGCGCTGCGCGGGGCCTTGGAACACTCGGCACGAACTGCCCCCGCCCCTCCCCCTCCCGCCCACGCGGAGCCGGCCCGCGCGCGCGCCCCGTGCACCCCCGCGCCTGCGCGCTGCCCCGGCCCTGCCCGAGTGTGGGGGGCGTCGCTGGCCCCGGGGGGGTGGGGGACCAGGGGGGAAAAATCAGCACGCGGAACCGGGCCAGGTGAGAGGCGCGTGCACCCAGGGTCGTGAGTCTGGGTGGGGGGGCGTGCCACGGAGATCTGCGCGTGGGAGGGGGGCGTGCACGACCTGTCCGGGCGGTGGGAGGACGTGAAAAGGGGGACTCACAGCAGCGCGGCCCAGGCTAGAGCGAGGCGGGTGAGGAGAGCCTGCAACCAGGGGCCACCCCAGAGTTGCAATCCTCTGGTTTTCCCCCCACCCACCCCTTTATCCATTCTCCCATGGGCGCGCGGGCCGCGGGACTGGGGGGTGTGGACGCCGCTGCCCCGCCCCCGGGAACCACGCCTCCCTCCTCGGAGGGACCGCGCCTCCTTGGAATTGGGGAAACTGAGGGAGGCGCGCCAAGACTAGGGAGGTAGGGATGAGGGATCTGGAGCCTTGGCCTCCGACAGCCAGAGACCTTTGTCTCTGACCCGTTTCCTTCCCACCCAGGGCAGTCCACTCCCGCCACAATGGCCTCTGGGGTGGAAGTCCTGCGCTTCCAGCTGCCTGGCCACGAGGCCGCAACGTTGCGGAACATGAACCAGCTCCGTGCAGAGGAGCGGTTCTGCGATGTGACCATCGTGGCTGACAGCCTCAAATTCCGTGGCCACAAGGTCATCCTGGCCGCCTGCTCACCGTTCCTCCGGGACCAGTTCTTGCTGAACCCCAGTTCTGAGCTGCAGGTCTCACTGATGCACAGCGCGCGTATTGTGGCGGACTTGCTCCTCTCTTGCTACACGGGCGCCCTGGAGTTCGCAGTCAGGGACATCGTGAACTACCTGACAGCAGCCTCCTACCTGCAAATGGAGCATGTGGTGGAGAAGTGCAGGAATGCCCTCAGCCAGTTCATTGAGCCCAAAATAGGCCTTAAAGAAGATGGGATCAGCGAGGCTAGCCTCATGAGCAGTGTCAGTGCCACCAAGTCCCTCCTCCCTCCAGCCAGGACCCCAAAGCCAGCTCCAAAACCCCCGCCGCCACCTCCTCTACCCCCTCCGCTCCTGCGACCGGTGAAGCTGGAGTTTCCTCTGGACGAGGACCTAGAGCTGAAGGCGGAAGAGGAGGATGAGGATGAGGACGAGGATGTTTCTGACATCTGCATCGTCAAGGTGGAGTCTGCCCTCGAAGTGGCACACAGGCTCAAACCCCCAGGAGGCCTAGCAGGGGGTCTGGGTATCGGGGCCTCTGTGGGCAGCCACCTGGGAGAGCTGGCCCAGAGTAGTGTGGCCCCCAACACCGTCGCCCCACCGCAAGGTGTGGTGAAGGCCTGCTACAGCCTGTCAGAGGACGCAGAAGGGGAAGGCCTGTTGTTGATCCCAGGAGGCCGGGCCAGTGTGGGGGCCACCTCAGGCCTAGTGGAAGCAGCAGCGGTGGCCATGGCTGCCCGGGGGGCGGGGGGCAGTCTGGGGGCAGGGGGGAGCCGGGGACCTCTGCCTGGGGGCTTTTCAAGTGGAAACCCCTTAAAGAACATAAAGTGCACCAAATGCCCGGAAGTGTTCCAGGGCGTGGAGAAGCTGGTCTTCCACATGCGCGCACAACACTTCATCTTTATGTGCCCGCGCTGCGGCAAGCAGTTCAACCACAGCAGCAACCTCAACCGCCACATGAACGTCCACCGTGGCGTTAAGTCACATTCCTGTGGCATCTGCGGCAAGTGCTTCACTCAGAAGTCCACGCTGCATGATCACCTCAACCTGCACTCGGGAGCGCGGCCCTACCGCTGCTCCTACTGTGATGTGCGCTTTGCCCACAAGCCCGCCATCAGGCGGCACCTCAAGGAGCAGCATGGCAAAACCACAGCCGAGAACGTGCTGGAAGCTGGTGTGGCCGAGATCAATGTCCTCATCCGCTGAAGGGCCAAGAGGCTGGGGGGGTTCCTGGGCCCGGCAGAATTGGGGAGGGGAGGGGCTTCTGGGGCAGGCATACATTTTGAGGGAGGAGGATTGGAGAGAGACCTTGCCTCAAAGAGCAGAAGAAAAAGATGGAGCCGGAGACAGGGTTGACATGGCTGAGGGAATATGGGGTCCCAAAGAAAGATTTCTTTTATTGAAGAGGTGCATAAACGATGAGGAGGAAGGGGGGAAAAACAAGCAATGATGAAAGTTTTGGAGTACAGCACTTCCCTGGGTAAAGCTTAAAGCTGCCTCGGGGGGAGGAGTCTAGCGTTTCTTGAGGTGGGTGGGGGTGGGAGTTGTAGGGGGATTGCCTGGGTGCAGCTTACTTGTTCCTGGTTAGAATAGATCACAGGGAGAAGGGAGAGGAGGGTGACCCAAGTATGATGTCCCAGAAAAAGGAGGGGAGGCGAATCTTGCATGCTGGGGAAGTGGGACAGTACAAAGCTCACTGGAAATGAAAGGAAAGTGATATATGTGTCAGGTAAGAGAACAGGGTGGGCAACCTGGGTAGATAATGAGACATTGGGGTACAGTAGGGAGAGCAGTGAGTAGCGGAGGGGTGGGGGGCAGGGCACTTAGGAAAAAGGACACGAGGGGGCTGTTGGGGGAGGGAGAGGAGTAGAGACTTATACAGTATTTTTTAAGAAAACGTATTTTTTAGGATTTTTTCTGGAGTCTGGGGTTTTAGTTTTTCTTTGTTTTCCACAAAAATAAAAAAAAAAACCAAAAACACATTTTTTTCCTTTATATTCTGGCAACTGCATGTGTGTGACTACTCACCATAGATTCTCCCAGCGCTAACAACTGCAGTCTGGTGCCAAAAGGAGTCCAGCTCTCAAGCAGAGACTAGGAACACGCCCTAAACACCTTGGCAGAAACTTTATCACACGAGTGATTGGCAGCCCCAGTGCTGGAGTAGACCTTGTGGGGTTTGGTAGCAGTGCAAGCCATGGACCACAGGTGGCCAATGAACCCACAGAGATGGCAAGCAGGCATCAGTTCGAATTTTAAGGAAAGTCGAAATACCAGCTCAACTTACAGTCCATTACCTAGAAGACTACATTTCCCAGAAAGCTCTGAAAAGTTTTTTAAATCCAAAGAGAACTACAGTTCCCAGAAGACGCCGAATTGGCCTCGGGCCCAGTAACATAACTACCTGCTTGTCTAATACTGTGTGTAAAACCAATGCAGGCATTTTCCAACTTTGCTCAGGACTTAATGCCTGGACAGGGATGGTGCCCTCGATAGTGTTCAGGGCTTGTATACTTGCCGTGTCCACCATTCACGCTTAGCTGTCAGCTGGACCATGAGCCCCCGATGGTATTTGGGCAGAAATAGTTACTGTCAATAGACTGTAGTCGCCCTCGAGGCCTCCGCTGCGTTCAGTTGTCATCTCTAGTGCAACAGAAGACATTTCCCCTCCCAGATTTTCAAAAGCACACTGACCCAGAAGTAAAGGTGTCTTCCGAGAGTCTCTGTCGCCCCTTCTTGTGCACTAGAGTCTAAAACTAAGAGCCAGCCTTCAATCTGGCGGCTCAGAACCAGAAAGACACACGCGGCAGCTGCAGAGGCTCAGGCTACACGTGTTACCCAAACCGGGCGGGGACAGGGAAGCCACAGCCCAGTCGGGCCTCACCCTTGGCTCCCGGCGGAGCCGAGGCTAGGAACGAACGCCCTCTCCCCTACAACCCCAGTTCTGGACCTCCAGGGCCATTTTGGGGGGCAAAAATGTCCAAAAGGCCCGCAGCGGCTCCTTTAAGGCGTCTTCTCGCCCTCCCTCCCTGTCCACGTGACCCGGGGCGGCCGCGCGCCGGCTCGGCCCCCCGCGCAAGCGGCGATGGCGGCGGCGGCGGGAGCTGCTGCGGCGGCGGCCGCCGAGGTGCGGAAGGGGAGGGGGAGAGGCGGGTGCATGCCCGCGCGCGCGCCCGGGGGAAGCGCGCGCTCGTGCAATGCTCCGGGGGTGCAACGGGGCCGGGGGGCCCGAGCCGAACTTGCAGCAAACCAGGGGGCCAACACCGGGGGCGGATGAGGGGACCAGGGGGTGGGAGGTGGGGGGAGTGGGCGCCGAGTCGCACGTGCCGCCGCCCGCTGCCCCTGCGTGGGCGGTGGGCACCGCGACCCCGGGAGCACGCGCGAGGGGCGCGAGGGGCCGTCCGCCGGGCTGGGGCGCAGCGGGCGTTGCAGGGGTTGGTGGCCGGGGTCCCCGCGGCCTGGGGGACAAAGGGGGAGCGGCGCGTGCAGCCGGGAGGAGGGGGCGGGGCCGGGGCGCCGAGGCCCCGCCCCCTCCCCCTCCTCTGCTCCCGGCCCCAGAGATGCGGGGTCTGCCGAGAGGGAGGGGGCTGATGCGGGCCCGGGGGCGGGGGCGTGCGGCCCCCACGGGCGGCCGCGGCCGGGGTCGCGGGGGCGCCCACCGTGGACGAGGTAGGCCCCGAAGCCTGCTCTCGCTGCCCAGGGCCCAGGCGTCTTGGGCCCCCCAGCTGCCTGCCGGGCTGACCGGCCCTCCGGTCCCTTGTCTCCCCTCCCAGGGGGAGGCCCCCGCTGAGATGGGGGCGCTGCTGCTGGAGAAGGAGCCCCGAGGAGCCGCCGAGAGAGGTGAGTGCGGCCCGGGCAGGCCCGACCGGACCTCCACCCTCCCCACCCCCAACACGGGATCCGGGCAGCCTGGAGCCCTGAACTTTTTCTTTTCCCCTCCCCGACAGTTCATGGCTCTTTGGGGGACACCTCTCATAGTGAGGAGACCCTTCCCAAGGCCAACCCCGACTCCTTGGAGCCTACCAGCCCCTCCTCTCCGGCCTCTGTCACTGTCACCGTCGGCGATGAGGGGGCTGACACCCCTGTCGGGGCCACACCGCTCATCGGGGAGGAACCCGAGAACCTGGAGGGAGATGGGGGTCGAATCCTGCTGGGTGAGAGGCTGGGGAGCGAGGGAGAGGGGGTGTAAAGGGGGCTTTCTGCATTTCTGCTTACCCTGCACCCCCCCACCCCCGTCTGCCTGCCTCTTTTCTAGGCCATGCCACAAAGTCATTCCCCTCTTCCCCCAGCAAGGGGGGTGCCTGTCCCAGTCGGGCCAAAATGTCAATGACAGGGGCAGGAAAGTCGCCCCCCTCGGTCCAGAGTTTGGCCATGAGGCTGTTGAGCATGCCTGGGGCCCAGGGAGCTGCAACTGCTGGGCCTGAGCCCCCTCCGGCAACAACTGCCGGCCAGGAGGGGCAGCCCAAAGTACACCGAGCTCGGAAAACCATGTCCAAGCCTAGCAACGGACAGGTGAGAGTGTGGAAGTCGGGTGGAAAAACTGGGGGAGTCTGGCTGGGAATTTGTTTTGTTTTTGTTGGTGGTTTTGGGTTTTTTTGGTGGTTTTTTTTTCTTCCGGGATTTAGCCTCCGGACCTCTTGTATTCAGATTTTTTTTTTTTTTTTCGAATTTACCAATAGGCTACCAAGTGTCAGCCTCTGGGCTGGGCTTCTGTGAGCGGAGTAATTGTCGGCTTCCTGGAGTTTGTGTTCTTGGGGGAGGGGTGGTCAGCAGCGGAGACTGACAGATGTAGAGTTAATTATGTAGTTATTGTCCTATAATTACACTTATACAAATGACCGGGCTGATCAGCCTTCCCGGTTTGTGTGTGTGTGTGTGTGTGTGTGTGTGTGTGTGTGTGTGTGTGTGTGTGTTTTGTTTTGTTTTTGTTTTGCCTTTGAGCAAGCGCCTAGGGAAGGGTTTTTGTTTGTTTGTTTGTTTTGTTTTGTTTTTAAATCCCTACTTTGAGACCATTTTCAAACCAGATAAAGTTCTTACTGGGAACTCTTCCTTGGGGGGTGACAAGAACCCCAGAGTCAAAATTATGCAAAGTTTTAAAAGCTCCTGACTCACCTTAAGTGTGGCTTGGGCTGGGTCTTGTTTGCTTTGCTGTTGTTTGTTTTGAGGGGCTTATTTTGTTTGGGGGGAGGGTGTGTGTGTGTGTGTAAGTAATAAGATCTCGCTGTGTAGCCCTAGGTGGCTGGTTCTGTAGACTAGGTTGGGTTAGCTCACAGAGGTCCACCTTGCTCTGTCCCCCACTTCCTGGGGTTGCAGGTGCCACACACCTGCCTTTTATTTATTTTATTTTTGTTTTTGAGACGGTCTCATGTAGCTCGGGCTGACTGAACTTGCTATAATACCAAGGATTTCGTCTTGAGCCAGCCTCTGCATTTAATTTTTTTCCTTTTTTTTTTTTTTTTTTTAAAAACATATGCTTTATGCTTGTGGGTGGTTAATCTGCATGTATGTCTGAGAACCACCGTGTGTGTCTGGGGTGCCCTTCAAGGCAAGAGGGTGGTGGATCCCCTGGAGCTTGAGTTTGAAGGAGTTGTGAGTCAGTGCTGGGAACCCAACCTGGGTCTCCCCCTTGCTCTTAACCACTGAGCCACCTCTCCAACTGCTCTCATTGCTGTGCTTCTGGGAAAGGGATTACCTCATCATGGTGGGACTGTATTCCTCTGGTACAGAAGGCCGTGTGTGAGGCTCAGACCCCTCATAAAATTATGAGAGCAGCCAAGAGGCAGAGGCCAGCTAAGCTATCAACATTTGCGTGTGACTTAGGCGTCTCTTCCTTACAGAGACGTTGTAGATGACTAGTGGATGTCCGTATCGGTAGTTTAAGACTGATTACAGACTTCTAGAGTTTTATCTATTGCTGGGTGTTGGTGGCACACGACTTTAGTGCCATTACTTGAGAGGCAGAGGCCGGCAGTTGAAGGCCAGCCTGGTTTCTTGGACAGTCAAGGCTACACAGGAAAACCCTGTCTTGAAAGAACACTTATTTTAAGTGTGCTTGTGGAACGGGGGAGGGGCACAGAAGAGGACATGTTTGCGGAGCCTGGTCTCTGCCTTTTCATGGTATCCAGGGAGTCAGACTCAGGTTTAGGTTTGCACAGCAAGCACGCCTACCCGCTGAGCCATCTTGCTGGCCCGATGTTCTCTCTTTAATTGGCTTGTTTTGTTTTCTTTTCTAAGGTTTGTTTTATGTGAGTACACTGTAGCTGTTTGTTTTTAAGATTTACTTATTATATATGAGTACACTGTCTTCAGATTCACCAGCAGAGGGCAGTAGATCCCATTACAGATGGCTGTGAGCCACCATGTGGTTGCTGGGAATTGAACTCAGGACCTCTGGAAGAGCAGCCAGTGCTCTTAACCACTGAGCCATCGCTCCAGCCCCGGGTTTTGGTTTTTCGTGATGGTTTTGATGGTTTTGAAATGGTTGAGCCCTGTGGCGGGAGGGATGACTGGTGGTCAGGTGTGCTTATGAATGTCAACATCGGCAGTTTAAAGACTGCCTTGCTTAGGCACGTCTTTTTTTTTTTTTTTTTTTTTTTTTTTTTTTTTTTGGTTCTTTTTTTCCGGAGCTGGGGACCGAACCCAGGGCCTTGCGCTTCCTAGGTAAGCGCTCTACCACTGAGCTAAATTCCCCAGCCCCCTTTTTTTTTTTTTTTTTTAAAGATATCTCGATTCTATTTGTTTTATTTATTTATTTGTATATGAGTACACTGTAGCTGTCTTCAGAAGCACCAGAAGAGGGCGTCAGATCCCATTACAGATGGTTGTGAGCCACCATGTAGTTGCTGGGAATTGAACCTGGGACCTCTAGAAGAGCAGTCTGTGCTCTTAACCGCTAAGCGATTTCCCCAGTCCCCAGGCACATCTTTTAAAGGTGGTCCTGTGTAAGACTCTGGTTCAGATCCCGGCATCACATGGCCGCTCACAGCCACAGTGTCAAGGGGTCTTGTGGCTCCTCCTGGCCTCCTTCCAGCCCCTGCACACATGGAGTGCACAAATTCAGGAAGACCCGTGGATAAGCAGCCAATGCATATGGCTCCACGTCAGAGACCTGTGGGTTTCTTTTTTTTTTTTTTTAAAGATTTATTCATTTATTATATATAAGTACACTGTAGCTGTCTTCAGATACACCAGAAGAGGGCATTGGATCTCTTTACAGATGGTTGTGAGCCACCATGTGGTTGCTGGGAATTGAACTCAGGACCTCTGGAAAAGCAGTCGGGTGCTCTTAACCGCTGAGCCATCTCTCCAGCCCCCGACCTGTGGGTTTCTGTTCATGCTTTTTCCTATATCCCTCTGTCCAGGGATTTTCTTTTCTTTTTTTTTTCTTTTTTTTTTTTTAATTTATCTATTTTATGTATATGAGTTCAATGTCACTGTCTTTAGACACATCAGAAGAGGGCGTCAGATCCCATTACATAGGGTTGTGAGCCACCATGTGGTTGCTGGGAATTGAACTCAGGACCTCTGGAAGAGCAGTCAGTGCTCTAACCACTGAGCCACCTCTCCAGCCCTTCGGGTAGCATTTTCATTTATTTATTTTTTCTGTTGGGTAGCATTTTTGAGGTACAGCCAGACACAACACTCGCACCTGGGCCCCAGGCTGAGGGAGCAGACTGGTAACTTTAATTTGGTAGCTTGCTTCTTTCGCTTAGCACAGTGTCCTTGTGGTGTCCGTCTGTCTGTTCCACCCTACCACCACCACCTCCACCGTTTGTGTCCAGGTCCCCTTTCTGTCGCTGGGTGTTCTGTGTGTTCTCGAGACAGGGTCTCCCTCTGTAGCCCTAGCTGGCCTGGGACTCAGATCTGCCTGCCTCCCAGGGTGCTGAGGTGAACGGTGCTGAGGTAGACCACCATACCTAGCCTGGGTGAGTAAATCCTCTGACCGAGAGTTGTTCCTTCACGCTCCAGCCTCCAGTCCCTGAGAAGCGGCCCCCTGAAGTCCAGCATTTCCGCATGAGTGACGACATGCATCTGGGAAAGGTGACTTCAGGTCAGTCGACTCCACTCCCCACACACACACTCCAGGAGGCTTGGTGTATTCTGTCCCAGGAGTTAGAGTTCAGTCCTCACTTTTCTGTCTTTCCAGATGTGGCCAAACGGAGGAAGTTGACCTCGGGCAGCCTGGTGAGCTGGAGAGGAAGACCCGTCCGGGCCGGGAAGGGGGTTGGTGGGTCAACGCCAGGAGCCTCAGACTTTGTGATCTTTTCTCTAGTCAGAGGACTTGGGCTCTGCTGGGGGCTCAGGAGAAGTGATCCTGGAGAAGGGAGAGCCCAGGCCTCTGGAGGAGTGGGAGACGGTGGTGGGCGATGACTTCAGCCTGTACTATGACGCGTACTCTGTGGATGAGCGGGTGGACTCTGACAGCAAGGTGTGCTGGTGTGCTGTTCTTACGTCTCCCTTTCTAATCTGTTCTTCCCCTTTAATACGAACCCTCTAGTTCAGTGCCCCACCATGTCTGCAACCATTTCTTTTTTTTTTTTTTTTTTTTTTTTTTGGGTTCTTTTTTTTTTTTCCGGAGCTGGGGACCGAACCCAGGGCCTTGCGCTTCCTAGGCAAGCGCTCTACCACTGAGCTAAATCCCCAACCCCTGCAACCATTTCTTGTATTCCTTCTCTCATCTCTGCTCCTCTCCTTCCAAGACGGTCTCCTCCCTGCTTCTGACGGCTTGTTTGCTCCCTTCGTATTGTTCGTTCGCTTTTGGCCAGTTTAGTTTGTTTGACAGGGTCTTACTAGTAGACCAAGCCCGCCTCAAATTTTTAGAAATCTGTCTGCCTCTGCCTCTTTAGTGTTGGGATGAAAGGCATATACTGCATACACCATGTGCGCGTGTGCGTGCGTGCATGTATGTGCATGCGCACACATGTGCACATGTGTGTGTGAGCATGTATTCCGGGCATGAGTGCGCCAGTGTGGTGTACGTGCATGTGTGTGTGCATGTGTGTGTGTGTGTGCGCGCACGTGTGGCGTGCGTGCATGCGGGTACTCATCTGGGGTTAGAGGACGGCATCTCTGGCTTGGCTCTCTTTCGATGTAGACTCTGGGGATTTTAATCTACAATGTATGGGGTTCAGTTTTCAGAATGCTTCCCCCAGTGTTTGAGGTTGAACCTGGAGCTCGCTTGGCAAGCACAGTAGTCAGGTGTGTGTTGCCAGGCAGGCTATGTTGGTGAGCACCTGGCTTTTTTCTGTGACCTCTGAGGAGTCTGAAGATCACTCAGATCTCACCCCAGAGCGGCAGGCACTTTCCCACTCAGCCATCCCCCCATCCCTCGGGTTCCTGTTTCATTTATTTAACACTCCGCTGTGGAAACTTTCCACTGATCAGAAAAGGGAAGAACGGTGAGCCCCAACACACAGCCAGCCACCCACACACACGCGGACAGAGCGAGTCGTAGGGCTTTGCTTGTGTGGAAGCGACTTCTCTTTGCACTTCCAAACAGGCCTCTGCTTTATTTTTGCTGACTTTGGGGTTAAACTCAAGGCCTCTCATGGCGAGCACTGAGCTGCTACTTAAATAATTTGAGGCCTCATCATTTACCGAGTGGCCTTGGAGTGGCCACACCTTCACTCACTCCTCATGGTCCGCCTGCCTCGGCCTTCCAGGGGGCTGGGATTAAAGGCAAGCTTTAATGGAGGATGGGGCTTGACACAGAGCCTCACTTTGTAGCCTTGGTTGGCCTTGAGCCTCTGCAGCACCTGCTTCTTCCTCCTATTTGCTTGTGAGCTGATGAAGCTGTTCACAGTTCTAGAGGTGAGATTCCCTTCGAGTGCCTAATACGCCGCTTGTCTCGGGGTGCAGTCGTGTAACCCAGGCTGTCCTCAGACTTGATATGTAGCCAGGGATGACCCTGAGCGTCTGGGTTGCTTTTTAGCGTGAATGAGTGGTTTTCCCTGCGTGTATATTGTACCAAGTGTGTGCCTCGTGCCCTTGGGAGTCAGAAGAGCCTTGGTACTCTGGGACCAGAGTAACGGACAGGTACGAGCCACCGTGTGGGTGCTGGGAGTTGAACCCAGGTCCTTTGCAAGAGCCACAGTGTTCTTAACCGCTGAGCCGTCTCTCCAGCCCCAGCTCCTGAGCTTCTGGTCCTCCTCCCCGCTCTGTCTCCCACATGTTTGGGCTGTAGGCGTGTCTGGTGCTTTCTTCTAGTTTTTGGGAAGAAGACGTGGAAGTGGGTACAGGTGTTTCCTTCCTGTTGCCTGTCGCTGGAACCTGTGTGGGTTGTGTGGCCATTTCTTTTACTGGTAAATGTTGACACGCTCCAGAGGCAGAGGTGTGGGATCTCTGTGAGTTCTAGGTAGTGGCCAGGACTACCCTCCTGAGTGAGGCCTTGTCACCACCTCCTCCACACCTCATGAGCTTTTCATAGAGTGGTTTGGTTGCCGTGGGTAGTCGTGTCTGTGTGTTTCCTAAACCCAGCCCTTTTCACTGCTGTGTCACGCTCTGCACCTCGGTCCCTATCCAGCCCTTCCCTGCCCAGATCCACCCCCTGGAGTTTCCCTGGTGGGGTGGCAATGACTGGGGACCTCAGTATTCACCATGTCTTGCTCTTGAAGGAGATGGCTGCCGTTTGCTGGTTTCCCAGCCTAATTTTTCTCTTTCAGTCTGAAGTCGAAGCTCTAGCTGAACAGTTGAGTGAAGAGGAGGAGGAGGAAGAGGAGGAAGAAGAAGAGGAAGAGGAGGAAGAGGAGGAGGAGGAAGAGGAGGAGGAGGATGAGGAGTCGGGCAACCAGTCAGACAGGGTAAGAGGAGGGACTGGCCTACCTAGAGGAGTCGGGGACTGTTCTGGGCCTGGAGCAGAGCTCTCGAATCTTCCTCTTCCACAGAGTGGCTCTAGCGGCCGACGCAAGGCCAAGAAGAAATGGCGGAAAGACAGCCCATGGGTGAAGCCATCCAGGAAACGGCGGAAGCGAGAGCCTCCGAGGGCCAAGGAGCCCAGAGGTAAGAAGGCCCCTCTGCTCCCGGGTCCCCTCCTCTGGCCCCAGAGAGCACACACTCGGATGCTCGAGCATGTTGACTGTGTAGACCGCATGTGCGCACGCGCCCAGGCCCCGTGAGCCCCCACTCTCACTCTCTCTGTCTCTGTGTCAGGAGTGAATGGTGTGGGTTCCTCAGGGCCCAGTGAGTACATGGAGGTTCCTCTGGGGTCCCTGGAGCTGCCCAGCGAGGGGACCCTCTCCCCCAACCACGCTGGTAATTAATTACCAACTTCCGGGATAGGGAGCCATCGGGGTGCCCACGGGGGTGGAGGGAAATCCTGCCAGAGCCGGGGTGTCCTGTGCCAGGCTTTGGGGTTCTAGAATGTGAAAGGGTGGCGGGGCGGGAAGGAGGGGACCCTTCCAGTGGGTGAGGGGCAAGGTCCCCCATCGTCTCTGTCTCTTCCTGTCTAAGGGGTCTCCAATGACACGTCTTCGCTGGAGACGGAGCGTGGGTTTGAGGAGCTGCCCCTCTGCAGCTGCCGCATGGAGGCGCCCAAGATTGACCGCATCAGCGAGAGAGCAGGACACAAGTGTATGGCCACCGAAAGTGTGGACGGAGAGGTGAGTCTGGGTACTGTTGGCTTAGGAGGCCCAGGGTGAACTAGCCTGGGCCCGTGCCTCACCCTCATACCCCCACCTTCCTCTACCGCTAGCTGCTGGGTTGCAATGCCGCCATCTTGAAGCGGGAGACCATGCGGCCGTCTAGCCGTGTGGCGCTGATGGTACTGTGTGAGGCCCATCGAGCCCGCATGGTCAAGCACCATTGCTGCCCAGGCTGTGGCTACTTCTGCACGGCGGTGAGTGGCCACTGGGGTAGATGGGCGGCCTGAGCAGCAAGAGAGAGCTTGGAGTGACTGCTGTCTCCCTTTCTCAGGGCACCTTCCTGGAGTGTCACCCCGACTTCCGTGTAGCTCACCGCTTCCATAAGGCCTGCGTGTCCCAGCTCAATGGGATGGTTTTCTGTCCCCACTGTGGGGAGGACGCCTCAGAGGCCCAGGAGGTGACCATCCCTCGGGGCGATGGGGGAACACCCCCGGTTGGCACTGTGGCGCCTGCCCCGCCACCCCTGGCACACGACGCCCCAGGGCGAGCGGATACCTCCCAGCCCAGGTACTGGCCTCCCCGGCCCGCCCCTTCCCCATCTTAATTCCCTTGCCCCCCAGACCTCAGACCCTTTTCCCACAGTGCCCGAATGCGAGGACACGGAGAGCCAAGGCGCCCACCCTGTGATCCCCTGGCCGACACCATTGACAGCTCGGGGCCTTCTCTGACTCTGCCTAATGGCGGCTGCCTCTCAGCTGTGGGTCTGCCCCCAGGGCCAGGCCGGGAAGCCCTGGAAAAAGCCTTGGTCATCCAGGAGTCCGAGAGGTGAGTTGGTGCTGTTTTCAGGGTACGACTGGTCCGGAACCGCAGGTGCTGCTATCGGTACTTAAATCTGAGCAGCCTACCTTCTCCCCCTCCGTCCCCGGGCAGGAGGAAGAAGCTGCGGTTCCACCCGCGGCAGCTCTACCTGTCGGTGAAGCAGGGGGAGCTGCAGAAGGTGATCCTCATGCTGCGTGAGTGTCCCTCCCACCCGGGGAACTGAGGCCTTGTATAGCGAGGAAGGTCACGTGGCCCTCTCGCTGATGGCAGTGGTGGTGTCCTGTGGGTGATGGGCATTGTTCCAGTGCGCAGCTCACAAGCTTTCGCAGAACCGCAGAACCGAGGCTGAGTGCTCCTCTAGTCCTGAGGGGCTGGCGCAGCTGCGTACCGGGCGGTCCTGGGACGCCTCCCTAGATGTAGGGCTGTCCCGTCCCCAGCCCTCTTACTGCTTTGTCTCCTCTCGGCCTGCAGTCGACAACCTGGACCCCAACTTCCAGAGCGACCAGCAGAGCAAGCGCACGCCCCTGCACGCAGCCGCCCAGAAGGGGTCCGTGGAGATCTGTCACGTGCTGCTGCAGGTCGGTCGTGGGGACCCTTCCCCGCCTCGCTGTCCAGCCCCCTCCGCAGCATGCCCTGTCCCTGGTGCCAGCCTTCCTGCTCCTCCTCACAGGCAGGAGCCAACATCAACGCCGTGGATAAGCAGCAGCGCACCCCGCTGATGGAGGCCGTGGTGAACAACCACCTGGAGGTGGCTCGCTACATGGTGCAGCTGGGCGGCTGTGTGTACAGCAAGGTGTGGGGCGGAGCCGTGCGGGGCGGGGCCCGGCGGTGGGAGGGAGGACGGATGCCTGGGCACCAAGTGCCAGCCGAAGGGCTCACTGGCTCCTGTCTCCCTCAGGAAGAGGATGGCTCTACCTGTCTCCATCATGCGGCCAAAATTGGGAACTTGGAAATGGTCAGCCTGCTACTGAGCACAGGGCAGGTGGACGTCAATGCCCAGGTCGGTGGCCTGGCCGCTGCTCCTGTACATAGGCCCCTTGGCCGTCCCTTGGGCTTCAGTCCTCACTTCTTCCTCAGCTGCTCTGACCCTCTCCCACCGCTCACATTGCTTCCCTCCTCGTTTCTTTGGTTCATGGAACTTGAGTCCCTCCTCTTAACCTCTGAGCACATCCAGCGAGGACCCCGCTGAGCCTGGGTGGGGAGGGTGTGCATCTGTGGAATGCCCCATGCTCTGGCTTTGGCTGTTCCCAGAGGTGCCCCTCAGCTTCCGTTTTCTGGCCAGCAAGTCTGGGCCCTGATTCCATTCCTCCTTCCGTCCCTCAGGACAGTGGGGGCTGGACACCCATCATCTGGGCGGCCGAGCACAAGCACATCGACGTGATCCGTATGCTGCTGACCCGGGGCGCCGACGTCACCCTTACCGACAACGTGAGGGGCACTCAAGGGAGCTGGGAGGACTGGTGGGGAGCAGGGGGACCCCGATCCTGTCACCTGCAACCCGATCTCTGTCCCTCACCTCCACAGGAGGAAAACATCTGCCTGCACTGGGCTTCCTTCACGGGTAGTGCCGCTATTGCCGAGGTCCTCCTGAATGCCCAGTGCGACCTCCATGCTGTCAACTACCACGGGGACACGCCCCTGCACATAGCCGCCAGGGAGAGCTACCATGACTGCGTTCTGTAAGCCCCAGCTTCCGGACCCACCTCCCCACACCCCACTCCCGGCACCCACACCCCACTGTCCAGTCTCTGACTCAGGTTTTCTATCCCTCTCAGGTTGTTCCTGTCCCGTGGAGCCAACCCTGAGCTTCGGAACAAAGAAGGGGACACGGCGTGGGATCTGACCCCAGAGCGCTCCGATGTGTGGTTTGCACTGCAGCTCAATCGCAAGCTTAGGCTCGGGGTAGGGAACCGGGTTGTCCGCACCGAGAAGATCATCTGCCGGTGAGTGCAGCCCAGATGCCACAGCTCCTCCACGTCTTCAGTCTCAGGCCCCTTGCCAGACGCAGGACGTCCCAGTAGCTCCTACAATCATCTTGCCTCTAAGGGAGGTGGAAATAAGGGGCCCTCAGTGGGCAAGGGAACCTGCAACCAAGCCTGACAAACTGAGTGCAGTCCCTGGAGAGCCATGTTTTTCTCTGGCTTACGAACACACAGCATGGCACAGTCGCACACCTGAAAAAAGCTAAAGGCAGGGTGTGGTGGCCACCCCTGTAATCTCAGCACGCAGGAGGCAGACGGTTGGTTGTTTTGAACCTGAGGCCAGCTTGGTTTGTATGTATTTAGTGAGTTCCAGGCCAAGGAGGGCCACATGGTGAGACCTTATCTTTCTTAAAATAAATGAAAAATAAATATGTAAGAAAAAGAAAGAAAAGGACATGTTTTCCAAGCCTTAGAGGTAGCTGAGGCAGGAGGATTGTGAGTTTGAGGCAGATACCCAAATAAGAGTTTCAGACAGGCTGGAGAGATGGCTCAGAGGCTAAGAACACTGACTGCTCTTCCAGAGGTCCTGAGTTCAATTCCCAGCAACCACATGGTGACTCACAGCCATCTGAAAGGGGATCTTCCGCCCTCTTCTGGCCTGCAGGTGTACATGCAGATAGAGCGCTCATAAACATAAGATAAATAAAGCTTTTTAAAAAAAAAAAAAAAGAATTTCAGACAGGAGCTGGGTGTCACCTGTGACCCCCTCCTATTCTGAAGGCTGGAGGAAGACCTGCCTCTTGAGCCCACGGGTTGGAGATCAGTATTTGTTATTATTGAGACTCAGACCTTAAAAAGGAAAATCAAACCAAACCAAAAAACCCCGCAAGGCTAGTGTGAGGCAACCCAACTACTGAATGTGCATTCTGAGTTCAAGCCAAGAACCCACCAGGAGAGAGCTGCCTCCTGAAGGTTGCCCTCTGACCTTAATTCCACACTGTATCCTGTGTGAGCGCACACACACAGAAATAGAAAGGTCCTCAAGCCAGGCGTGGTGGTTTAGACCTTTAATCCACTACTCTGGAGGGAGGCGAAGGCAGATCTCTGGGCTCTAGGGCTACACAGTGAGATGCTGTCTCAAGAAGGGAGCGGTTGGAGGCCACCAGGAATGTTCACTGTCTTTGAGGAGAGGATTTTTTTTTTTTTTTTTTTTTAAGACAGGGTTTCTCTGTGTAGCCCCGGCTGTCCTGGAAGTCACTCTGTAGACCAGGCTGGCCTTGAACTCACAGAGATCCCTGTGCCTCTGCCTCCCTAGTGCTGGGATTAAAAGGAGTGCATCACTCTGCCAGAAAGGACTGTGACCTCTAATGTTAGCACTGGGGAGGAGTAGCAGATGGATCTGAGTTCTAGGATAGCCAGAGCTACAGAATGAGAGTGTCTCAAAGAAAGGAAGGAAGAGGCAACATGTTAAAAAGTTAAAAAAGGGGGTCGGGGATTTAGCTCAGTGGTAGAGCACTTGCCTAGCAAGGGCAAGGCCCTGGGTTCGGTCCTCAACTCCGGGGGGGGGGGGGTAAAAAAGGGATCTGGAGAGATGGCTCAGCGGTTAAGAGCACTGGCTGCTCTTCCAGAGGTCCTGAGTTCAATTCCCAGCACCCACAGGGTGGCTCACAGCCATCTGTAACTTCAGATCCATGACCCAGAGGATCCATGCCTCCTTCTGACCTCTGCGGGCAGCAGGCATGCATGTGGGGTGCATACAGAAGTGCAGGCAAAGTATTCTTAACACGTAAAATGAGAAAATGTTTTTTCAGGTGAGCAGGAATACTAGTGCGTCCTGTGCTAGCTGGGTGCTTGCAGTCTGTGTCAGTGCTACACTAAGGAAGCGGGAAGGCCATGGTCTCACTTTTAAGGCCAGCCAAGCGAGGCATTATACCAAGGCTCAGCCTCCAACTAAAATTTAAAAGTCCAGAGTCCAGCAGGGTGATGACATATACCTCTAATCCTAGCCACTTGGGAGCTAGGGCAGGAGAGTCAAGAGTCCAAGTCATTCTTGGCTATCTCGCTATTTGGGGCCAGCAGGTTATATGATGCTGTATCTCACAGAGGAATATAAGGGGCCGGGGCCGGGGCCGGGGCCGGAGTAGAGTGTTTATTGGCCTCACATGCACAATGTTGTTGGGCCTCACCAAGAAACAAAGATAACCTGTGCGATGTTGAGGACATAATTATTTCTAAGCTGAGATTGTTTCCCTGGTGTCTTAACTTCCCTTTTTTTGTTTTCAAGAATGTCTCACCGCATGCACTGGGATTAAAGGTGCCACCACCCCAGCACCCTTATACGGAGGAATCCTTGAGCTTCCCCTCAGGAATGCTCCGGCCCCTACCTAACTTTACTGCCCTTCTGTAGGGATGTAGCCCGAGGCTATGAGAATGTGCCCATTCCCTGTGTCAATGGCGTGGATGGGGAGCCATGCCCAGAGGACTATAAGTACATCTCCGAGAACTGTGAAACGTCCACCATGAACATCGACCGAAACATCACTCACCTGCAGGTGAGACACAGGCCCCACCGGGCTCGAGGGAGCAGGGGCTGAAGGAGCCTGATGTGGGAGTCCCTCCACACTGGGGCACATGAAGACTCCCCCTCTCGCTGGGACCGTCACCAGCCAGCGTCCTGAAACGAACCCATGCTCCAGGGGAGAGCCCTCTCACTCACACCACTCCTTCCCGCCCAGCACTGCACGTGTGTTGACGACTGCTCCAGCTCCAACTGCCTGTGTGGCCAGCTAAGCATCCGATGCTGGTATGATAAGGTGCGTGTCCCTCACCTGGCCACTCCCACCAAGGAGCCAGGACCCTGCTCTGTTGGGGAAGAGATACAGGGTGTAGCAGGAAGTCCTGGTGCCCTGCCAGGAATGCAATGGGCCTCTCTGCTCACGTATATGCAAATGGACGCTGATGCCCGCCTGCACACTTCCTGGTCTCTGACCTCAGCCTGCAGACTCTGCACCGTCCTCTCCTGCTCTGGGCTGGGGTCAGAGTGGAGTTTCCTGTGGAGTCCTCTGGGTCCTGGGCAGCTGAAATGGGCCCCACAGAGAAACCACTGTCCCCTCCCTCCGCACCCCAGGACGGGCGGCTGCTCCAGGAGTTTAACAAGATCGAGCCCCCCCTGATCTTTGAGTGTAACCAGGCATGCTCCTGCTGGAGAAGCTGCAAGAACCGCGTGGTGCAGAGCGGCATCAAGTGAGGCGCGCGCCCCGGCACCCTGCCTCGCCTCCGCCTCCCCTTCCCTGGGGCCCTCCCAGGCGTCCCACACTCAGTGTGACTCCCTCTCCACCTCCAGGGTGCGGCTGCAGCTCTACCGGACGGCCAAGATGGGCTGGGGGGTCCGTGCCTTGCAGACCATTCCCCAGGGCACGTTCATCTGCGAGTAAGTTCACGCTAAGGCCGTGGCTGACACCTGCTGACACCCAGGCCCCACTCTGACCTGCCTGCTGCTCCTCCTGCACTGAGGACAGAGATGGGGCCCGCTCTGCCTGAACCCCTGATCTCCCTGTCACCATGCACGTCTCCACCCACCCAGTGCGTGTATTCCAGACATCATGTCCCCCCTTTTTATTGCACACTGCCTAGATGTGGCCTGTGGCAGACGACCCGGGTTTGAGTTGTGCACTGTTGTGTGTGAGCTGTGCACTGTTGTATGTCCCCGGCCACTTTATTTAACCTCTTTCAGCCTTAATCGTCTTTGTCGAGCAGAGAATAGCTTCTTCCTGTGAATTTCCTCCCCGTGGCCATTAGACTCCCCTAGGTCTCCTGTGGCCTTCAGAGCAGAGAAACCCTCTCACCTGCTCCCTCCAAGGTTTCTTTCTCTGCTCCCTGAATTTTTCAGACACCCATGTCTGTCTTTGCGTTGTGCAGTTTCTCTGCCAGCCACACGGGGCATCCTCACGGCTGATGTAGCTGTGCCTGGGCCCACCACCTGTGTGATTCTGTGTTCTGACACCTCCCCATGTCTAAACCTGGAACTTTCCACCCAGCCTGCCACCAGGGATGCTAATCCCCAGAACACGGGCCTACGCCCTCCCCCAACATCTCCTGCCATGCCTTTGCAGGTCTTGCAGGCTCTTTCCTCCCAACCCCCACCTCCTGCCTACCTGCTGTTCCAGCTGCACAGGGGGACCCCCAGTGGCTGGACTGTGTCCTGCTCCCTCCCCCTGGGTGGGAGGTGGGACCCGGAGCCCCGCTCACACGCAGAACCAGTTTCTGTCCAATAGGTACGTCGGGGAGCTGATCTCCGACGCCGAGGCAGACGTGAGAGAGGATGATTCTTACCTCTTCGACTTAGACAACAAGGTGGGAAGGCAGCACCTTTGTCCTCACTACCAAAGGCTGCTTTCTGGAGCCACCTGGGACATCTGGGAGTGGAGACCTGGGTGGAGGGACTGGGTGTCGCTGAAGGAAAACTAGCTGGTCAAGTGGGTAGAGGTGGGCATTAAGAGCACTGTGTGCCCCACTCCCCAGGATGGTGAGGTCTACTGCATTGATGCCCGTTACTATGGCAACATCAGCCGCTTCATTAACCACCTGTGCGACCCCAACATCATCCCTGTTCGGGTCTTCATGCTGCATCAAGACCTACGGTTCCCTCGCATCGCCTTCTTCAGCTCCAGGGACATCCGGACCGGGGAGGAGCTGGGGTGAGCAGTCTCAGCAGTCCTGGGCAGCCATTGGTGATCTTGTGTCCCCTGGGAGGGCTTGTCAAACAGTGCAAGGCAGGTGTCGGGGATAACACGTTCATGATCACAGCACTCAGGTGGCTGAGGCAAGAGGATCACAGAGAGTCCAGGCTACAGAGTGAGACCCTGTGTCAAAGAAAACGACAAAAAGAGGAGTCCAGTCTGCCCTGTTATCACTTGGCCACAAAATTCAAGGCCACCCAGGGGCATAGAGAGAGACCCTATCTTAAAAACAAACAACAAGGAAGGGGGTGGGGGCTAGGATGGTTGAATACTTGGAGAGTGTACTAGACCCTGGGCTGCATCCCACCTCCCACAGAGCCTCTGGAGATTCTGGTCACACGGCTGGTAGGCCAGAAGCCTGCATTTATGACAGTTCTCTGGGAGTGTGAGTCAACAGACCCAACAAGGGCTTGGAGACCATCTGGAGGAGAGGTTGTGCGGGAGGAAGTGGCTCCCTCCTAGAGAGGGGGCTCCCGTGGCTCTTTGAGATGGGCTTTGAGTGTCTGGATCCGTGCTCCAAGAGGTCCTGTGTTTCCTCTGCCAGGTTTGACTACGGCGACCGGTTCTGGGATATCAAGAGCAAGTATTTCACCTGCCAGTGTGGCTCTGAGAAGTGCAAGCATTCAGCTGAGGCCATCGCCCTGGAGCAGAGCCGCCTGGCCCGTCTGGACCCCCACCCGGAGCTGCTCCCTGACCTCAGCTCCCTGCCCCCCATCAACACCTGAGGACTGTTAAAATCCAGGCCGGGGCACTGCCCCTCAGACATTCCCCCATCGGAGGACCCCAGTAAGGCCTGGAAGGTTTACAGCCCCTCTCCCAGAGCTGGTTTCTCACTGGGAGTGAGTGACTTCAGGGCTGGCCTACCCCACTGAGCCTGGCCTCAGTTCGCTCATTGAAGTTGGGCCTCTGCCAACTGATTTTCTGTGCTCTCAATAAATGTTGGGTTTGGTAATAAACCATCCGGTGATTGTTTTTGAAGACTGTGGGGCTGAGGGAACAGAAGTGGATGGAAAGCAAACTGTGTGTGGGCTGCCACCTGGTGGGAGAACAGCTTTGGGGCACCCACTGGCCACAGGGGTCTAAGGAAAGAAAAATCACAACCTAGAGGTTTGGCTGTGCCACAGTTGAAGTACTAGGAATAATTAATGCAGTGTTTTCTTATCAAAGTACTCCAGTTTCTTCCTGCTGCAAGCAGCTCCTGTGGGCCCAGTCCCTGGGCTGGTTAGGAGTTGAGATCTGAAAAAGGAACCGCGGAGGACCACAGGCAGGGGCGGGGCTATGACGTCTGGGAGGGGAGGGGCGGGAGGGGAGGGGCGGGCGGCAGGTGAGCGGCTAGGTCTCCCTGGCTCCAATCACTCCGGAGACTGAGCCATGGGGAAAAAGCAGAAGGAGAACGAGGCTTACGGTAAGGCTGGGGTTAGAGGCCTGGGCTCTGGAGAGAGGTTGTGGTGCTCTGCCATGGCGGCTGAGGTTGGAACCTGACAGAAGAATGGAGTCCTGGGTCCCTGAGGAGAGGCTACAGGAAAACGGGAGTCGAGGAAAAGAGAATCAGGTCTCTCTGGGAGGATGGTCTGAACCACTGGAAAGGTCTTGCATACTTAATGGAATCTGGATAAGCAGGAGTTGGGGCTGGCGTCTGTGTGTGGCCGGAGGAGGGAGGAGGTCAGGCCTGGAGTATAGGTCCCTGAGGGCAAACAAAGCCTGTATGTTAGGAGGCAGGTTAAGGTCTTGAAGTTCTGGACATAGACTCCAGCAGTGTCCGGTGCTGTAGAACCTCCAAGAGTTGAGGCTGGGGGCTCCTGTGAGTCGGGGAGTTTGTTTAGACTTTGGATCTCGCAGGAGCACAGGTTGCTGGGGAGGGGTCTGTCAACCTATACCCTGTGAAGAGGTAGGGTCTGAGACTCCGGGGGTCTATGTGAAGAGTTGGGGAGATGGGCCTCTCTAAAGTCCTTTGAGGAGTAGGGGGCTGGAGCCCCAAACGTCTACGGTCAGCCTGCCAGGATTCCTGTGAAAGTGGGAGACCTAGGACCCTGAGCTGCTGGGGTCTGCCTGCTAGCCCCCTGGGGTCTGTGAGGAGTAAGGACTGTGGTGGAGAAACAGCTGACACTGCCTTAAGGTTTCAGTTGGGAAAGTGTGTGTGTCGTGTATCTGCAGCTCTTTAAGTAATAGGGGCCAGGGCTGTGGAGGGTGAGGCCTGAGGCGAGAGAAAGCAGGGGAGGCCTCTGTTTGCAAAAGTGAAAGGGCTGGAAATCTTTCCCCCAAATCCTGAGAAGCATGAGACTGGACCGGGAAGAGAGGACTGAAAGGGTTGGGCCTCCTCTAGGTGGGGCTGGTGTCCCCTAGGAGACAGAGTAATGGCCACAGAAACTTCCTGGAACAGCCTTGGGTCAATCATTGACCCTGTGTCTGTGAGCCCGGGTGGGACAGAGTACAGAATGCCCAAGAAAGAAGATACCTGCCTCAGGCTAGCCCAGCCCTCAGCTGTCCCTCAGTGTCCACCAGGACCCTGGCAGCCTGGCCCCACCTCCTCCCCTGTGTACTCAAGGAGGACCAGGAACAGGACGTGGCTACAACCACAGCAGTTGGCTCAGGTGTCAATCTGGCTGGCTACCCAGAGCTGTGTGGTAGCCTGGGGGGCGGGAAGGGGGGGGGGTCCTACGGAGCTCCCGTTGTCCTGCAGGGTTTCATAGCTCCGACCATCCTATCTTTGTCATATCCTTCGGCCAGAGGGCTGAGATGAGTGACTGTCCCCTGAGGGGGCTCCCAAACTGGATGTTCCAGACACGACTTAGAACGGGCGGTAGAACAGAGACAGAACTGGGGTCTGAGAGCGGCTAAGAGGGAGTCCCAGAAGTTGGGTCTCATTCTACTCAGATGCCCTGAGGTGTGAGTCAAAAACCTTTAAGAGCCCCTTTCAGAAGCGTATCATAAAAACCAATCAGGGTGGGATTGGGGATTTAGCTCAGCGGTAGAGTGCTTGCCTAGCAAGCACAAGGCCCTGGGTTCAGTCCCCAGCTCCGGAAAAAAAGAAAAAAAAAAAAAAAAAAAACAATCAGGGGGCTGAAGCGGGTTCCAGGCCAGCTTGGGGAACTCAGCAAGAGCTTGTCTGAGATGCAAAGTATAATTACAAAATAAATGGCTATGGTCTGGAGGTGGTGGCGCATGCCTTTAATCCCAGCACTTGGGAGGCAGAGGCAGGAGGATCTCTGAGTTCAAGGCCAGCCTGGTCTACAGAGATAGTTCCAAGAAGTCAAAACTTCACAAAGAAACCCTGTCTCAAAAAAAAAAAAAAAAAAAAAAGGAAATAAAATAATTGTCTGTGGCTACAGTTTAGTGGCAGAGCCCTTGCCTCACAAGTAAGAAACCATAGACTTGATATCACCTCCCACTTGTTATAGGGTAGTAGCCACAGTAGGCAACCATTGGGCTGCTCTCTGGCCAGGATACTGCTGACACAGGTCCCTGGTGTCCTATTAGTCAGCTAGACGGACGCCTGAGACTAAGGAGTGTCTGAGAGGGACCCAATGGGGGCAGAGAGACCCCTAATGCCTCATTCTCCACTCCCCCCTCCAGGGAATTCAGCCAAATACGACCCCTCCTTTCGAGGACCCATCAAAAACAGGTGAGTTGTGGGCAATGCCCCGAGGGATGTGGGGAGGATTTGGTTTGTCTTTGATGCAGGAACCTGGTCCACTGAGGCATCTGTGTTGTCTAGAAGGACTTGAGGGAACTCAGGGTACTGGGCCATCCTACTTCTTGACTTGGGTGCCAGCTACTCAGGTCTGTATACATTTGAAGAAAAGTCACCCAGAGAAGCAACTGCACAGGCTCTGTGTGTGTGTGTGTGTGTGTGTGTGTGCGTGTGTGTGTGTGTGTGTGTGTGTGTGTGTGTGTGCCTGTGTGTGTGTGCCTGTGTATGTGTGTGTCTGTCTCTGTCTCTTTCTCTCTGCCTGTGTGTGTGTGTGTCTGTGCATGCGTGTATATGTGTGTGCGCGTGTGTATGTGTGTGTCTCTGTCTCTCTTTCTCTGCCTGCCTCTCTGTGTCTATGTGTGTGTGTGTGTGTGTGGTGTGTGTGTGCGTGTGTATGTGTGTGTCTCTGTCTCTCTTTCTCTCTGCCTGTCTATATGTGTGTGTGTGTCTGTGTGTGTGTGTGTGTGTGTGTTATTATCTGTGCTGTATTTCAGCAGGAGACTCTCCATCCTAAGAAAAGCTTCCTTAAAGTAGATAAAGAATGCCAATCTTGCCAGACAGTGGTGGCAGGCATCTCTAATTCCAGCGCTCAGGAGGCAAAAGCAGGTAGATCTCTGAGTTCAAGGCCAGCCTGGTCTACAGAGCGAGTTCCAGAGAAACCAGAGCGACACAGAGAAACCTATTCTGGAAAAACAAACAAACTGAACTAAACTGAAGAAAAGAAGGCCAATCTTCCTAGCATTCTACAGTCTTCTAAACCATAACCCACCCCCAACCATGCCCCACACTTACACCTCCAAACTCCCCACCCCATGGTTACACACACCCCAGCTCAGACAGACGTCCGTCTCTCCCCAGGGGCTGCACAGACATCATCTGCTGTGTTCTCTTCCTGGTCTTCATCTTGGGTTACATCGTAGTGGGGCTTGTGGGTAAGTTTCTAGCTGCCCAGCGCTGGGGCCGAGGGTGAGGACAGAAACCCAGGGAGAGATTACCCCATAGCTGCCTGCCCCCAAGTCTCCACCTTCCTGTGATCCCTTTGTGTCCTTGTCTCCAGCCTGGGTGTACGGAGACCCTCGGCAAGTGCTTTACCCCAGAAACTCCACAGGAGCCTACTGCGGCGTGGGCGACAACAAGTGAGTAGGCACTAACAGGATGAGGAGCGGGAGACAACCCCAAGGCACACAGCAGGGCCTGGCTGGCTCCAGCCCCAGCCTCTGTCTCCCTGAACTCAAGCATTTCTGCGTCACACCAAGAGCCCTTCTTTGTCCAGCCTTCCCAGGACTGGGGCCGGTGCAGAGCCCGTTTTAAGTGCATAAGCTTAGAGTTCAGACATCGCTGTGAGTCTCCACAGGATACTGTGTGACCTTCAGTAACTTACGCAGCCTCTCTGAGCTTAAACTTCCTCAGCCAAACAGCTGAGTCCCCCCCAGAAGGCATGCAGGAAACGCAGGGTAAATAATAAGGCAGTTACAACGCTCTGGGAAGGCGGGGTGCTTCACACCCAAACTGCTAAGCCTCCTGAGGTGGATTCTGTCATTTCCTACGAGGAACGTGAGGCCTCGTTAAAGGCCATAAAGCTACCTTACTAGGGGGTTGTACCTCAGAACCAGTACGGCCAGCCACACATTGTATTGTGAGTACCTAGTTGTTCTAAGTCTTCCTTATCTTCCCGGAGAAGCTGGGCCAGGAGCTGGATTTAATGAGGTTGGTCCCCAGTGCTATCTCTGTGCTAGGAGAATGACACTCTGTCCCTGCCCGGGCCCTTAGGCACACACAGCCTCTCTTCCTCTAGGGATAAACCCTACGTCCTGTACTTCAACATCTTAAGCTGTGCGGCGGCCATCAACGTCATCTCCATTGCTGAGAATGGCCTACAGTGCCCCACACCCCAGGTCAGAAGCCAGAGCCTGCCTGAGCCCCACCTGTCCCCAAGGCCCTGGGGACCAGTCCCTTAGCACATTCTCTATCCACAGGTGTGCGTCTCTTCCTGCCCACAGACCCCGTGGGTTGTGGAGGGGTTCCAGCTCTCAAACACAGTCGGTGACGTTTATAAAGAATACAGGAACTTCTGTGTACCAGCGGTGTCCCCAGATATGGTAAATGCTGGTGCCCATGGCATCACCAGGCCAGAGAGAACCCATAATGATAGTAGAGGTAGAGGTCGGTCTCCAAGGAGGGATGGGCCGGTCTGAGTCTTGAAGTGGTAGAAGTTGTGGAAGATGAGGTAGTGGTGATGGTGGTGATGGTGGTGGTGATGGTGGTGATGGTGGAGTTGATGGTGGTGTTGGTGATGGTGGTGGTGTTGGTGATGGTGTTGGTGATGGTGATGGTGGTGGAGTTGATGGTAGTGGTGGTGGTGGTGGTGGTGGTGATGAAGGTGATGGTGGTGGAGTTGATGGTGATGATGGTGGTTGTGGTGGTGGTGGTGATGGTGGTCGTAGTTATGATGCTGGGAGTCACAGCTCCCTCATTCTGTTCTGTATCTGAGCCTCTGTCTGTCCTCTCTCCAGATAGTGATGGACAGCCTGCAAAAGGGACTCTGTCCCAGTTTCCTCCTTCCTTCTACTCCAGGTAAGGACCAGGTACTCCCCCCCCACACACACACACCCAGGCCTCAATCCACCCAATATTTTCATTTCTCAAACGAGGAAAGCAGGCCCAGAAGCAGAGAAGCCACTCAGCATATCAGTGTAGCTCAGAAGTGAGCAGTAGGCCTTCATCCCCCTGCCTCGGGACCCTAGAGTCAGACCCTTGGTGCCTAAGTGAGGCTGTGCACCAGGTGCTGGGGACAGATGCAGGGACGATAGAAACCACGCCCTGCTCGAGCTGCACTCTAGGTGGAGAGATCAGAGATACAAGAGGCTGATATGGCATGTTCCCATAATTCCAGCTAATCGGGCCGCTGAGGCAGGAGGAAAGATGTCAAAGACAAGCCTGGGACACTTAGCAAGATCCTATCTCAAAACAACAATAAAGCAGGGCCAATGAGGTGGCATTGGTGTCAGGTAAAGGTGCCTGCCGCCAGGTCTGAGGATCTGAGTTCGAACCCTGGGACCTGTATGGTGGGAGAGACCGCACTCCTAAGACAAGCTCTCTAAGCACCGCAGGCTTCACACGACCCACATGCGTTCACACCCAATAAATAGATGTCATAGTGTTTCATTTCTTAAGGAAGGTGAGTGGCGGGCGTGCAGAGCACCGTCCTAGCTTGTGCAACGCTGTCAGCAGAGACGGATCAGAACAAAAACGACAAGGAACGTCTGTGCGAAGCTATCAGGAAAGTGTGCGTGGAGGAGCCGGAGAGGCCCTCAGCACTTAGGAGCTGCTGGTTGCTCCTATATGGGTTCTGGGCACCCACAGAGCGGCTGGAAAATATCCGTAACCACGCAGACGCTCTGACACGCTCTCCTGGCCTCCACAAACACAAGTTACACTGTCACTCAGATGCTCAGACCCACGTGCCGGCAGAGCATTCAGATTCCTGGAAGGAAAGGGGCTGGACAGCCAAGGCGCTACATAGTAAATACCCTGCCTCAAAAACAAAGCAAAATAGATACATCTTTTAAAAGTTTTTCTTTTTTAAACAAAATCCATAGGGATGAATGAAACTGAGGAAAATATAGCAAACAGATACCTTTCCAAACATTACAGGTGTACCTGGCTGCTTAAGCCAATCACCATGGGTTTTTCTGAGGCACACACTTTTTCCCCTCTGCCAGGGTGACTGGTTTGGTTTATTTAAAGATAGAACATACTCTGTAACCCAGCTGGCTCCACACTGGTGATTTTCCTGCCTCAGCCTGACCCCACGCTGAGATGACAGATAGGAATAGCCATGTCACCCAGGCACCATCATGTCACCTCCCTTTATCTTTCCTATTTGTCTTCTCTTTTTCTTTCTTTCTTTCTCTCTCTCTCTCTCTCTCTCTCTCTCTCTCTCTCTCTCTCACTTTTAGTAGAAGATATTTTTAAATTTTGGTATGAGAAAGGACAAGTTTTCAAGGCAAGTATGATAGAAAGGGCAGCTTCAAAACTGACAGATGTGGTTTTTAAACTCAAGCGCTTTCCAGTGGACAGGTCTCAGGCCAGTTACTCTCTGTGTTTTCTTGACATTGGGATGTCAGTGATAAAATAAACCTGCCCGGCTACATGTGGTTCCAGAGCCCCATAACAGACCCAGCTAGAGATGCAGATACAGAGATGGGACGGGGGCTGCCCTGAGACTGAGGGGGAAGTTTCTGAAGAGGCTACTTAGAGGCCCCTCGAGAGCAGAGGTGTAGAATGTACAGAGAATCCTGGACCTGGAAGCATGGCCCAGGGACATGCAGAGCAGAGGGACTGAGGAGAGGAACAGTGGAATGAGGAAACCATAAGTGTCCTGATCTCACCGGCACAGCGAGGTCAGGGCTGGAAAGAATTGCAGGGGCCCCGGTAATGGGGTGCGAGGACATCTGACCAGTGCTGGGGAGGGGAAACAGGCTGCAGCACCCCATCCACCCTTACTCCCTGTCCCCTCAGACAGAGGATCAAAGAGACTCCTACCCAGCAGCCCCTGTTCTCTCTTCCAGCTCTGGGACGTTGTTTTCCGCTCCCCAACATCAACTTCACATTACCTGAACAGTTACAGATCAATAACACCACTGTCTCTAAAGGAATCAGGTAGATGGTACCCTCCGTATCACCTGTGTCCCCGTGTCCCTTCTTACCCTCAGCCCAATCTGACACCATCCCTCCCCGACAGTGGCCTCCTGGACAGCATCAATGCCCGGGATGTCTCTGTGAAGATCTTTGAAGATTTTGCCCAGTCCTGGTACTGGATTCTCGTGTGAGTCCACAGTTTCCCCACCCTTCCTGATACTCTTTCCCCAAGTCTACATGTAAAGTGGTCAGGGAGTGGAGCTCAGAGTGGACCCTGAGGCCTCTCAGAAGACGGATCAAATCTATGGATACCAGGGGTTGCAAGGAAAGAACCCTGGGGAACTATGAAGGGCTTGGGAGGCCACCTCTCATGTATGTTCCTTCCCTGCAGGGCGCTGGGTGTGGCCCTGGTGCTAAGTCTGCTGTTCATCCTGCTCCTGCGCCTGGTGGCGGCCCCCCTGGTGCTGCTGCTGATTGTGGGGGTGCTGGCCGTGCTGGCCTATGGTATCTACCACTGCTGGCAACAGTACCGAGAGCTGCGGGACCAGGGTGTCTCCATCACCCAGCTAGGCTTCACTGCCAACCTCAGTGCCTACCAGAATGTGAAGGAGACATGGCTGGCTGCTCGTGAGTCCCCTGACCATCTCCTCCGTGTGCTGGACGCCCAGGGTTGGGTGGCCCTGGCCCTGACCCAGGACTACCACCCGCTGTCTCCCTGCAGTGATTATCCTGGCTGTCCTGGAGGGCGTCTTGTTGCTCATGCTCATTTTCCTGCGCCAGCGGATCCGGATTGCCATTGCTCTGCTGAAAGAAGCTAGCAGGTCAGAGCCTGCCTGTGAGGGAGAGGGGACTCAAGCAGGGGTGCTGGCCTGAGTGGGGTAACAGGAACCCCAGAGGAGAAAGATGGGTAGCACTGCTGAATTTCAGCCTCTGGGTGTGTGTGGGTGTGTGTGGGTGTGGGTGGAAGGATTGGTGGGTTGAAACAGGGTCTCTCTGTGCAGCCCTGGATGTCCTGGAACTCACTCTGTAGACCAGGCTTGGCCTCGAACTCACAGAGACCTGCCTTCCTGTGCCTCCCGAGTGCTGGGATTAAAGGCATGCACTACCACTGCCCGGAGAGTTCCAGCCTTTTAGGACCTCAGTTTCCTTGTCTAGTTTGTTTTGTTGTCCTTGGGAGGGGGGGGAGGTTTATTTATTTGTGTTTTACGTATGGGCGTTTTCCTAGAATGCATGTCCGTGCACATGTCTGGTCCCTGTGGAGGACAGGAGAGGGCGCTGGATCCTCTGGAACTGGAGTTACAGACAGTTCTGAGCAGCCATGTGGATTCTGGGAACTGAGCTCAAGTCCTCTGGGAGAGCAGCCAGTGCTCTTAACTATGGAGCCATCTCTCCAGCCCCAAGGGCTTTTTGTTTATTTATTTTGTCTTTGAGACAAGAACTCATACAGCTTAAACTAATAGCATGGAGCAACTGTGTAACTGAGGCTGACTGCAAACTCTGGGTCTTCCTTCCCCACAAGAGGGTCTCGGGAAGCATAGGCTGACCTCAAACTCACATAGTTGAAGATGACCTGGAACCCATCCTTCTATACCTGCCTCCAGAATGCTAGGGTTTTAGGCAATGCTGGGATGGGGGAGTCTAGCTCAGGATCGCCTCCTCTGTCATCATGCCCCACCCCTGTCACTTTTGCAACGGTAACCCAGACCGGCCTCAGAGCGGCAACCCAGCTTTCTCAGCCTCTCGGGTACTGGAATTGGATGAATGTCCCATAACAGGACATTCCTATAACAGCAGGCTCCTATAACAGCAGTCTAAACCTTGCATGGTGAGGACTGGAAGCGTGGTGTGGACTAAGGGTGCAGGACTCTGGAGGCACTGGGAGCTAAGGTGCTTGCTGGGTGAAATAGCTGGGGTAGTGGAGATAGGAGAAGCAGGGGCTGCCAAAGCCACGAGGGGGCACACCTTTTGGGGTTCTCTTCCCTTATATTCCCTGAGCGTCCCAGGTGTCTTCTGTGACTCCAGTCTCCCTATCGGTCCCTTGAGCCTTATTCGGTTCACCCGGCAAGTCTACAGCGTTCCGCTCCCAGAACGAGGCGCTGGCTGGGTTTATGGATGTGGAAGAAAGCTGCAGTTCTGTTTCTGGTCTGGGAAACAAACAGACTCGAGGAAGGGTCCAGCCAGGGTCAGGCCTGGGAGCGGATGCACAGGGCTGAGGTCCAAGAGGACTCTACTCTTGTCTTCCTACAGAGCTGTGGGACAGATGATGTCAACTATGTTCTATCCTCTGGTCACCTTCGTCCTCCTGGTCATTTGCATTGGTTACTGGGCCGTGACAGCTCTGTATCCTTTATGAAACCCCCGCAGGAGAGCTTGGGAGTGGGGTGTGGCACAGGACATGTCCCATGAGGGACTGTGAGGTGACTGTATTGTAAGGGTGAGCTTGGGCTGAATGCCAACCCTCTGTGGGGGGCGAATAATCTGCATTAACCCCAGGAGCAGCTATTTAGGGGTGTCCTCCAATTGACAGCTGGCATCGAGCTTTTTCTTGACTCACCTCTGGGTACCTGGCTACATCCGGGCAACCCCAGTACGTCTATTGGGTGCATAACACCAGTACACCGGGCTGTGAGAAAGTTCTTGTGAACGTGTCCTGTGACCCCATGGTGAGAGGGAATAGGGTGGGTGCTGAGGGGACCTTGGGGGTCAATTAGCACAGATTTCCACTAGTGCACTAATACCTAAGAGGGTGCGGACTCTCACATGGATGGATGGGATCTCCCTTAATTTGGAGTCCACTTTCCACTGTGGAAAGTGAGGTGGACACCGGAAACCCAAAGAAAAGGTGGGGCAGCCTTTGCCTCTAAGGCCGTTAAATGGCTCCTCCTTCTCTTCCTGTGGCTCCACCTCCTGGCTTCTCCTCCTCTTCCTGTGACTCCTCCTCCTTTTCCTGTGGCTCCACCTCCTGACTCCTCCTCTTCCTGTGGTTCCTCCTCTTCCCGTGGCTCCTCCCCCTGTGCCTCCTCCCCCTGTTCTATAAATTGGAACTGATCCTACCCCTGTTTCAGGGGCAATTTAGGAGTTGTAATGGCATTGGGTATGTCTAGTGCTGTGCCCAATGCCTGCCCACTGATAGCCCAGCGGGCTGGACGCTTCCGTTTCCCTCTTCACGTCCTGGGAACAGTGGCACTAGGAAGTCCACAGGAGGGCCTCCTGGAGGAACTGGGAGGCCTGTTGGTACTTCCCGGAACTTGAGAGATGGAGGTGAAAGATCAGACTTTCAGCTCCAGTCTGAGGCCAGTCTGAGCTACGTGAAGCCGTCTCTAAGAAGCATAGGAAGAAAAAACAAACAAACAAAACAAGCCACTAATCCCAGCATCCTGAAGGTTAAGAGTGGGGATTTTAGGGGCTGGGGATTTAGCTCAGTGGTAGAGCGCTTACCTAGGAAGCGCAAGGCCCTGGGTTCGGTCCCCAGCTCTGAAAAAAAGAACAAAAAAATAAATAAATAAAAAATGGGGATTTTAAATTCAAGGCCATCCTGGACTACATAGGGAGACAGACCCTTATATATGTCAAGAACCCTTACATACTAAAAGAGGAGGAAGGCCTATTTAGATCTGTAAAAGACCCCACTGCGTTCTGTGCTCAGGAGGACCTGGTTTTCTTTCATAGCTCACCCTCTACAATCCCACAGTGGTCTGCTAAGGGCAAGTGGATTTTTATTTCCTTTTTCTTATATGAATCAGGGTCTCACTCTATAGCCCTGCCTGTCCTGGAACTTAATATGTAGGCCGGACTGGTCTCAAACTCACACAAATCTACCAGTCTCTGCCTCCTGAATGTTGAGATTAAAGGCGTGTACCACCATACCCAGCTTTACTTCAAACATAGCCTCTCACACTCAGAAACCATGAAGCTCGTACAGTCGTATTTTCTGCATTTATCTAGTTTTTTTTAATTATTAACTTATTTTATTTATATGAGTACACTGTAGCTGTCTTCAGATACACCAGAAGAGGGCATTGGATTCCATTCCAGATGATTGTGAGCCACCATGTGGTTGCTGGGATTTGAACTCAGGACCTCTGGAAGAGCAGTCAGTGCTCTTAACCACTGAGCCATCTCTCCAGCCCTAGTTTTTAATTGCTCCTTTTCTGCGTGTGATTACGGGCAGTTCTGAACATACGCAGGAGTGACAGAAGGTGGTGAGTTCCTGCAGCCCTCAGTTTCCTCTAAGAACTCCTCCTCCTTCCCTTCCTCCTCTTTGCAAAGCTAGAATTTGAGCCCAGGGCCTCAGGCATGAGCTACATCCCTAACCTTCCTCAGGGCTCAACTTTTACCCCCTTGTCTTCATCTATAACTTTTGTTCTGGAGTTCTGGTGAGTCCTAGATAAGTTCCCCATCGTTAAGATACAACCCCAGCTTCTGGGTGTTAAAAATGTTTTCTCTTCCCTCTCCCCCTTTTTAAAATTACTATATCTTTTTTATTACTTCCCACATGTTATTATTATTTCATTTCGTGCACACGGTGTCTGGCCGGGGGCATCAGATCTCCTGGAACGAGAGTTATAGATGGTGGTGAACCATCTGTGTGGACGCTAGGAACAGAACTCTGGTTCTCTCGCAGGAGCAGCCAGAGGCATGACATGGCTAGCTTGCCTTATCTTTGTTCTTTCCTCTCTTCCTTCTTTCTTTCTTTTTTTCCAGGCTGACCTGAAATGTACTCTGTAGCCCATGCTGGCTTCATATTCATGGTGATCCCCCTGCCTCAGCTTCCTTGAGTATAGGGGTAAAGTACCACATAGGTCAGGTAGTTTGAATACAAACTCCACCCTGCCACTTTACATGTAAATAAGGTGGATCTCAAACAGCGTTTTCTTGCTTGCTTGCTTGTTTATTCATAGACAGGGTCGGGTGTAGCCCAGGCTGGTCTGAAACATGCTATGTAGCCAAGGTCGATCTTGAACTTCTGATCCTCCTGTCTCTACCTCCCATCTGCTGTGACTACAGGTGTGCCCAAATATGCAGTTTTTAAAAACTGATCTGTATACATTGGTGTTGTGCCTGTATGCATGTCAGTGTGAGGGCGTCAGACGCCGTGGGACTGGAATTACAGTCAGTTGTAGGCTGCCATGTGGGTGCTGGGAATTGAACCTGGTTTGCTCTGGAAGAATAGTCCGTGCTCTTAACTGCTGAGCCATCTCTCCAGCCCTCATTCAGGGTTTTATGTGGTGGCTTTGTGCATGCTAGGCAAGCACTCTATCAGCTGATATAATTCCCCAGTCCCTCAACAGAGAGCTCAGAAAGCGGGGCAGTGGTAAAAAGTTGTCTTCTGTTCCTGAAGCCCCAGGTTCCACACTAGAAATAATAGGGAAGAAAGGGGTTGCGGGGGTGGATATTAATAACAAAAGCAGGGCATGAAGCTCAATTTTGTGTGTGGGTTTTTTAGGACGTGTGAGAATTGGTGTTCAGTCCCAGCTGCATACACACACATACCTCACACTCACACATAGTCTACACACTTACATACACATACCACACACACATGCATGTACCACACATATATACACACACATGCATATACCACACATACACACATATATAACACACACACAACACACACATATACCACACACATACACACATACCTCACACACATACAACACACACATACATGCACCACACACACATGCACATACCACACACACATACACACTGTAATTGTTTCGTCGTTACAGAGAACAAAGTCACTTTAGTATGGCTAAATCCCCACAGTATGTTCAGTCCCTACAGAGCCTTCTCCAGAAGCAGGCTGCTGGGAAAGCAAGAAGGAGAGAGCAGGTTGAAACCACCCACCCCTGGTGCTTGCCTTGTGGGTAGCTCTTGTGCCAGTCTGGAAGCCAGGAAGCTGCTTAGACACACCACGACGATGGCGGCACTGAGGTGGTCTGAGTCTGGAGGCCACTAGGAACAGGGAAGGTCAAAGATTTGCCTGCAGCTCCCGGGCATGAACTTGCTGTGTCCTTGTCACCTCCAGGCCCCATTGAACTCCTCGTGCCCAGAGCTCAAGTGCACCTTCACAGGCTACTCGTCCTCAGGCTTAGCCCAACGTTCTCTCTTCAACCTGCAAATCTATGGAATCCTGGGGCTCTTCTGGACTGTTAACTGGGTACTGGCCCTGGGCCAGTGTGTCCTCGCTGGGGCCTTTGCCTCCTTCTACTGGGCCTTTCACAAGCCTCGAGACATCCCTACTTTCCCCTTGAGCTCAGCCTTCATCCGCACACTCCGGTAAGCCAGGGGCAGCCCCCTAAGGAAACGTTAGTTCTAGGAATACCAGGGGTGCTGGGGCACCTCGACTAACCTAACTCCCTCTGCAGTTATCACACTGGCTCACTGGCGTTTGGAGCCCTCATCCTGACCCTTGTGCAAATAGCCCGGGTTATCCTGGAATACATTGACCACAAGCTAAGAGGTGAGCATGGGGGAGGCTGACAGCCAGAGCCTTGGAAGGGCAGGCGGACAGGCAGAAGCCGGGGCAGCTAAGCGTGAGCTTCCTTTGTCCCCAGGATCCCAGAATCCTGTGGCCCGCTGCATCATCTGCTGCTTCAAGTGTTGTCTCTGGTGTCTGGAGAAGTTTATTAAGTTCCTCAACCGTAATGCCTACATCATGGTGAGCACAGCCTCAAGCAGCCCCTTGCCCTGTGCCCCTCCGCCCCGGGTCCCGCCAACACGCGGGCAAGCTCACCAAAGGTGTGGCTCAGACCTTCCTGCTCCTCTCAGATCGCCATCTATGGGAAGAATTTCTGTGTCTCCGCCAAAAACGCCTTCATGCTGCTCATGAGGAACGTTGTCAGGTCAGGCTGCTGTGCCCCGGTGGGGTCCCCTACCCATTTCTCCCATCCTGTGCCTGGTCCAATCCCGTTCCGTCACCGTGTTAAAATGGGAAGGGGGGGGAGTTGGGGATTTGGCTCAGTGGTAGAGCGCTTGCCTAGCAAGCACAAGAGCGCAAGGCCCTGGGGTTCGGTTCCCAGCTCCGAAAAAAAGAAAAGAAAAAGAAAAAAAAAAAAGTAAAGAAAAGAAAATGGGAAGGGGGTCTCACTGCTCCCAGCCCTGCCAGGTCCCTCACCCCACTCTGTCCTGACTTCCATGTAGGGTAGTCGTCCTGGATAAAGTCACTGATTTACTGCTCTTCTTTGGGAAGCTGCTGGTGGTCGGAGGTGTCGGTAAGGGTCAAGACCCGGGCTTACAGCGTCAGGCGCCCCCTAGGGGTGCAGGAAGGGGGGTCCTCAGCAAGAACAGCACTGACCGCAGGACTCGTTCCCACAGGTGTTCTGTCCTTCTTCTTTTTCTCCGGTCGTATCAAGGGACTGGGGAAAGACTTTAAGAACCCCGACCTCAACTATTACTGGCTGCCCATCATGGTGAGTGACACCTCTCTCTGCCCCACCCACATCCCCAGAGGAGCCTAGGGGTCCCAATCGGTCTTGTCTCTTGCAGACCTCCATCATGGGAGCCTATGTCATTGCCAGTGGCTTCTTCAGCGTTTTTGGAATGTGTGTAGACACGCTCTTCCTCTGCTTCCGTGAGTGTCCCTCAACCCCCCACCCACCCTCAAGCTCTTGGTCCCCCGGCTTCTCTCGGGGACCAGTTGCTTGTAGCTTTGTGAACTAAAAGAGCCAGAGGGAATATCTTCAGACGTTCTAAGGCTAGAGGTTTAGGGAAGAAAGAAGGGAACACACCCTGGGCATTCTGAGATGGGGGAGGAAACCTCAGACGGAGGCCTGACTAGGAAATGTAAGTAGAGGTTAGCCACAAAACACTTCCTAGGAGGTAGTCACAGTGTGGGGGTGGGGTGGGGGGTGTTTCTTCCTTCTTTTATTTTGATTTTTTTTTTGGGGGGGGAGGCATGCATAGAGGTGAATAAGATCATACTATATAGCACAGGCTGACCCAGAACTAAGTCTATAGCTAAGGCTGTCTCAAAGTCATGATCTTCCTTACCTCAGGCCCCAAGTGCTGGAATTATGGTGATTTTTTTTTGTCCTGGTGATGATGGTGGCGGTGATATAGAAGCCAACGCCTTGTGCCTTCGAAGCAGGGACTCCCCCACCACAGTGCCGGTCCCCAAGCTGTGCACTGCGCAATGGACATGAATATTTTATTGTTTTATGGTTTTTGTTTGTTGGTTAAATTTTATTTATTTACGTCCAGTCTCTATGTATCCTTGCCTGGCTCCTACTTGCTATATAGATTAGGCCGGATCTGACTCAAAACAATCTCCTGGCCTCTGCCTCCCAAGCGTTAGAATCATGGGTATGCACAACCGTTCTCAAGACAGAGTTTTGCTGTGGAGAACTCAGGGGCCCGTGTATTCTAAGCCATCCCGTGTCCGCCTCCTAAATGTCGGGATTACAAACAAAAGCCACCATGATGGACTAGCATGCAATTTTTTAAATTTATCACCATATGACATATACAATTTTCCTATGACATATACAATTATTTTTTTAAGATTATTTATTTCATGTATGTGCGTATACTATAGCTGTCCTCAGACACACCAGAAGAGGACATCAGATCCCATTACAGATGGTTGTGAGCCACCATGTGGTTGCCGGGAATTGAACTCAGGACCTCTGGAAGAGCTGACAGTGCTCTTAACCACTGAGCCATCTCTCCAGCCCTGACAGACACAATTATTTGTCCTACTTTATGTGAGGAAACAGGTTATGCAGCGTGCCAGGGAGAGTACATCAAACTGCCTTAAGTGGCCAGACAGGAAACCAGACTGTTTGGTTTACACATCCTGGATTATTTTGCGGGCAAAATGGGGTGCCATTATCATGATCCACCCTCACCAATCTACCTTGCCTCTCAGTTGAGGACCTGGAGAGGAATGACGGTTCCCAAGAGCGGCCATACTACATGCCCAAGGCACTCCTGAAGATTCTGGGCAAGAAGAATGAGGTACCTACGGGGGGAAAAAACAGGAAGAAGTGAGAGACTCATCGTGACCCACGACTGCAGCCCTCCTGTACAGAAACCCTGCCATTGATGCCTTGAGAATCATAATTTTGTAGAAAACAGATTTTATTAAAGATTAATATTTTATATTCTTGATAAGTCCTGACTTTATTTCCAGTCCAAACTCACTTCCTTTTTTATTAAAGTCCAGATTGCCATCGCATGGTTTGATACCCAGGGAGAAAAATGTGTTCAGTGACTAAGGCTAGGAGACTGGGGGCGTACGTAACTCAGCTGGGAGAGTGTTTGCCTAGCATGGAGGGGGTCCCCAGATTCAGACACGACTGGGACTCTCATGCCTGTAATCCCCACACTTGGGAGGGAGAGGCAGGGGCATTGGGATTTCCAAGTCATTCTCTGTTTTGAGACAGAATTTCTCTGTGTTGTCCTGGCTGTCCTAGAACTTACTCTGCAGACCAGGCTGGCCTAGAACTCACAAAGATCCACCTGCCCCTGCCCCTGCCCCTGCCCCTGCCCCTGCCTCTGCCTCTGCCTCTGCCTCTGCCTCATAGGTGCTGGGATCAAAGGTGTGTACCACCACTGCCCGGCTAATATTACACTTACAATTTTTTGTGTGTGGCTCTATTTTCACTCACTCATTCATTCATTCATTCATTCATTCATCAGTTGCTTATTAGTTTTAACCTAGTGATTCTAATAAGTGTTACTCATGTGCATTGGGCATTGGGGTCATCATGGGCATTGGGGTCATCCACTGGGATGTAGGGTACCTACCTACCACAGTCACACTCCTGAAGAAAAGTGCCTTTTCCTCCCCTAGCAGCCATCAACTGCCAAGAGCTCCTCAGCTAGGAGCGGGGATTCCTAACCCATTACAGGGGTGTGTGTGTGCGTGTATGTGCGCCTGTGTGTGTAACCCAGGGGCTATTGTATGCTAGCCAAGCATTACCACTGAGCTGTATGCTCTATGTTATGACTAATGTCTGGCTTATAAACTGACTGTGTGTGACTAGCCCTGTCAGCCCCACCGGGCAAGATGGCTGTGAGAGGCTGGTGCGAGTTTTTGTGTCCACGTCTGTGGCATGTGTACGTGCACGTGCGTGAGCGTGTGCGTGCTCATCTGTGGTGTGTGTGGGGTCCCCTAACCCAGTCTGGCCTTGAGACCCTATTTGTTGAATTTCTGATCCTCCGGCCCCCATCTCCTGAATGTTGGGATTACGGGAGTGCACCATCACACCTGACTTAGGACTGAACCCAGGGATTCATACAAACTAGGAAGGCGCTCTACCAACTGAGTCACATGCCACCCCTAATCTGTCTCTTCCACAAGGTAAAGAAAGGTTCGTGCCTTAGTAGCCGCCGGTTGCTTTAAAACATGCCCCGCCCCTTCGTCGCGTCGCTGGTGTCAGAGCCAGTCAAAAGGCTCACACAGACTGGGGCCGCCTCTGGGTCACATGCGGATGTCGGACAGCTGGGTGGACTAATTGGAGTCGCGGCAGCGTGGACCAAGGCCCCCTCCAAGGGAGGGTTCGGAGTGACGTGAGCGCCTTTAAAGGGTCGAGGTCAGCTGACCGCTTGCCACCGGTGACCACTTCGTGGACGGGGATTGGGGATTGCGGGAAGCCATGGTGGGGGCAGAGCCAAGCAGACCCCCGGGACCACCGAGCTACTGGACAGGCCGGCGGGGTCAGGGGCTCGCAGCGATCTTCCTGCTCCTGGTGTCCGCGGCGGGATCAGAGGCCAGGACAGAGGATGACTTCAGCCTGGTGAGCCCTGCTGCACCTGCAGAGGTGGCCACTGCCCAGCTCGGCCACTCCTCCGCACGGCACTCCTGCCCCTCCATCCTCTCCGAACCCCTTTTCATCCTTTGACCCCTTGGCTCGTTATGGGGTCCTCTCCCATCCCTGAGGGTTCGTTCCTTCTCTCCTCGCAGCCTTTTCTTCCTTAGGAGCTTCCAGGTTCCGCCCATACTCTTGGGTTCCGGGCTCCCATCTCTTGTTCTAGGACACCACCACCCCTGCTCAGGCTCCCCATTACCCTCTCTTACGGGAGCCCTGGCTGGAGCCCACCCCGGTCTTAGGTACCTTAAACCTCACTAAGCTTGCGTTCATTGAGGTGTCCTTCTGCGCAGGTGCAGCCGCTGGTGACCATGGAGCAATTGCTGTGGGTGAGCGGGAAGCAGATCGGCTCCGTAGACACTTTTCGAATCCCGCTCATCACAGCCACCCCTCGGGGCACGCTCCTGGCCTTCGCTGAGGCTAGGAAAAAGTCTGCATCCGATGAGGGGGCCAAGTTCATCGCTATGAGGAGGTCCACAGACCAGGGTACAAAGGTGCCCCGGGTGGGTGGAAAGAGCGGATGTTGGGTTGTATGGGTGGCTGGGGTAGGGAGTTGGGGGTTCCCTTCACCAGTCCAACCGCCCAGAGATAGAACTTTGAGGCCTGAGTCCCTAAGGAGTTAGGGCAACCAGAGGGGGGAAAGTTGTCTGGAGCACAAACTGTAACCACCAAGGTATTGACAACGAGAATTAGGTCGCTGGGGGAATTAGTAGGAAATAATGTTAGAGAAAGAAGAAAACATGGTTCTGAGGCCACCCTGAGGTCCCTGGGGAGAGGCAGGAAGTAAACAGAAAACGGTACGATTTTCTTTTTTTATCTTCTAGGTAGCACGTGGTCCTCTACGGCTTTCATTGTAGACGACGGGGAGGCCTCCGATGGGCTGAACCTGGGGGCTGTGGTGAACGACGTAGACACAGGAGTGGTGTTCCTCATCTATACCCTCTGTGCTCACAAGGTCAACTGCCAGGTGGCCTCTACCATGCTGGTTTGGAGTAAGGATGACGGCGTTTCCTGGAGCCCACCGCGGAATCTCTCCGTGGATATTGGCACAGAGATGTTTGCCCCTGGACCCGGCTCTGGCATTCAGGTTTCACCCTAGGGATAGGAAGAGGGCACGATCCCGCGAATCAGATTTTTTTTTTTTCATAAATGAGAGAAAGTCCTTGGAGGAGGGCGTTCTGCAAGTTTCCATCTCCACTGTGGAGATGAAACTACCATTGACATCTCACATGGAGACTGTCTGTTGACGCTCTGTCCTTAGCCTGTGCAGGGTAGAATTGGGTGCTATTGGGCAGACACCAACCTGTATCCCAATACCCAGGGCTCGACAGAGTCCATGAGTGCAGGTTAGCCTGAAGTTCCCAAGGCTAGCTGGGCACTTGTACACTTGTCCAGTGATGCGTTCCACATGTCCTGGGGGACTTCCAGGAAAGGGCAGTGGGAGGGTGAGAGAGCCAAGCATGACACGTGTGTGTGTGTGTGTGTGTGTGGTGTGTGTGTGTGTGTGTGTGTGTGTGTGTGAAAATGTCAAGGTGAAGCCCATTTCTTGCATGATAATCAACAATTTACTTAAGAACAAAGACCTAAGGCATAAGACTATAGACATCTCTATGAGTTAAAGGCTAGCCTGGGCTACATTGTAAGTTCAAAGTCAGGTTACAGAGAGAGACAATCTCAAAACGGGGTGGAGGATGGAAAAAGATAGTATTGAAATTGGGGACATTTCCAGCCCTCGGGAGGCAAGGGCAGGCAGATCTCTGAGTTCAAGGCCAGCCTGGTCTACAAGAGAGCGTTCCAGGCTACACGGAGAAACCCTGTCTTAAGGAGAGAAAGAAAAGCCTACACGTCTAGCATCAGGCAGTAGAATGAGGAAGACTGGGAGCCAAATAGTCAGCCTTGGCTATACAGTGAGTTGGAGGCCAGCGTGGGCTCCCTTTTTATTCAAGTAAATAAATATTTTGAATTTAGAGAGATTTTTTTTTTCTTCTTTCTTTTTTTTTCGGAGCTGGGGACCGAACCCAGTGCCTTGAGTTTTTTTTTTTTTTTTTCCAGAGCTGAGGACCGAACCCAGGGCCTTGCGCTAGCTAGGCAAGCACTCTACCACTGAGCTAAATCCCCAACCCCTTAGAGAGATTTTTTTTTTCAAGTTTAAAAAACATTTTTTAAAGGAGTTTCATTAACAGAGAGCTATGAACTCTTACCACTGAGCTGACGTATACTCTCAGCTCTTTTACTATACTTTTTATTTTGAGACAGAGTCTCGCTAAGTTCCCCAGGCTAGCCCCGAAGTGACCCTGTGGCCCAGGCAAACCATCTTCAGTCCTCAGCACCCTAAGTAGCTGAGATTACAGACCTGGCACGACAAAGCTTCTAAATTTGGGCAGTGTCTGCAAGAGAACAAAAGGGCCCAGCGTGTCCTCACTCTTGGAGCTGCCAGCCCTCTGCCTGAGCTCCACAGGAGCGCCTCTGTGACACCCACTTCCTCTTCTTACAGAAACAGCGGGAGCCTTGGAAGGGCCGGCTCATTGTGTGTGGACACGGGACGCTGGAGCGAGATGGGGTCTTCTGTCTCCTCAGTGATGACCACGGTGCCTCCTGGCACTATGGGACTGGAGTGAGCGGCATTCCCTTCGGCCAGCCCAAACACGATCACGATTTCAACCCCGACGAGTGCCAGGTCAGGAGTCCACGGACTGTACCCGCCCACACCACGGCCTTCCCCGGAGAGCCATGTCACGCCAAGATCCAGCTCTGGCCTCCTCAGCCTCCCCAGGTTCTCCTCTCCTCTCCCCCCACCACAGCCCTACGAGCTTCCAGACGGCTCAGTCATCATCAACGCCCGGAACCAGAATAACTACCACTGCCGCTGCAGGATCGTCCTCCGCAGCTATGACGCCTGTGACACCCTCAGGCCCCGGGATGTGACCTTCGACCCTGAGCTCGTGGACCCTGTGGTAGCTGCAGGAGCGCTAGCCACCAGCTCCGGCATTGTCTTCTTCTCCAATCCAGCCCATCCCGAGTACCGTGAGTGACTGAGGGTGGAGTGGGTGGAGGGCGCCCCGTCTAAACAAGGCTTGGCCAGAGTGGAGACCCACCTCCCTTTGACTGTTGCTCTCTCAGGAGTGAACCTGACCCTGCGCTGGAGCTTCAGCAATGGCACATCCTGGCAGAAGGAGAGGGTCCAGTTGTGGCCGGGACCCAGCGGCTACTCATCCCTGACAGCCCTGGAAAACAGCACGGACGGGAAGAAGCAGCCCCCGCAGCTGTTCGTTCTGTACGAGAAAGGACTGAACCGGTACACGGAGAGCATCTCCATGGTCAAAATCAGCGTCTACGGCACGCTTTGAGCCGCGCGCCTAAGGACACCAAGTCCTGGACCCTGACTTCACAGCTCTCTGGACCGTGTGCAGAGGGTGCCTGAAACACAGCTCTTCCTCCGAATTCCCCTTCAACGGGGAAGTCACTCCGTTATGACTTAACGCCCAGCTTCCTCTTCCCAGAGAGGAAGTCCCTCCCTCACCAGGAACACTGTTTTTCCAGAATGTTGGGGATGGTCCCTGTCCATTCTCCTCCAGGACAGCGGAGCTGTTCCTTTCTGGGACAGGATGGGGGAGGGGCTCCCCCTGGAGAGGTGAATAGATATGAACTCAGGGAACTGGGAAGGCCTGGTGTCCTAGGGTATTGGAGGCAGGTACTAGATGTGATTGCTGAAAGTCCCCGGGGCAGAGTGTCCTTTCAGTGCAAGGATAAACACACACACACACACACACACACATGTGCACCCCCTGATTATTTATGAATCGAAATATTTGTGACTTAAAATTTTTAATGCAAAAAAAAAAGTGTTTGTGGAGTCTGTGCTTCTGTCCATTCACACTTTCCAGATTGCCTCATGGACACTGGAGAGACAGGGTGGCAGTTGGAAGAGGAACTGATCCTCGCCGCTGCTGTTCACAAGTATCAGGGAGCTGTTTATATATATATATATATTTTTTAAAGATTTATTTATGTGAGTACACTGTCTTCAGACACACCAGAAGAGGGCATCAGATCCCATTACAGATGGTTGTGAGCCACCATGTGGTTGCTGGGAATTGAACTCAGGACCCCTGGAAGAGCAGTCAGTGTTCTTAACCACTGAGCCATCTCTCCAGTCCCGATATTTTCTAAGCTGGGGTGGCATAGGAAATAGGAAACAGCTGTGTAACACCAGACAGGAAGCCTCGTCAGCCCAGCCTATGAGGAAGACAGTCTGTAAGAAAGTAGCAGGCAGATGCTGCCCGTGTCGGGAGAGAAGAACCCTTCTCCATGTGGGAAGGAAAGGTGGGCGCGCTAAGCACGTCGGCTGCCTATGATCCTGCACTGCTGGCTTGGCAGTGTAGCTCATTGGTAGAGCTAGTTGGAATGCCTAAGACTCTGGGTTCAGCCCTTGAGGGGGGTATGTGTTCATTGAGAGGAAGGTGACATGTTCTGTAGAGGCCAGAAGACAGCCTACTGGAGCTGTCTCCTCCACGATGTGAGTCCTACGGAATGACCTCATCATCAGAGCTGGGGGCCAGTGCCTTTGCCAGCTGAACCATCTCTGCTTTAATTTTTTTTAAGACTATTAAGGACTGGGGGGTTCGGGTTATGATCATTTCAATTGGAGGGCCATTTTTCTTTTGACGTCTCTTCCCTAAGAAAGGTTGAGATCATGTGTTCTGTGTGATAGAGGTATAACGTCAGCAGGGAGGGATTGAGTGCACTGTATCCAGAGTTTTTACTGGGTATAGGGGGTGATAGTACAGCCCGGTGCTTAGCACTTCAGCATGCACAAGGCCTCAGTCAGTGCATGCATGTGCATGCACACACACTGGCACACAGGTACACACACACATACTGGCACATGTGCATACACACTGGCACATGTGTATACACTGATGCACAGGTACACAGACACACTGGCACACACAGGTACAGACATACACTGGCACAGGTGTACACACACTGGCACACATGTATACACACACTGGCATACATGTACACACACACACTGGCACACATGTACACAGATACATACTAGCACACATGGGTACAGATATATACACTGGCACACATGTACACAGACACATACTAGCACACACAGGTACAGACATATACACTGGCACACATGTACACACACTGGCACATGTGTACACACTGACACACAGGTACACACACACAGGCACACATACACAGACACACTGGCACATATAGATACAGACATACACACTGGCACACAGATACACAGACACACAGTGGCACACATATATACAGACACACTTACACACAGGTACACACACTGGCACACACAGGTACAGACATGCACACTGATACATGTGTACACACTGACACACAGGTACACAGACACACTTTGACATACATGTACATACACACACTGACACATATGTACACACACACACTGGCATACACACAAATACAAATGTTCAGGTTTTCTAAACAAATTGATAGACGTGTTGACTTTCAGTCACTTCATTTTCGCAAAAATCTTGTCGTGTATCTTAAAATGGATTGAACCCAACCCACCAACTAAGCAACCCAGACTGGCCTCCAAATGGCCATCCTCCCGCCTCAGTCTCCCAAGGGCTAGGATAACAGGAGTGCGCTACCACACCTGGCTAATAGATGTTTTCAAAACTCAGAAGGAAGGAAAGAGAGTCGCACGTCTTCAACACTCACACATCCAGGTTAGGTTAGGTTTTGCTTGTTTGTTTAAAGGTGGATCCTACATACTGCTCAGCTGGTCTCTCCAGTTCCTGACATCCTCCTGCCTCAGAACTAGGACTGCCAGTATAACCCACCAAGACAGGCCAGCCTCCACCATTGATTGTTTATTTGCGGTTTGAACCAAGGGCTCACAATGTATCCCAGGCTAGCCCAGAATGCTCAACGTCTCTAGCTTCAGACCCTCTGTTCTAACCACGCATGGCCCCGCCCATGTCTGACTGCAGACTGGATGCTACCATGTTTTCTTCTTTTACCCATTCTTTTCCCTCATGCTGAGGAGAGCCCTTGTGCTCTCGACTTGGGGAGACAGTGTGGAGGGTAGCTGCATCTGTAACCCCAGTTCCAGGGAGACCTGACACCCTCTGGCCTCCACAAGCATCAGGCACGTGTGTGGTGCACAGGCATACAAGCAGGCAAAATATCCATACCCATAACATAGAATATTTTAAAACAAAAGCAAAAATCGGGACCCAAGGAAAATCTGTTCCTGATTCTTTTAGGGTTTGTTTGATTGTATTTTATCAAGACAGGGTCTCTCTGTGTAGCCCTGGCTGTCTTGGAACTCACTCTGTAGGCCAGGCTGGCCCCAAACTCAGAGATCCCCCTGCCTCTGCCTCCCTAGTGCTGGGATTTAAGACATGCGCCACCACCTCCCAGTTCTGACTGCTGATTCTCTTTTAATCTTTGTAGCCTAACTTTTCTGTTTGTTCAGCAGGTTGCCTGATTTTTGTGTCATCTAAACAAAACAGCAGGCTGTCCCGTGGGATGGCCCTGGACAGACTCATCGTACATCTCCCTCCACCTCTGAAGGTTTGGCTGGATTCAGACCCCCATGTTTTCCATGCGCCGCCCACTGCTCCCCCATGCTCACACAGCCTCTTCATCCCTCTGGGTAGAGACTGAGCACAGGGTTGAGGTGGCCCAGACATCTTTGTAAGGTTTGCTGGTAACCCAAGCAACAAACCCATCTTGGATGCATTGTCTGCTACCGTTGCAAATGAGTGGTTTTTACTTTTTTCTTATTTCTTCCTCATTTATTACCTGAAATTCAGTTAAAAGTCACACACACGGGGGTTGGGGATTTAGCTCAGCAGTAGAGCGCTTGCCTAGCAAGCGCAAGGCCCTGGGTTTGGTCCCCAGCTCCGGAAAAAAAAAAAAAAAAGAATACTCTCCTGTTGGAAAGAATCTGGGTTTGACTCCTAGCACCCACCAACCATGTGTGATTTCTGTTCCAGAGGTTTTGATGCCCTCTTCTGACCTCTGTGGGCACCAGGCACATACATACATACATACGTACATACTTGCAGGCAAAACATTTCTACACGTAAAACTAAAATAAATCTAAAACAAAAGTAAAGACTTTAAGAAAAAAGAGAGAGCCTTCCCTCCTCTGTTTGTTAACTGACACATGGCCGGTACAGGAACTGCAGGCTGTGTGGTCTCACTCTCCCTTAAATGAGCAGTTCTGAGTCAGTTGATGTAACTGGTTGCTCTAGTCAGTAAACCACAGTGTTGCCCCATGGGGTAGGTACAGAGGCCCTTCTACTGGTCTGCAGGGGCAGAGAGAGAGGGAATGAGGAAACATTGTGGCTTGCAGGGCAGAGAGAGAGGGAATGAGGAAACATTGTGGCCTGCAGGGCAGAGAGAGAGGGAATGAGGAAACATGCTTGACAGTAAGACACCCAGCGGGCTGACGGGTTAGCTCAGTACGATGCCTGCTTAGCATGCATGAGGCCTGGGTACAATGCCCAGTCCCTGGTTTGGTTGTGATCACTGAACAAGGAAGAATGGAGGCAGGACCACAGCAGTTGGGACACCAGTCCCATGACTATCACCACCAGAACTTGCACTCCTGCCTGCCAGTCCTTTGCTTTTTGGTGTTTGACCCAAGCCTTGCTCCTCAGCCTGGGACTCCTGCAGTCCTTCCTGCTCCACTCCTTGACCTGAGATCACAGGCCCGGACCCAGCAGTGGAAGAGGGGAGAGCAAGATGGCCCAGTGGGTTCTTGTCAGCAAGGCCGATGACCTGAGTTCGAAGCTCTGAGTCCACGGGGTGGAAGGAGAGAACTGGCTCTGGCAAGGTGTCCTGTGACACACCAAACATGGCACAGCATGTATGAACCCACCACCCCCACCAAACGCATAAACCAGTAAGTGTAAAACTGAGTCAGAAGAGGTAGTGGGAGAGAGAGAGACGAGGTGGTGCCCGCCTGGAACCCCAGCACGCAGAGGGCAGAGGAGGAGGATCCTGAAAACTTGAGGCCAGCCTTGTGTACGGAGCAAGTTCCAGGCCAGTTCATAGAAAGACAGACAGATGGACAGATAGAGTGGTCAAACTTGGGCTGGAGAGGTGGCTCAGCAGTTAAAAGTGCTGACTGCTTTTCTAATGGTCCTGAGTTCAAATCCCAGCAACCACATGGTGGCTCACAACCATCTGTAATGGGATCCAAAACACACACACACACACACACACACACACACACACATGCGTTCATGCTCACACACACATACAAACACAGAGGTAAGCATACAGGCACAAACACACCAGTGGGCATTGGAAATGATACTCACTGTGCCTGCCTATGAACTGGTGAAGTAGAAGCAGCACCATCTTCTGGTCTCTGTGGGCACCAGGTACTCGGGTGGTACATTTAGATACAGGCAGACAAAACACCCACAGATACAAAAGAGTTTAAAAACAAAAACCAGGGGTTGGGGATTTAGCTCAGTGGTAGAGCCCTTGCCTAGCAAGCACAAAGCCCTGGGTTTGGTCCTCAGCTCAAAAACAAAACAAAACAAAACAAAACAAAACAAAACAAAACAAAACAAAACAAAACAGCACCTGTGCTGGGTAAACATCTCGGTTTTTTTATTTCCTTGGCTTTGTTTTGTGTGCTGGGAAAGGAAGCAGAGGCCACAGGCAAGCTAGTCAATGGCTGCACCACTGATCGTCACTGGGTAAACTGCTCTTCATCTCTGTTCCGGTGTAATGGAAGAGGCTAAAGGAAGTTCACACCTGTATGAGGTGGAGGACAGAAGTCACATTTCCCATGACCCTGAATTTGTAAGCAAAGAGTCTAGCAGTGTGACAGAGCTTCAGACTTAGTTTGAAGTCTGTTGAGTCCAGTGCAGGAATTCTGTCCAAACTCTGAGCTGGTAAAAGTTACAGAGTAGCAGTCCGGCGAGCGGGCTGGACGATGCTCCCTGGAAATGCTGAGCTGCCCCAGCATTGGGAGGCAGAGGGGAAAGCACCACAGTGTGCCCTAGGCACTGACCTGGTCCAAGCATGGGTCTCTGAGGATGTGGTGCCAAGGTTAGCGCCAGCCCCCTCTCCCCCCGCTGTGCTGAAACAGGAATCAGAGGCCTGCACCTCAGCTCATCTGGATTTCAGCATGGCATTTGGCCAACCAGATTAGGAGAAAGGCCCTGGGCCGTGTACTCCCAAGGGTGGGGGAAGGGGAGGCAGGTCAACTGAGGCTGGGGAGATGGCTCAGCAGCAAGGAGCTTGAATAGGAGAAGGGCGAGGCAGTTGAAAGAGGGTGTGAATTTTCCAGAGAGGCAGGTGCTGTCTTCATTTTGATTTGAGGTTAGTTGTTAACATTTCCTCTCTCTCTCTCTCTCTCTCTCTCTCTCTCTCTCTCTCTCTCTCTCTCTCTCTCCTTCCTTCCTTCCTTCCTTCCTTCCTTCTTGGGAAAGAGTTTAGATAAAATCTAAACCTAAAACCTAGCTTCAAACCTCGAATTCCCTATATAGCTGAGGCTGGCCTTGAACTCCTGATCTTCCTATGCACAGGGCATACCATACCCGCACCCGGGCACTGTCCTGTTCTGAAGATTAGATAGGGCCCACACTATATTACTGAGCTATACCTCAAGTCCCTTTGTGTATTTTGAGACAGGATCTAGGTAAGTTTCCCAAGCTTTGATCACACTTCTGTAGCCCAGGCTAGCCTTTTGTTTGCAATACCACAGGCCTCTTGGATAGCCGGCATAGTCCCGTTGTATTTACTGTTCATGGTAAAGAAAAGGCTAGACCGGGGCTTGTGGTCAGTGGCACACCTATGCTCAGGGCCCTGGATTCAACCTCAGCTTGTGAAAAATGTCTAAAGTCTTCTTTTATAGAAGTTGTTCAGTCCTCTCAGAGGGTTCTCTGTGTGGAAGATGCCTCACCCAACCCAGCATCAACCGTCACAAGGCCCCATGAAGTTCCCTCACCAGTGTGTTTCCCCATGAGGTTTAACTGGGGAGTGTTGGCAAACACCTCTGTCTCAGGCCTATTTTTAGATTTTAATGGTTTAATGACAGGCAATAGGCATTCTAGAATGTGGTCATTTCCACTTGAGGGTCACTTGGCCAGGGACAATGACATCTAACTTGTTAAGAGTCAGCATGTACTTTGGACTAACTGGGAACAACTCATTTCCTTGTTCTTGGGGAAATAACACAGCAATCAAAAGATAACCAGCCCTGTGGGAGGCAGAGGACCTCACTGGCCAGTCTGAGACCAGCTCCAGTTATCTAAGATCTTTCCTCAAAAACAATGAATAAAGATTAGTTATGGGAGGGCTGGAGAAGTGGCTCAGTGGTTAGAGCCCCGACTGCTCTTCCAGAGGTCCTGAGTTCAAATCCCAGCAACCACATGGTGGCTCACAGCCATCTGTAATGAGATCTGATGCCCTCTTCTGGTGTGTCTGAAGACAGCAACAGTGTACTCATAAATAAAATAATCTTAAAAAAAAAAAAGATAGTTATGGGAAGGTCTGGTCTGGCCTGCTGAGAGACGCTGTCCACCTCCTTGGGCAGAGCAAAGGACACCACCTGTGCCTGTTGGGGTGGCAGCATCGTGATAAACCTGCATGGCCAGGACAGCTCCCAACAAGCCCTGACTTGGCACAACTTCAGGACTCGACGCTTCTCCTAATGTTTTTAAGGGTAATTTCTTTTCCGAGACATTAATGTGGCATTTAGTCCGTCTTCTAGTTAAAGCTCTTCACTGTGCGCTTACTTTAAGTATAATACTTTCCATTTATCCTTAGAGAAGTTCACACATGTAAGCAATACAGTTTGATCCTATCTACTGCCTGACCCAACTCGGCCCAGATCGCCCCCACGGCATAATAGGTGTTTTGTCTGTGTGTGGGTTTGTGTGCCATGGGCGTGTCTGGTACCCTCAGAGACCAGAAGAGGGGATAGGACCCCCTTCAAATTGACAGTGGAGAATCAGCCATGTGGGTGGTGGGAATCGAACCTGGGTCGTCTGTGGAAGAGCAGCCAGTGCTCTTAGCCACTGAACCATCTTTTAAGCTAACCCCTTTTTGTAAACCGATGAATCCAGTCAATGCATCCAGACACCCATGCTTGCAGGGCCATCTACTTGAACATGGGAAATCTACCAGGGGCGACACTTTTAGGGGCAACACCTTTTGGGTAGGTGAGATGGCTCAGCCGGTAAAGGCGTTTGCCTCCATACCTGAGACCCAAGTTTAATTTTTTTTTTTTTAAAGATTTATTTATTTATTATATATAAGTACACTGTAGCTGTCTTCAGATACACCAGAAGAGGGCATCAGATCTCTTTACAGATGGTTGTGAGCCACCATGTGGTTGCTGGGAATTGAACTCATGACCTCTGGAAGAGCAGTCGGGTGCTCTTAACCGCTGAGCCATCTCTCCAGCCCGAGACCCAAGTTTAATCCCCAAATCTGACTGCTAATTTGTCCTGACTTCCACAAGTGTGCACATGCAGACACACACACACACACACACACACACACATTTGTAGACCTGATTCTCCACACCCTAGCAGCCTTCCGTAACTAATAGCTCCTCAGCTAGGAGTCTTGAGAGCCACTCCCCTGTGTACTTATTTATACTCTAGAATTTCTATTCACTTTCTTGTCCCTCCCAACCCCCACTGCTGGGAATTGAGCCAGGACCTCCCACATAAACTACACCTCTGTCTCCTGATAGCAGTTTTAAAAGTCGTTTTATTTTTTAGATTATGTGTATATGTGTATGTGGTGTGATCGGTGTGTGCAGGTGAATTCCGGTGCCCAGGGAGGCTGGAGGCATCAACTCATCCTTTAAGAAAAGGTCTCTTGGGCCGGAGAGATGGCTCAGCGGTTAAGAGCGCTGACTGCTCTTCCAGAGGTCCTGAGTTCAATTCCCAGCAACCACATGATGGCTCACAGCCATCTGTAATGGGATCCGGTGCCCTTTTCTGGTGTGTCTGAAGACAGCGACAGTGTACTCATATACATAAAATAAATAATTCTATATATTAAAAAAAAAGGTCTCTTATAACCTAGGCTGGCACAAAACTTATATAGCCCAGGCTAGCCTTGAATAAAGACAATCCCCGGGGTTGGGGATTTAGCTCAGTGGTAGAGCACTTGCCTAGCAAGTGCGAGGCCCTGGGTTTGGTCCCCAGCTCCGAAAAAAAGAAGAAGGAGAAGGAGAAGGAGAAGGAGAAGAAGAAGGAGAAGGAGAAGGAGAAGGAGAAGGAGAAGAAGAAGAAGGAGAAGAAGGAGAAGAAGGAGAAGAAGAAGAAGAAGAAGAAGAAGAAGAAGAAGAAGAAGAAGAAGAAGAAGAAGAAGAAGAAGAAGAAGAAAAAAAAGACAATCCTCCTGCCTCAATCTCCCAAATGCAGGGGTACAGGTGAGGACCAGCATACCCGACTGCAGTGTGAGTTTCTTAACTGTAAAGTCATCTTTTACTGTGCCTGCTGCCCAGCACCCCTGAGACAGGCTTCCCCAGTGTGCTGTACTTTGGCTGGGCTCAAAGCAATTGTTTTCCAAGACAGCAGCCCTTTGAGAATCGCCAGCCAAAGCTATGCCTTTAAGCAGGGCGTGGTGACAAATGCCTGGACTCCCAGTTCTCTGAAAGTAGAGGCAGAAGGACCAGGCATTTGTGGACACTGTACCTCATATAGTGAGGGGCTGGAGAGCGGCTCAGTGAGCCTCAGCTGCTCTTGCAGAGAACCTTGGTTCCTTCCCCATCGCCACAGCAACATGCTCACAACTACCTGTTCCAGGGATCCACTCCCTCTTCTGGCCTCCACAGGCACTATACTTGTGTGGTGTACATAAAAAGACACAAGCACACACACATACATACACATAAGACTAGGACTGGAGAGATGGCTCAGCGGTTAAGAGCACTGACTGCTCTTCCAGAGGTCCTGAGTTCAGTTCCCAGCAACCACATGGTGGCTCACGACCATCTGTAATGGGATCTGATGCCCTCTTCTGGTGTGTCTGAAGACAGCTATGGTGTACTCATACACATAAAACAAGTAAATAATTCTTTTTTTTTTCTTTTCTTTTCTTTTCTTTTTTTCAGAGCTGGGGACCGATCCCAGGGCCTTGCGCTTGCTAGGCAAGCGCTCTACCACTGAGCTAAACCCCCAACCTCATAAATAATTCTTTTTAAAAATGTCTGCCAAAGGACTGCACAGAGCCACAGACCCACAAACAACATCAAAACCAGCTTTCTTGTCTTGGCAACAGGGTTTCTTCCCAACCCGAATGAAATGACTCAAAGACCACCACACTCATGTGCTCAGTGGTGCCCTCAGACGGGAGCATGCTGCCATGACCTCAGCCGGGAATCATAAACTTTTCTCAACACTGACTTAGTAAAGCCCTGACTGCCTTCCTGCTCAGTGCCTGGAACAACCTGGCAGGTGAGCGGCAGGTGACAAAGCCCGCCCTGCCTGCCTGGCCTCCTCAGAATGAGCCATGGAGGATGGATGTAAGCTACACAGAGAGCAGTGGTCTAACCAAGAACAGGGAAGATGGCTTGGTAGAACCGGCTAAATGGAGATCTGCCAAGAGTGAAACGGGTAATTGCCAGCCAACCGAAGTGAGGGAGCAAAGATGCCCAGAGCCACAGGAAAAGGAAGTGGGGTTTGTGTTTGCCCATCACAGGGAGGAGTTTGTCCTGAGGTCTGGAAGGGCGGTCAGAAGATCTTTCCATAGAATGTGCTTCCTGACCTGACTGGAGGACCACGGGCTTCCGGGGCTCTCCGAGCTTCCGGGAGGGGCTTCGCGGTGGCTGTAGGTATTGGCAATTTGGAAAGTCACTTGTGTTCCAGATGTGGTCAAGTTGACCGCCACAGTCCCCAAACCCTCTTTTTTTTTTTTTTTTTTTTTTCTCTCGGAGCTGGGGACCGAACCCAGGGCCTTGCCTTGCGCTCGCTAGGCAAGCGCTCTACCGCTGAGCTATATCCCCAACCCCCAAACCCTCTTATACACTCTTTTGATATCACCTTTCGTGTACACATGGGACCTGGCACCATAGAACCCTATCTTCTTAGTTTTGTGATGTTTATCTTTTGCGTAATTTTAGGTCCTGTTCAGAGGCGCTGCATGAGCCTCAGAGGGGAAGTCTTACTCTACTCTGGGGTCTTCTCAGGCTCTGCCTCGGCTCTTCTTTTCTTATATCTTTTATGCAGGGGCCGTTACTAATTACAAAAGGCTTGTACCCTGGGACTGCTGTCATGGAGCAGCTAGATCTGGCCCTTTTGCTCCGCACAGATAGAAACCCTGAGTGGGCAAGCTCTACACTGCTCCGGTGTAGGCCTAGAGCTTAGATTCCTCAGTTCTCAGCTGTGGCTGACATTGCAGTTTCTCAGCAGGGTTTTGTATCCCCAGATCCCGACCAGAGCTGGGGTTAAAGCCGGCCTGGGATCCTTGACTCCGGAGACTTAACATGGCGCTGGAACCCTCTGGTTACCGCAGTGTCTCTCCGTTGGCTCTTTGGTGGTTCCAGCCTCTTCAGCCGCAGCTCTCAGCTTCTTCCCACCATGGCTATTCTCCTGTCTCCGACGTCTTTCTTTCTTTCTTTTTTCTTTTCTTTTTTTTTTTTTAAGGTTATTTATTTATTTTATGTATGAATACAGTGTTGCTGTCTTCTGACTCACCAGAAGAGGGCGCCAGATCCCATTACAGATGGCCGTGAGCCACTATGTGATTGCTGTGTTTGAACTCAGGACCTCTGGGAGAGCAGTCAGTACTCTTAACCGCTTTTGTGCGTGAGTGCTCTTGTGTACATGTGATGGTCAGAGGACAACTTTTGGGAGTCAGTTCTCTCCTTCCCACATCTGGGTCCGCGGGATCTAACTCAGGTTGTCGGGTTTGCGGGCAAGTGCCTTAACCCCTGAGCCATCTTGCCCACCGGAGAGAAGCGTTTTATTAGGTTTTTATGCAGCAACAAGGGAGGCCAAACAGGAGAGTTTCTCCCAGCTCACTCACTGAGAACCTGAAAGAGCCTGAGAGTCCAACCCTACCTCTGCAGGCAGATAAGAACTTAATAAAAGTGGAACAGACTGTTTCAAACAGCCCCGGCTGGGAACATGCCTTCAGGGTCGGTCGGGAGCGATCAGCTGGGATTGTGAAGCCCTCTCGAGGCTCTCTGGCGCTGGTAGGCTGTTTTCCGGCTGAGAGTGCCTTTGCTTCAGGCTCCCAGAGTCCTGTATCTGTGGTTTATGGAGTCAGACTGTCCTGCACAGTCTTTGATTACTTACAGGAAAATGAGCACCAGATAAGCTTGAGGTCGGAATGTAAAAATATCATTTTTATTAATAGTCATTCCTAAGGTTTTAGCTGGATGTCAGGGCAGTTAGAGGAGTCTAGCCTGGCCATGGTGACTCACCGTTCTCTATCCCTAGGGAGGCACCGTGTGGAAATTACTGGATAGCATGAGGGGTCGAGGGATGAGGTTGGGGAAGCTCAGTGTCTGCCTGGCTTCCAGCCTGCTCCAGCAGATTTCCTTTGAGGGGAAGTAGGCTGGAAGGACGGTCGTTCCTGTGGTTGCTCCACTTCTGGTGTGAGGCTGATGGAGATAATGAAGATAGTGTATTGGAGGAGAAAGTCTTTTATTTGTTTTGTCTGTCTGTCCTTGAGACAGGGTTTCCCTGTGTAACAGCCTTGGCTGTGGTCTGGCTGCTGGAACTCCCTATGTAGAGCAGGCTGGTCTTGAACTCACAGAAATCAGCATCCCAGTGCTGATCGAAGGCGTGTGACACCACACCAGGCCTTTTGTGTAAAAATCTGGACAAGGGGGTTGGGGATTTAGCTCAGTGGTAGAGCGCTTCCCTAGGAAGTGCAAGGCCCTGGGTTTGGTCCTCAGCTCCGGAAAAAAAAAAAAAAAAAACTGGACAAGATCTTGCCTGGCTCAGAACTCCATACACAGCTGAAGATGACCTTGGACTTTGACCTTCCCACCTGTCCCTCCCGAGTGCTGAGATTGCAGGCGCGCCCAGGGCCATGGTGAGCAGTCCCGGGACTGCGCATGCTCGGTAAGTACTCTGCCAACTGAACTACATCCCGAACCCCATGTGACTCTGACCCTGACCGTGGTTCAAGCTCATACTTTCAACCTGGACTGGCACCAGAAAAGAGGCCTGACCACCCCGGGGTGGGGGAAGTTTGTTTGGACCATGGAAGGGAGAAGGAATGAAAACAAGACCTTTGGATGAATGGATAGTTGACCATTTACAGGAATGATTGATCATTTAGGAAGAGATGCCAATGGTTAGGGAAGGGCAGGTGAGGCTTTGTGAGTGACTGGGCAGACTGTCACTCATACCTATGTACAGTCTATGTGCTAAGCCTTTGGAAGGTGTGTGTGTGTGTGTGTGTGTGTGTGTGTGTGTGTGTGTATGTGTGTGTATGTGTATGTGTGTATGTGTGTATGTATGTGTATACGTATATGTGTCTATGTATGTGTGTATGTGTGTATGTATGTGTGTATGTGTATGTGTATGTATATGTGTCTATGTATGTGTGTGTATGTGTGTATGTATGTGTGTATGTGTGTCTGTCTGTGTGTATGTGTGTATGTATGTGTGTATGTGTGTATGTGTATGTGTGTGTATGTGTGTGTATGTATGTGTGTATGTGTGTGTATGTGTGTCTATGTATGTGTGTATGTGTGTATGTATGTATGTGTATGTGTATGTATGTATGTGTGTATGTGTATGTATGTGTGTGCATGTGTGTGTCTGTGTGTCTGCATGTGTGTCTGTCTGTGTGTGTGTGAATATTACATATTAGATCTTATTCTCAGAGAGTAATGAGTACTCTTTTTTCTTTTTTTTAAAGATTTATTTATTTATTTCTTATATGTGAGTACACTGTCACTGTCTTCAGATGCACCAGAGGAGGTCATTGGATCCCCATTACAGATGGTTGTGAGCCACCATGTGGTTGCTGGGAATTGAACTCAGGACCTCTGGAAGAGCAGTCTGTGCTCTTAACCACTGAGCCATCTCTCCAGCCCATGAGTACTCTTATTTGCCTGTACTTGAGTGGAGTGACAAAATTTGTTGTCTTAGTCAGGGTTTCCATTCCTGCACAAACCACCATGACCAAGAACCAAGTTGTGGAGGAAGGAGTTTATTCAGCTTACACTTCCTCATTGCTGCTCATCACCAAAGGGAGTCAGGACTGGAACTAAAGCAGGTCAGGAAGCAGGAGCTGATACAAAGGCCATGGAGGGATGTTACTTCCTGGCTTGCTTTCCCTAGCTTGCTCAGCTTACTTTCTTATAGAACCCAGGACAACCAGCCTAGGGACGGCACCACCCACAATGGGCTGGGTCTTCCTCCCTTGATCACTAATTGAGAAAATGCCTTACAGCTGGGTCTCATGGAGGCATTTCCACAACGGAGTCTCCTTTCTCTGTGATAACTCCAGCTTGTGTCAAGTTGACACACAAAAAACCAGCCAGTACAACTGACCCCTTGTCAACTTGACACAAAAACACATCACTATTAAGCCCCAACCCTTACTTTCTTATTCATCCCCAAGATCTAACTAACTTTAAGAGTCACATAGTATGGGGCTGGGGATTTAGCTCAGTGGTAGAGCGCTTACCTAGGAAGCACAAGGCCCTGGGTTCGGTCCCCAGCTCCGAAAAAAAGAACCAAAAAAAAAAAAAAAAAAAAAAAGAGTCACATAGTCTTTACATATTAGAATTTCAATCCATTTAAAGTATCCAATATCTTTTAAAATTCCCTTAACTGTGGACTCCACTAAAATACTTTCTTTCTTCAAGAGGGAAAAATGTCAGGGCACAATCACAATCAAAAGCAAAATCAAACTAACGTCTAATGTCTGGGATCCACTCATGATCTTCTAGGCTCCTCCAAGGGCTTGGGTCACTTCTCCAGCTCTGCCCTTTGTAGCACACACCTTGTCTTCTAGGCTCCAGATGCCTGATCCCCACTGCTGCTGCTGTTCTTGGTGGTCAACCGTGGTACTGGCATCAACTGTACCTGAGGCTGCACCTTCACCAATGGCCTCCCATGGCCTCTCACAGGGCCCAGCCTCAGCTGCTCTTCATGACCCCTTCATGCCTTCAAAACCAATACCACCTGGGTGACTCTTAGACATTACCAAGTCCAGCCATGGCACAAGGTACACCTTGGCTATCTCTGGAACACAGCCTCTTTGTGATCTCAGAAAACACCTCCCAGAAGATTTCACCTCAATGATGCTGGTCTCTTCTTTTTTTTTTTTTCTTTTTCTTTTTTTTTTTTTTTTTAGGAGCTGGGGACCGAACCCAGGGCCTTGCACTTGCTAGGCAAGCGCTCTACCACTGAGCTAAATCCCCAACCCGATTCTGGTCTCTTCTTAATCACCACTAATTTCTTAGCTCCGGCTGACCAGCATCAATAGTCCCAGTAATGCAAAGGTTTCGCTTTAGTAGTTCTGGTATCTTCTTAATCACATCTGATTCTTCAGCTCCAGCTAACCAAAACCACAGAATCTTCACAATCAAAATAGCAAGATCCCTGATAAGACTCTTTAACCTTCCCTCTGAAATTTCACAAGCCAGGCCTCCATCTTCTGCACTGTTCTCAACATTATCTTCCAAGCTCCTACAGAACATCCCACAGAGCTCTTAACATCCCAATGGCTCTTCTTCAGGTGCTCACAGGAATCCCCCACTATCCTGGTACCAATTTGTCTTAGTCAGGGTTTCTGTTCCTGCACTAACATCAGGACCAAGAAGCAAGTTGGGGAGGAAAGGGTTTATTCAGCTTACACTTCCACATGGCTGTTCATCACCAAAGGAAGTCAGGACTGGAACTCACACAGGGCAGGAAGCAGGAGCTGATACAGAGGCCATGGAGGGATATTTTTTACTGGCTTGCTTCCCCTGGCTTTCTCAGCTTGCTTTTTTTATTATTATTAAAGTTACTTATTTATTGTGTACACTGTAGCTGTCTTCAGCCACACCAGAAGAGGGCATCGGATCCCATTACAGATGGTTGTGGGCCACCATGTGGTTGCTGGGATTTGAACTCAGGACCTCTGGAAAAACAGTCAGTGCTCTTAACCGCTGAGCCATCTCTCCAGCCCTCAGCTTGCTTTCTTAAAGAACCCAGGACACCAGCCTAGGGACGGCACCACCCACAATGGATTGGTCCCTACCCCCATTGATCACTGAGAAAATACCTTACAGCTGGAGCGCATGGAGACATTTCCACAACTGAGGCCCCTTTCTCTGTGATAACTCCAGCTTGTGTCAAGTTGACACACAAAACCAGCCAGTACACTGGTCAAAGTTAACTTTAAGTATTCTGTCTGCCTTTAGAAACTTTTTTCTACTGTTTAAAGTTTGGTTTTTTTTTTTTTTTTTGGTTCTTTTTTTTCCGGAGCTGGGGACCGAACCCAGGGCCTTGAGCTTCCTAGGTAAGCGCTCTACCACTGAGCTAAATCCCCAGCCCCTAAAGTTTGTTTTAAAGGTGTGTGTTGCCACCACCTGGCACCTCCAGAATCTTAATCAGCCCTATCCCCAGGATATGGTATCCCCAGTCAAATATTGTAAGTGATTACAGCATACACACCCATCAGAGTAAGAAGTTCAAAGTTTTGGCAGGGTGCCGTTTGAAAAACCTTCAGGGGCAGAGATCTCTGGGAGCTCAAGACCAGTCTTGTTAAACAGTTCTTTCGGGCCAGCCAGTCTAATCCGGCCAGTGAGATCCTGTCTAAATAGATAAACCGAACAAAGCGTGCAGGCACGCATGCATGCCCTGGCTGGACTTCCAGGTTTAATCTGCAACTGTCTAGGAAGCCAGTTCTAGGGGATCTGACGCCCTCTTCTGGCCTCTGTGGGTTTTGCATCGCCCATTTTTTCCTGGTGTGTGAGGTGAGAAGGTGTGGACCAAAGATGTCTACCTCATCATGTTTGGTGCCAGTGTGACTGGCAGACCCCCAACCCTTGTTTACTTTCCTAATGTTTACGTCATTCCTTCCCGGTTCTCCCATCTTGTTAGAGATGGGAAAGCATCAAAGAAGCCAATCCAGTGATTAAGGAGAATGGGGGTTGGGAAAAAACAGCTTTCCCCTTAGAGGGACTTGGTGCTAGCAATGTCCCCTAGCAATGTAAGAAATAGATCTCCTTGGGGTTGGGGATTTAGCTCAGTGGTAGAGCGCTTGCCTAGCAAGCCAAACGCTCTGGCTTCGGTCCCCAGATCTGAAAAAAAGAAAAAAGAAAAAAAAAAAAAGAAAAGAAAAGAAATAGATCTCCTCTGTTGGTAATCACCTGTGGCTAAGTAATCTGGCTTAAAACTTACAACTTGGGGCTGGGGATTTAGCTCAGTGGTAGAGCGCTTACCTAGGAAGCGTAAGGCCCTGGGTTCGGTCCCCAGGTCCGAAAAAAAGAACCAAAAAAAAAAAAAAAAAAAAAAAAAACAACTTACAACTTATTTATTTTATGCATATGAGCATTTCGTCTGCATGCGCACCACGTGTGCCCAGGCAAACAAGGCGATAAAACACCCATACACATAAAACTGAAACTTGGTGTCCCCAGCAACCACGAACTGCCAGTTCTTCAGGGGAAATAGGGCCTCCTAAGCCCTCTCACCCCAGGCCAATTCTTGTGCTGCCAACGACAGCCTCTGTGAATTCAGGACAGCAGCTCTGTCCTGTCCAGGAGAAATTTAAATGTAATTTTTTTTTTCAGATAGACTATCTTGTGTCCCATGTTGGTCTCCAACTGAGGATAACCCTGATCCTCCTGCCTCTACTTCCCAAATGCTGGGCTATAGGCACGCATCACCACACCTGTCACCCTGGTGTTGGGCACTGAGCCAGACACAAAGACATTTGAGACAAGAGTTCACAGTTTAGGCTGTCCTCAAACACTCCCTGCAGGAGTGCCGGAATGACGAGTGTACCAACTGTACGCCACTGGCTTCAGCTCCCTGAAAACACTTCCTCTGCGTGTGCTTATAGGCCAGGGACCCATAGCTGGCACCTTCCTCGTCTACTTATATATTTTTTTTAAAGGTTTATTTTATTTATATGAGTACACTATAGCTGCTTTTGGACACACCAGAAGGAGGCCAGTACATTGGTCAAAGTTAACTTTAAGTATTCTGTCTGCCTTTAGAAACTTTTTTCTACTGTTTAAAGTTTGTTTTGTTCAGGGTTGGATCCCCTGTAAGAGCAGCCAGATGGTTGTGAGCCACCATGTGGTTGCTGGGATTTGAACTCAGGACCTCTGGAAGAGCAAGCAGTCAGTGCTCCTAACCCCAGAGCCATCTCTCCAGACCCTGCATATCTTTTTAACCCCTTGAGAGATTGTGTGTGGCCCTGGCTGTCCTGAAACTCTGTGTAAACCAAGCTGGTCTCAATCTTGGAAATCCACCTGCCTCTGCTTCCCAGGTGCTAGGATTAAAGGCATGGCCACTACAGCTGGGCCTACTGAGCACCATCTTTAAAACACACAAAAAAAGCTTCTTTGTAAGTTTAATTACTCCACTTTCAAACTTCAGTCCCTACAAGTCTTCCCCATGTTCCTATTTTATTAACTCAATGGTTGTGTGTGGCCATTGAATTAACTACCCATTATAGCTTCAAAATCTACTTTTCTTGGCTGTTTTTCCCCCAAGTGCTCCTACTGCCGGAAGCCCTCTGTGCAGTAGCAACCTTCTGATCCTTCTACCTCCATCTCCCCAAGTGTAGGTTGCAGTCATTATGTGCCCATGTGGTTAGATTCAAGAGTGCACGCCAAGTACTCATACCATCAACCATACCCCAATCTTCCTAGAAGTTGTGGCTCTGGGGCACTCCTGGGTGCTGGAGTTAACTCACCAGGTAGACACACCTGGGATGTTTACTGGTGGGGTCTCCAGAAGGCTAGGGTTTAATACCCAGGGTCTAAATGCCCAGGGGGACTTGATGCTGTCCTTTACCCTTGGCAGAAAAGCTTAGGGTATGCACAGAAGAGGCTGACTCATTCCTAGCAGGAAGATCTGAGAGATCCAGACTGCAATCTTGGGCTAAAACTGAAGTCAGCCTGACAAGTTTACTAAACCACACTGTTCAGCTTCCAGGACAGCAGGTAACAGGGCTAAGTTAAGGGAGCCTGACCCAGACACCATGAAGTGACAGATCAACAGCTGCTCCTGCAGAGGTCTTAGCTCCTGGGCATTTGATGTACGCAGGCAGTGGGGGAACAGACCAGACCCTTCTGTGGCAGTTAAAAATCTTATTCCATAAATCTTTTCATATCCCCCCAAAGAGTGACACCAACAGTCAAATTAAGTGCTTTTAAAGGATTTTATTAGAAGCAGGAAACCATGCACTTCCATTGCAAGCCATTGTAAGCAGAAAAACAGATACACTTTAGGCAAGGTAGACTTTTATTACATTGGCTAATGCTCATGTTCAAGTGAGGCTCTGGTTCAGTCTGGGCTGCCACCTGCCATGCCTGTGATGTGGGACAGCCAGCACCCACGGCTTTGCGGCCTTTTACGCTCGGATAGCTGGCAACAAGGCAGTAGTAAGAAGGAGTCCAACTTGTCAGTTTTGAGTAGCAGCTAAGGCCTGAAAATTAAGAAGAATGTATTTCAGGACCACACAAAGCTGGGCTATGTGCTTCAAATCCAGGACATTTTAACAAGGTCAGCAGCAGTCAGCATTACAACCCGCAAGTGATGACTTCATTGTGCTCGTTAACTTTACAGGCCCCAGTGACTGGCATCTCATAAGACAAAGCCTTCAACAGCCCCCTCCTCCCCCAGGCTCTTAGTCATGCTTTATTACAGTGAATTAACCACAGCACAGCACTCACCTTCCCAGCACAGAGGACAAAGGGCTTGTTAGACAATGAGATGATCATGACATTCTAGTCACTTGTAGGAACTCCACCTTAGTCTGGGTCCTAGGTTAGCCCACATCTAGGTGAGGGGATGGGGCCCCTGGGCGGCCTTCAGACATCGCCCTGGAAGAGTTAATTAAGACAATCGATGAGAAGCAGGAACAGGGCGTGTACCTCAATAGAGCCAGTGCTGGAACATGGTTCCATCTCAAGGAAGAGGAGTAAGAATTCAGGTTCCCCAAATGAGTCAGATTTATAGTTGACATCAAGGGCAGAGTCAGAGACTCTAGTCTGTGAAATCATCATTCTCAATTGAGGGAGACCCAAACCAAGGGCAGCATCCAGGGATGTTAATCCAGAGAGACAATAAGAACAGGGTGTGGTAGCCCCCGTGTCTGTACTGTTAGGTTTAGACTGTTACAGAGCTGCAAAAACCCAAAACCACTCTGGAGACTGAAATAGAACCTAAAATCATACAGAAAAAGTGACACAACCCCAAGCCAAGCACTAGGACTAAAGCCATCCTGGACTGAATGAGCCCGTCTGAATACCCCAAAACATGGTCTAGAGCAGTGGCTCTCCACCCTTAGTCACCAAGGGAGCTTTACAGGCTCCCACATAGGTTACCCTGCATATCGCATCAGCACCAAAGACTAGATATGAAGAAGCAATGAAATAACTTTGATGGTTGGGAACATAACACGAGGAACTGTATTAAAGGTTTGCAGGGGGGGCTGGGGATTTAGCTCAGTGGTAGAGCGCTTACCTAGGAAGCGCAAGGCCCTGGGTTCGGTCCCCAGCTCCGAAAAAAAAAGAACCAAAAAAAAAAAAAAAAAAGGTTTGCAGGGTCAGGAAGGCTGAGAACTACTGTTTAGTGCCATTCTATTGGCATACAAAGATTAAAAGGACAAGAAAATGACCAAGGTGGCTCGTGGATATTAACTTACCACCCTAGTTTAGTTAACTAGATTTAGTTAGTTAACTAGTTTAGATTAGTTGCTATCTAAAAAAGCAAGATGGGCACCATGGTGGCTTGCCTGGAGACTGGCTAAGGCCTGCCCTATCTTAAGGACAAAGCCATGGGCAGGGCGGGGGGGGGGGTGCACGCCAGTCGAAAGCACAGACAAGTGGATGAAGGATCAGGGCAACCAGGGCTACATGGAAAATCCCTGTCTGCAACCCCTCCCCCTCAACAAGTCAAGTAAGGGAGCAGAAACCCAAGAAAAACGTCTTGAAAGGACCTAAGATTTTGGACACTAATACTAACCTTCCTTCGAGCATAGGCAGCCAGCGAGTGTCGGCAAAGCCCTAATGGAAAGACACAGAAGCCCATCACTATTAACTCCTGGGGACGAAAGCTCAAACCCCAATACTGCAGATTTTGGACGCGGGGACGGTCAGCGCGCTGCGGTGATGGCGTCAGCGAAGACACTCAGAATCACCAGAAGTCATCATTACCGTCCTTTTTCCCCGGTGCCAGCCCCTCCTCACACCGCCCACCACTCGTGCCATCCGCTTACCATTCATTGTGCTCCTGGGTCCCGCAGGCGAAGGTCAGGCGCCTGGAAGAGACCACTGAGTGAGCCCACATCCAAGAGACTGGGTCCAGCAGCCCCCCACCCCGGGCTGGGTCAGTTAGAAGGGGTGGCGTCACGTGGACATCAGAAACTCTAGTCTGTAAATGTGAGTCATCCTACCCGGCCCCACACCGCAGAGACACCCCCACCCCAGACAGGGCACCAGGATACCTGCTGCACTAGGGCGACCCGCGTCTTGTCCCCCAGAGTCCATAGACTCCGCAGAGATCGGTGGGGAACAGCAGAGAGGGGAAGAAAAAGAAGCCATGAGAGCAGGCGCACAAAGAGACCAGCAGCCGCCCGCCTCCGTCCTTTATACCCGCGCGGGGGTCCTGACGGACATAGTCGTCTTCTCCTATGCCTGACTTGCTCGCGCTGACGAATGCGAAGGGAACAAAGAGGAATTATGTTTCTCACTGTCCTGGGTGGAGAATCGTGTATGTGACGACAATTTGATAAACGACCAAGCCAAAGTAAAGGAAAAAAAAATAAACAAGCGAAACAGGCAGCCTAAACACCAAGGTTGGGTAAAGACCCTGGAGATCCTGCAGGGTAGATTCGCTCTTTGGTCTCCTACAGGCTTGTGGCTTTAGGGATTCTGTACTCTTGCTTGGATCCAGTCTACCCGAGAGGACTCATATTGCCTCCACAGCCAGAAAAATGTCAGTTTGCACCTTAGCTTCTGCTCTGCGTTAAATATATATATATGTTTATATATATTTATATATGTATAAATTTATATAAATATATATATATATTTATATTTAACGAGTGCTCTGTTGCATGTACACCCGCATGCCAGAAGAGGGCATCAGATTCCGTTATACATGGTCATGGACATTTGATTGCTGGGAATTGAACTCAGGACCTCAGGAAAAGCAGCCAGTGTGCTCTTAACTGATGGGCCATCTCACCAGCCCCTACATTTTTATTTAAAGGGAAATAAAGACACACACACACACACACACACACACACACACACACACACACACCTGCTCATATATAGTCTAAGATGGGTTTTCAAACATGCCTAGAATTATAGGCACGACACACTACTCACTACTGTGCTGGGACACTTTTGTCATTAAAAAAAAAAGATTGGGGTGGGGGGGATGGTATTGGTTGACGATACGGTTTCTCTGTGTAACCGTGTCTGTCCTGGAACTTGCTCTGTAGACTAGGCTAGCCTCGAACTCACAGACATCTACTTGCCTCTGTCTCCTGAGTGCTGGGATTAAAAGCATACACCACCACTGGCCAACTTTTAAGAAATATTTTTTAAAGATTTATTTATTGGGGCTGGGGATTTAGCTCAGTGGTAGAGCGCTTACCTAGGAAGCGCAAGGCCCTGGGTTCGGTCCCCAGCTCCGAAAAAAAGAAACCAAAAAAAAAAAAAAAAGATTTATTTATTATATACAGTGTAGCTGTTTTCAGATACACCAAAGAAAGCAACAGATCTCATTACAGATGGTTGTGAGCCACCATGTGGTTGCTGGGAATTAAACTCAGGACCTCTAGGAAGAGCAGTCTGCTCTTAACCACTGAGCCATCTCTCCAGCCCAAGAAATATTTTTAAATTGACCTTATTTGTGTCTATGTGTGTTACATCAAGTTGTAAGCTGCCTGGCGATGGGTGCGGGGAACTGAACCCGGGACCTCAGAAAGATGGGTAAGTGCTCCTGACCATTGAGCCATTGTTCCAGCACTTTGTCATTTTTTTGAGACAGCAATTCTGTACTACAACAGTCAACGCTACTGATTCCTTTTCCTAAATGCTGGAATTGCATGTGGGAGCCACTATAGGCTGCTCTCTTCATGTCAAAATACATTTTGTCTGGGAAGCACTGATGCCCACTTTAATCCCAGCACTCAAGGTCAGGGGCAGGTAGATCTCTGTGAGGTGGAGGCCAGCCAGGGCTGCACAGAGAGACATTGGCCCAGAACATAACAACGTTTTTAAAAACCTAAGGATCGTACAGTAATTATGTATTTGTAAGTTTCTCAGTTCCTAGAGGCCCAGGTTCCATCTGGAAGACTTACAGGAAGACTCTTCAGTTCCAAACTGTGTGCAGGTGCAGGCCAGAAACGACTTCTAACAGTCTTAAATGGCTGACGAATTAACCACTTCTCTAACGAGGAATTCATGAGCATAATTGCCTCAATTAAACTATTGCTGAAGACTTCTTTACCCTAGGATGTCCTTAACGTGTCTGTTTGGACATGCTAAAATTACATGTGGTTTACACCTCACCCAACTGATTGGTTCGTTCTCCATGGAGCCAGGGACTGAATTGCGGGCCTCATGCACACATAGCAACCGATCTCTGTTGACCCACACCCCCCAGCTCTCAAAGGATGGCATTACCCCACTAGAATGAACACCCATGGATCCAAAGGCTTGAGGTGAAAGCAACTCTTTCCCCTACGTTCTGCCTGCTTCTTTGAGCCATGGACATGGTAAGTGGTCTTCTCCATCACCAGACCTACTGCCTGGGAAGAGGGAGGGGGATCCTGGGGATAAAGTGAGTGGGTGAGGTGGCAGGTGCCCATAATCCATTGGAGAGGCAGATATAGGAGTCAGGGCAGCCTGGTCTAAATAATGACTTCCGACTCAGTTAGGGCTACATGGGAAGGATGTCTCTGTCTCTGTCTCTCACACACACAACACACAGACCATCCCTGCCCCAAAAAGGAAAGAAAAAGATAGCAAGACATGTTGTCTTCAGCTGGTGGGTTCAGGGGTGTGGTCTGGAACTGGTGAATTGAAAGCTCAGCAGAGCTAAAGACAAAGTGTAAGTACAGCCAGGGCAACCTGGTAAGAAATCTCTAAAAGTAATAAAGGGCTGGAGAGAGGGCTCAGAAGTTAAGAGCACTGACTGCTCTTGAAGAGGTCCTGAGTTCAAATCCCAGCAACCACATGGTGGCTCACAGCCATCTGTAATGGGATCTGATGCCCTCTTCTGGTGTCTCTGAAGACAGCTACATTGTACTTATATATAATAAGTAAATAAATCTTAAAAAAAAAAAAAAAGTAATAAGGAAGCCAGGTTTGGGAAAGGCATGTGGATCCGAAATCGAGGCCAGCCAGGGCTACACAGAGAGACCCTGTCTTGAAAAACAAAACAAGACAAAACAAAAACCCAACCGACAACCAACAACCCCTGCAATTTTCAATGTCCGAGGCTACCACTGTGGAAAGGTCGTCTGACTCCAACAGAGGTCTCGACCCATAAGTTGGGAAACAGTTCTGGTTCAGCCCTGGAGGGCTAAGAGAACTGAGTCATCATAGCCCTAAGAGTCCCTCTTCCACTGACCCCCAACTACAGCACCACCCTACTGTTCCCCCCAATGAGTCCTACCCTCAAACCGAATACCTGCATTTTCTGCATAACTGCGCTGAAAACCCACACTTTTTTTTTTTTTGGTTCTTTTTTCGGAGCTGGGGACCGAACCCAGGGCCTTGCGCTTCCTAGGCAAGCGCTCTACCACTGAGCTCAATCCCCAACCCCAAAACCCACACTTCTAACCAAAGTACCCAAACCCCATTTCCCCGTCATCGCAAAGCTAAGAAATCCACATGAACCCAGAATCCATTAGCCCTCCCAACATACACACGGACAAAACATACTTGTAACATTTTATTTTGAATGTTTAAGTTACAAAAGATAACTTTTTTTCTCAGTTTGTAGGGATGCAAGGAAAAAACTGTACACAGGGTGGCAGTGCTGAGGTGTTCGCAGGAAGGAAACACCATTTTTACACAGCTACTTAGATTAAACGCAAAGAACATGCAACCTTAATTTGAATATATAAAAAACCCACGAGCATACAAAATGTAACAAACTCAAATCAATTACCGTATAAAAGGCTGTAACTTTAAACTGAACTCCGGAGAGAAGGAGTAACTTGATAAGAATCGTGCACCAGCAGCCATCAAGAGTCTGTCTCTAGCCAACACCCTGAGAGCCAGAAAAGCCTCTAATCCACCTCCTCGATGGTGGGCCCCGACCCAGAGCCTCCCTTGGGCGCCTGGGCCCCGAAGCCCCCAGCCCCGGGAGCACCCGCACCCTGATACAGCCCGCTGATGATCGGGTTGCACACCCGCTCCAGCTCCTCCCGCTTGTGCACGAACTCCTCTTTCTCAGCCAGCGTGTTAGAGTCCAGCCAGGAGATGACCTCCTGGCACTTGTCCAGCACCTTCTTCTTGTCAGCCTCGCTGATCTTGCCCTTGAGACCCTCGTCCTCCACGGCGCTCTTCATGTTGAAGGCATAGGACTCGAGCGCATTCTTGGCAGCCACCCTCTCGCGCTGCACCTCGTCCTCCGCCTTGTAGCGCTCGGCCTCCTGCACCATGCGCTCGATCTCCTCCTTGCTCAGGCGGCCCTTGTCGTTGGTGATGGTGATCTTGTTGGCCTTGCCGGTGCTCTTGTCAGTGGCCGTGACGTTCAGGATGCCGTTGGCGTCGATGTCGAAGGTCACCTCGATCTGGGGCACGCCCCTGGGAGCCGGCGGGATGCCGCTCAACTCGAAGCGCCCCAGCAGGTTGTTGTCGCGCGTCATGGCCCTCTCGCCCTCGTACACCTGGATCAGCACCCCGGGCTGGTTGTCCGAGTAGGTGGTGAAGGTCTGCGTCTGCTTGGTGGGGATGGTGGAGTTGCGCTTGATGAGCGCCGTCATCACGCCGCCCGCGGTCTCCAGACCCAGCGACAGCGGCGCCACGTCCAGCAGCAGCAGGTCCTGCACGTTCTCCGACTTGTCCCCCATCAGGATGGCCGCCTGCACCGCCGCCCCGTAGGCCACCGCCTCGTCCGGATTGATGCTCTTGTTCAGGTCGCGCCCGTTGAAGAAGTCCTGCAGCAGCTTCTGCACCTTGGGGATGCGCGTCGAGCCGCCCACCAGCACCAGGTCGTGGATCTGCGCCTTGTCCAGCTTGGCGTCGCGCAGGGCCTTCTCCACGGGCTCCAGCGTGCCGCGGAACAGGTCCGAGCACAGCTCCTCGAACCGCGCCCGCGTGATGGACGTGTAGAAGTCGATGCCCTCGAACAGAGAGTCGATCTCCAGGCTGGCCTGGGTGCTGGACGACAGCGTCCTCTTGGCCCTCTCGCACGCCGTGCGCAGTCGCCGCACCGCGCGCTTGTTCTGGCTGATGTCCTTCTTGTGCTTCCTCTTGAACTCCTCCACGAAGTGGCTCACCAGCCGGTTGTCGAAGTCCTCCCCGCCCAGGTGCGTGTCGCCCGCCGTGGCCTTCACCTCGAAGATGCCGTCGTCGATCGTCAGGATGGACACGTCGAACGTGCCGCCCCCCAGGTCGAAGATGAGCACGTTGCGCTCGCCCTTGCCGGTCCGGTCCAGCCCGTAGGCGATGGCGGCCGCCGTGGGCTCGTTGATGATCCGCAGCACGTTCAGACCCGCGATCACGCCCGCGTCCTTGGTGGCCTGCCGCTGCGAGTCGTTGAAGTAGGCGGGCACGGTGATCACCGCGTTGGTCACCGGGTGGCCCAGGTACGCCTCGGCGATCTCCTTCATCTTGGTCAGCACCATGGACGAGATCTCCTCCGGGTAGAACGACCGGTTCTCGCCCTTGTAGTTCACCTGCACCTTGGGCTTGTCGCCGTCGTTCACCACCTGGAAGGGCCAGTGCTTCATGTCCGACTGCACCACCGGGTCGCCGAACTTGCGGCCGATCAGCCGCTTCGCGTCGAACACGGTGTTCTGCGGGTTCAGCGCCACCTGGTTCTTGGCGGCGTCCCCGATGAGCCGCTCGGTGTCGGTGAAGGCCACGTAGCTGGGGGTCGTGCGGTTGCCCTGGTCGTTGGCGATGATCTCCACCTTGCCGTGCTGGAACACGCCCACGCACGAGTAGGTGGTGCCCAGGTCGATGCCGATCGCTGTTTTCTTGGCCATGTCGCCGCTCTCTGCTTCTGGAAGGTTGCGCTTGGCGGCGGGGATGCTCTGGGGAAGGGTGCGCTCCGCTGGGGTATGCTCTGGAGAAGGTTGCGCTTCGCGGTGGGGATGCTCTGGGAGAGGCTGGTCTTGCCCGAGGTTCTGGAACGCGCCGCTTGCTCCGCTTCTCTGCTTCTCTGCGAGTGGAACCAGAAACTGGTTCTGTCAGATTAGGAGGAGGAATCTGGTGTCCTGCGCGCCGCCCTGCGCCTTTAAGGAGCCTCCTCCGGCCCCGCCCACCCTCCCATGGGCCAATCAGCGAGCGGGAGGAGGCCTTGGGGCCAGGAATCTTCCAGCAGTTTCGGGTCTGTTAGAGCTTCTCCGCCTCCCATGAGTAATCCATGTTGAGGGTACCGCCCTTGTCCAGAACTCTCCAGACGGATCTGGGCTTCGCTGGACAGATTGGATTCCTGAGGCGGGGGGTGGTAGGAAGTGCTTGTTCCGGTTGTGACAGTGTTGCCATGGCGACGCAAGGTAGCGGTCTCTGTATGTGAAGCTGAGAAGGGTCAGCTCCTGAAAGTGCTGGGCGGTGAGAGACATTTGGGAATCAGACCAGGGAGGGAGTTTAAGGTGTACAAATTCTTCCTACAGGATGGCGGACGCAGAAAGTTTCTCAAAACGGGAGGGATAACGCTTGGCTAAGAAGTCTGTGATTGGGTCCTGCCTGGAAGTGACAGCGTGGGGGGGGGCGCCTGTGGAATGCTCGCCTGTCTGTGTCTGCCCCCCACTCCCTCCATTTTAGGTTTAAATAGGGAAAGAGAAGAGATCTTGCAGTATAGTTTATTCGCTTTGCTGTCTTTATGTCACGCTTAACGTACAAGTACATCGCCTGTGGAGTTTTCACGGTTTTCAAAAGAACATCATTGTGTAAACACTCGGTTCTCATGTTAGGAGGACCTGTGACCCAAAAAAGGAAAGTGTCCCAGGACGGGGAGAGCAAGGTTTAATCGACCGACCGTGCCAGGCTGCAAGCCGCTCCCTTTGCCTCAGGCGGCAGCCTGGCATTAGAAAGGAGAAAAAAAAAAACTTTCGGTAGAGGGTGGGGCAGAGGGACTGCAGCGAGTCAAGGTCAGCCTAGGTTACAGAGGCAGACCCTGTCCCAAAAGATTAATAGAAGAAGAATGCTGAGGATGGCTGCTTGGCTTCTCCTTCACACAGCTGCTCCTTGCCAGGCACTGTTCTATTCTGTGCTGTAGTAACCTCAGGGTTGACTTAAGAGTTTGCTGATTCTTCTGTGTCTGCTGCCCCTGTCAGTTCACCTTTCCTAGGTGGAGAGATGGTGTGTCCTGTCCTCTGATAGCATCTGGCCTCACAGTGCTGTTAACTCCGACTTTTGGGTGAGACCCTAAGCAGAGGTGTCGGGACCCACCTACTAGTTTATGTGGTTAGCTTTTTGTCCTAGACATCACCTTTCCGTCCCTTGTCTGTCCCCTACCTCCTCTCATTATAAATATGTTTAGCTGTCAGTGATGTCCCTTTTTCTTCTTCCGGGCTCCTCCTTCCGTGTACGAATTAAAGACCCCCTAGTTAGATGTCTTGAAACAGTATGAGGTTACTGGGTATGGTGGCCCACCTCTGTAGTCCTCATGCTTTGGAGGGGGAGGCAGGAGGATGAAGAGTTTGAGGCTAGCCCAATCTACATTAGAGCCTGTTTTGTTTTGTTTTTTTTTGTTTTTTTTTTGTTTTTGGTTTTTTTTTTTTTTTTTGGTTCTTTTTTTCGGAGCTGGGGACCGAACCCAGGGCCTTGCGCTTCCTAGGTAAGCGCTCTACCACTGAGCTAAATCCCCAGCCCCGAGCCTGTTTTTTAAAAAAAGAATAAGATTGCATTAGAGTCTTAGTTCTGAGGTAACAGTCCACAGCAGGGAGTAATTGTCTCACACACACACATACACACAGAGAGAGAGAGAGAGAGAGAGAGAGAGAGAGAGAGAGAGAGAGAGAGAGAGAGAGAGAGACTGTCTCTCTCTCTCACACACATACACACGCACACATCTTTTGTTTTCATTTTTTCTTTTTTCTAACTTTTTTATTTCTTGTTTTCTTTTTCAAAATAGGGGCTCATGTAGCCCAGGCTAGCCTTAAACTCTTGCTCCTCCAGCCTTGACACCCAAGTGCTGGAATTCCAGACTCCCACAAGCACTATAAGCTACCCACACAGGTCCCTGAGTGTAAATTGGAGGAAGCATTTTTCTGGAGGGGACCCTGCTTATAAACATCACTCCGTGTGTGTGTGTGTGTGTGTGTGTGTGTGTGTGTGTGTGTATGTGTGTGTGTGTGTATGTATGTGTATGTGTGTGACAGAGTGTGTCTGTGTCTGTGTGTCTGTATGTCTGTGTGACAGAGTGTGTGTGTGTCTGTATGTGTGTGTGACAGAATATGTGTGTCTGTATGTGTGTGTGACAGAGTATGTGTGTGTCTGTGTGTATGTATGTGACAGAGTGTGTCTGTGTCTGTGTGTCTGTATGTCTGTGTGACAGAGTGTGTGTGTGTCTGTATGTGTGTGTGACAGAATATGTGTGTCTGTATGTGTGTGTGACAGAGTATGTGTGTGTCTGTGTGTATGTATGTGACAGAGTGTGTCTGTGTCTGTGTGTCTGTATGTATGTGTGACAGAGTGTGTGTGTGTCTGTGTGTGTCTGTGTGTCTGTGTCTGTATGTGTGTGTGATAGAGTGTGTGTGTGTTTGTGTGTGTGTGTGTGCATGTGTGTGTGACAGAGAGTGTGTGTCTGTATGTGTCTATGTGTGTATGTGTGTGTGTGACAGAGAGTGTGTATGTGTCTGTGTGTCTGTGTGTGTATGTATGTGTGTGTCTGTGTGTGTGTGTGACAGAGTGTATGTGTGTGTATGTGTGTGTGACAGAGTGTGTCTGTGTCTGTGTGTGATAGAGTGTGTGTGTCTGTATGTGTGCATGTGTGTGTGACAGAGTGTGTGTGTCTGTGTGTGTGTATGTGTGCATGTGTGTGACAGAGTGTGTGTGTCAGTGTGTGTGTGTATGTGTGCATGTGTGTGTGACAGAGAGTGTGTGTGTGTCTGTATGTGTCTGTGTATGTATGTATGTGTGTGTCTGTATGTGTGTGTGACAGAGTGTGTGTCTGTGTGTCTGTGTGTGTGACAGAGTGTGTGTATCTGTGTGTGCATGTGTGTGTGTGACAGAGTGTGTGTGTGTGTGTGTGTGCGCACGCGTGTGCGCGAGAGCATATCTCTTCTGGGAATCCAAGGGCATTGCATTGTTTGTGCTGTAGTTTGCTGACCTCAGCCAGTGTTTGGAAGATGCTGCTTCATAGATGCTCTGTTTGTGTGGGCAGATCTGGCCTGCAGCAGCTTGTTCCATAGTTAGACCTAATGAATTCAGTTCTAATGAATCACCATCCTGATCTAGTCAAACTGGTTAAACCTCAAGAATTTTTCCATGACTCTCTGCACCTCTGGCTGGGGATTCCTCCGAGAGTCCATGTTAGTTAGCTACCCAGAGACCAGCAAACGCCATTCCCTTAGAGGCCTGCTCACCCCCACCCTTGGCCACTAACAGTCTTGGGGTTCACTCTTGCCCTGTGAACCAGCAATTCTTAGAGCACGCTTTCAAAGAGAATGTGAGTCAGGGTCTCATTCTGCAGCAAAGGAGTTCTGGGACTCTGTGCCTAGAAGCTGGACTTGAGCTAAGTGAGATCCTCTTGTCTGGCCACACTAGTGCCAGGATTAACAGAAACAGCCACTGTACCTGTGTCCATTTCTCCACAAGAAAGTATTTGAAATTTTGTCTGTCCCCTTAGCCTGGGTACTTCTGAGGCAAAAGCACAGTGGTAGGTTTAATTGTGGAAGGCTGGAGGGTCTGAAAAAAAACCCAAGCCACTGGGGCTGTTGCTCATTGGTAGAAAACATGCGTAGTATCCAAGATGCCCTGGATTTAATTCCCAGCACCGCTCCCCCACCCCCAACATAAACACACACACACACACACACACATATACACACACACACACAAACACACAGAGAGACACATACACCTACACACACACAAACACAGAGAGACACATACACATACACACACACACAAACACACAGAGACACATACACACACACAGACACACGTGCACAGAGACACACATACACAAACACAAACACACACATACAAACACATACACATACATACACACACAAACATACACACACACAAACACACACACACAAACACACACACAGACACACACGTGCACAGAGACACACATACACAAACACACACAAACACACACACACAAACACATACACACACAGACACAGACACAGACACACACACACACAGACACACACACACACACACACACACACACACACACACAGACCAAGACAAGTTTGGTAGTTTGGTTCATTCAGGAATTAGGCTTTTATTGAGTTCCATATTTGGAAGCAACAGTGTTCAGAGTTCTGAAGCTGGGAGGACGTCGAAGGACTTTCAAGGGGCAGGGAGTGTCAGGGGCAGGAGAAGAAGCCAAGAACACTTGAGGAGAGAGATCCTTCCTCAGCCAGAGGCTCCAGCAACCCTCCCACCCCGCTACCCCGGCTTTATAATGCTTCTCAAAACAGCCCTGTTTTCCCCTCAGTCCCCTTGTTTTTAAAAGTTGGTATAATTCTAAGCCTACCTAGGGGAAACCAAAAGGAAAAGCATCATGAACTCCAGAGGCTGGCTTTCTGTTGGGTTTTTTATTTGGTGTGTGTGTGTGTGTGTGTGTGTGTGTGTGTGTGTGTGTGTGTGTGTGTGTGTGTGTGTGTTTGTCTGTGAGAGAGAGAGAGAGAGAGAGAGAGAGAGAGAGAGAGAGAGAGAGAGATCTAGTTCTAGCTGGCTGAAACTCACACTGGTTCTTCTGCCTCCTCTGCTCAAGTGCAGGTTTCACCAGGATAGGCACCCGCCTTGCTGAGACAGGCATTTCTTAAGCAAATTTCAATGGCTTAGGTGACGAGATGATTCCAGAAACTTCTGGTGAGGTGACTTGTAAGAACACTCTTGGTTGGTGGGAGACCAGGTGTCTGGAATCTACCCCTTGGCCAAGGGTGGGTTGTTGTGGTTTGTTTTGTCCTTTACTTTTTAACAGTGAAGTACACGTGTGCTACGAAACTACCCACGTCTCTGTATGATCATCTCAAAATAGAGCTAAGGATATCCACTTCAGGCTGGTGTGACATGTGCTGAGAGGCCGAGGCAAGAGGATGCCCTGAGACCTTAACCAACCTGGGTCACAGGAAGAAACCCTGCCTGGAACAGCAAATCTGGTGCCTGCTGGCACTGTAGCCCAGCTTTTTTTTTTTTCTTTTAAGATTTATTTATTGTATATGAGTACACCATAGCTGTCTTCAGACACACCAGGAGAGGGCATTAGATCTCATTACAGGTGGTTGTGAGCCACCACATGGTTGCTGGGATTTGAACTCAGGACCTCTGGAAGAGCAGTCAGTGCTCCTAATCCATCTCTCTAGCTCCATAGTCCAGCCATTGCTCTGTTTGCCTGGTGTGTGCCACGCCCAGGGTTAAGTCCCTGGCACCACAAAACCGGGTCTGGTATCACATATCCGTAATGCCATCGGTAGGGTAGAGGCAGGGGGATCAGAAGTCTAAGGCTATCCTGGGCTACTCAGTGAGCTTGTAGGCAACCTGGAATACAGGAGACCGTGTCTCAGGAAATAAACACCCCCAAACTCAGACAAGTGTGCCCGAGGCGGTGGGTTCCCCTTCTTTCCTGGCTGGTCCCACCCACTCAGATCCAGCGACTAACTCACCCTTGGTGAGGCACTCACGAAGCTAGGACCCATTCCCAGGCATGTGGAATTACTTTGAATTTAGCATGAAAGCTGTGGTAAAGCCAGGGATGGTGGCTTCTTCTGTAGCCCCAGGCCTTGAGAGGTAGCAACACAGGGGTTACAAGTTTGAAGCAGCCTGGTCTCCATAGCCAGTTCCAGGCCAGCCAGGGCTACAGAGTGAGACCCTGATGCAAAACCAAACCAAACCAGCAGACGGTAGCTCCCTCTGTTCTGCTCATCTACAAGGAGGAAGGCTTCAGTTTTAGTTTCCTTGCACCCCAAAACAGTGACAGAAGGCAGGAGTGGCTTTAGTATTTTTGAGACACAAAGCTGGAGAGTGTTTTGTTTTGTTTTTTCAAGCTTTATTTTTTTTTAATGCATATGTGTATGAGTCTGTGTGTGCGTATTTGAGTATGGTTCTCTTGGAGACCAAGATAGTGTTGGGTCCCCTGGAGCTGGAGTTACATGTGGGTGCTGGAAACCCTAGGGTCCTCTGGTACCCTCTTTTTTTTTAATATTTTATTTATTTATTATATAGGAGTACACTGTAGCTGTCTTCAGACACACCAGAAGAGGGCATCAGATCTCATTACAGATGGTTGTGAGCCACCATGTGGTTGCTGGGATTTGAACTCAGGACCTTGGGAAGAGCAGTCGGTGCTCTTAACCACTGAGCCATCTCTCCAGCCCTCAAGCTTTATTTTTAACAATGTGTGTGTGCACCGCAGTGCAGGAGCTCACAGAGGACAGATAAAGGCATCGAATCCCCTGGAACCGGAATGACACGTGATCGCAAGTTCTAAACCACGGGGCCTGGGAACCAAACGCAAATCCTCTGAGGAGCCACGGCATGAACCTGCCATCTCTCCAGCCCTCGGTTAGAGGTTGTTGATTTATTTACTCATTTATTTTGGTTTTCTGCGTAGACCTGGCCTTGCTGTCCTGGAACTGTACACAGACTGACCTCAAACTCAGAGATCCATCTGCCTCAGCCCCCACAGTGCTAACAACGCCCCAACTGATTCGTGGTTTATTAAAAGACATTTTTTAAAGATTTATTCATTTATTATATATAAGTACACTGTAGCTGTCTTCACACCAGAAGAGGGCATCAGATCTCTTTACAGATGGTTGTGAGCCACCATGTGATTGCTGGGAATTGAACTCAGGACCTCTGGAAGAGCAGTCGGGGGTCTTAACCACTGAGCCATCTCTCCAGACCTTAAAGACATTTTTAAACAGAGGTTTTGAGTGGAAGCCTTGAGACTGGGAGGCACTTGGGAGTGAAGTGAGAGGCACCTGAGGCTTTTGAAAGAACAGTGGCAGACACAAATCAATTTAGTCAACACCAAGGAACCCCGACAAGCCACCGTCCCCGACCTGCACAGCCAAGAGCAGACACATATGGCCCATATTACACAGGGGCTTCACAGGAGCTCCGAAATACTGGGAAAGCCAGCACCTGTGTGTCTGGGACCCACACAACCTCCCACTTTGTTAGGCCCTACCTTGGGGTGTTTCCCTTCCCCCTCCCTGAGCCTTTCAGCCTGTTATGGCAAAAAGTTGTTTACACCCTTGGCAGCTGTTCTTGGCCCCTGTTTTGGGGCAGGGAATTTTCATGGTGTTATTTCCTGGTTCCTGGTTGGGGTCTTCCACCTGCTCTAGTACTTTTCCACTGCTTTTGCCTCTTGTATAAAAGGAGATCTCAGTAAAGGCCAGACGACATTCTTTTAACGCAAATGAACCGAGGATGTGTTTCTTCTTAAATCTCACAGGCCTACCCCGGTTCACCACTTTTTCACAGAACCCCACGAAAAATCAGGATGAGGAAGAAGGCAGTAGGCATAAGGCAGACCTTTCTGCCCTGAGATTGCCTCTGCACTGACAGAAGGGCAGCCCTGTGAAGGTCAGGCCTCTGTAAGCTTTAAATCCAGGTGGATTAAGTGACCACCCAGGAATTCCCCTTCTGCTCCACCCTCTCAAGGCCCTGCCCCTAAGCTTCTGTCTGACCAAGCTTCCAGCTTCTCCTTGTCCGCCAGACACCAGGGAAAGAAGTCAGGCCCCTTAACCATGGCGGGGCTGGTACACAGATCTTAGGATCTTGGGATATTAAATTCAGAGCCTGACTAAACTTGCCGTTCCAGAGCAGGCTGTCGGGGAGGGGAGAGAGCCAAGGGAATAGTTTGTTTGTTAAGCAGTGTTCCTGAGAATGACAGGGCAGTTCCTTCCAGGCCAAACAATTCCTCCAGGACAAAGCCAGCACAAAACCAAAGATGCAGAAGTCTGACTGACAGACTCAGTCAGGAAAGAGTGGGCCATGCCCCTAACTCCCTCTTCTCGGTATTTTTTAGGGAGTTTTAGTCTCTCTCTCACTCTGTTTCTGTCTCTCTATTTGTCTCTGTCTGTTTCTGTGTCTCTGTCTCTGTCTCTCTTGTGATTACTCAAGACAGGCTGTCCTCTGTGTAGCCCTGGCTGTCCTGAAACTTGCTTTGTAAACCAAGCTGGCCTTGAACTCAGAGATCAACCTTGCCTTTGCCTCCTTTTTTTTTTTCTTTTCTTTTTTTCGGAGCTGGGGACCGAACCCAGGGCCTTGCGCTTGCTAGGCAAGCGCTCTACCACTGAGCTAAACCCCCAACCCCCTGCCTTTACCTCCTAAGTGCTGGGATTAAAGACATATTCCACACCCCCACCCCCACACCCATACCCACCCTGCCTCTGGCCCTTACTGTTTTTTAAATTTCTTTATAAAGTTTTTATTTTGTGTGTATGAGTGTTTTTGCATGTTTGTCTTTGCACAACCCCCTGTGCCTGGTGCCTGTGGAGGCCAGATGGTTGTGAGCCAGCATTTGGGTGCTGGGAATCAAACTTGGGTCCACTGGGAAAGCAGCCAGTGCTGAGCCACCTCTTCCAGACTCTTCCCTCACTGTTTAAAGTTGCTTCTGGCTTTGTTTGTTTGCTAGACAGGGTCTTAATCTGCAAACCATGTGAGTCTTAAACTCCCAGCAATCCTCCTGACTTAGCCCTGCAAGTGCTGGGATTACTATGTCATCTCTGAGGTACTCTGAAGCTTCCTCTTCTTCCCTCTCCCCCTTGTTTCCCCCTCTCCCCCTCTCCCCCTCCTTGTCCTCTTCTCCTCCTCCCCCCTCCTCTCCTCTCTCCATTATCATGCAAGGGGGTTTATCTATGAAGCCCAGACTTCCACTCTTCCAGTACAAGTTCAGGCATGTACCACACCCCGCTCTGATTCACCATATGGAAAACATTGGAAATTTTTGTGACTTTTACGATACTGACATAAACAAATCTGGCTGCAGGAGGTGAGAAGAGAGTTTTCAGAACTGAAAATAGCCAAGCTTCTGGGTAGCCGCCCCTCCCACCTGACCCCAGCTCTGCATCCAGCTCGCTGGCTGACTGTCAGAGAGAATGCAGGTGTGTGGAGATCACGATCAATCACGATCACGATCACGGCTGTCCTGCTAAGACTAACTGCTATAATGAGTTGAGAGGGGAGGATTCATTTGGCTTACACTTCCACACTGTAGTCCATCACTGAAGGAAGTCAGGACAGGCACTCGGGAAGAAACCTGGAGGTAGAAACTGATGCAGAGGCCGTGGAGGAGAGCTGCTACTGGCTTGCTCAGCCTGCTTTTTTTTTTTCTTTCTTTCTTTTTTTAAAGAAAGATTTTATTTATTTACTTATTATATATAAGTACACTGTACCTGGTTTCAGACACACGAGAAGAGGACATCGGATCCCATTACAGATGGTTGTGAGCCACCATGTGGTTGCTGGGAGTTGAACTCAGAACCTCTTTTTTTCTTTTCTTTTCTTTCTTTCTTTTTTTTTTTTTTCGGAGCTGGGGACAGAACCCAGGGCCTTGCGCTTGCTAGGCAAGCGCTCTACCACTGAGCTAAATCCCCAACCCCTAACTCAGAACCTCTTAACCACTGAGCCACTTCTCCAGCCCTTATAGAGCCCAGCATCACCAGCCCAGTAGAATCATCGGCAATGGGCTGGTCCCTCCCCTATCAATCTAAGAAAATGCTCTACAGCAGATCCCACGGAGGAACTCACTCAGTTGAGGTTCCCTCCTCTCAGATGGCTCTAGCCTGTGTCAAGTTGCCCTACAACTGTCTAGCACTATGTTGTCAGGAGACACCCCTAAGAGGAGTGTTTCCTGGAATACTTAAAACAGGCAACAAGAACTGCGAAGAACGTGGGGTTGGGGATTTGGCTCAGTAGTAGAGCACTTGCCTAGCAACCGCAAGGCCCTGGGTTCGGTCCCCAGCTCCGAAAAAAAGAAAAAAAAAAAAAAAAAGCAGAAGAACTGCGAGCGTGGCCCAGCAAGAATCAATGGTCAAAGTGTTTGCATGCAAGCCCAACTTCCCGAGTTCGATACTCCAGAGCCCTCAATGGAAGAAAACTGACTCCCAAAGTAATTCTCTAACCTGTATATGAACACATATAGAGGTTTCTCTCTCTCTCTCTCTCTCTCTCTCTCTCTCTCACACACACACACACACACACACACTTTTAACAGTGTGATTTCTGTTCCAGCCTCCTTCCAGTTTTTTAAGATTTATTTATTTATTATGTATAAGTACACTGTAGCTGTCTTCAGACACACCAGAAGAGGGCACTTGATCCCATTACAGATGGCTGTGAGCCACCATGTGGTTGCTGGGATTTGAACTCAGGACCTCTGGAAGAGCAGTCAGTGCTCTTGACCGCTGAGCCATCTCTCCAGCCCCCAGACATAGTGTTGAGGCCTGAACCCAGAGCTCGTTGGTGAACATGAGGTTCTCACAAAGCAGCTACGTCTCCAGCCCTTAACTTTAAACGAACTCAGACGAGGGGCGGTGAGTTGGCCCAGCCTGAGATGTGAGAGAACCCATCTCAAAAAACCTAGCAACAAAACCAGGAACCCAGGCTTAGGATGTTCGACAGTGAAACAGTTGCCGAGCATCTGCAGGCTCTATGCTCGATTCCCAGCATAGTAAACCACATGAAGTAAACCTGCTGGGCTAAGTGTTAGAGTTGGCCTCAAGTCCCACACCACGTACAAAGCAGAAACCCAGCCAACCAAACTTTATAAGGCAGGTGTGGCATAGTAATCCACACCTAGAATCCAATACTTGGGAGGCTTAAGGCAGTGAGACTCCCAAACTCAAGCCCAGACTGGTCTACAAGAGACCTTGTTTCAAGCAAGTTGAAAAAAAATTAAATTAGAAATCTTGCACGTAATCTCATGGGTTTGTGAGGCCTGACTGACGGGTTTAGCCTCAACCTCAAAACATCACAAGTAGACCGTGAGGACCCATGGCACGCTTCAGTAGCTAAAGGTGCTTGCTGCCTTCAGACTTCAGCTTCACCCCCAGGATGAACCCAGAGGGTGCAAAGAGAGAACTTCCTTTTATAGAGGTCCTCCGACCACTGCTTGTGTGCCCGGGCATGTGCGGGCTCCACAGAGTGGTCCCGATCCTGCATGTGTGCCTTGATGTGTACACACCCCACACAATGCTTCCCCGATCTCTGTATGTGTGCCCTGCTATGTGAATGCCCCACACCCCCAGTGGTCCTCTGTCCCCTGAATGTGTGCCTTGGCATGTGCACACCCCACACAGTGGTCCCCTGATCCCTGCATGCGTGTCCTGGCATGTACACCCCCTCATACATAATTGCAGTAAAGAGGAAGAGTAGGGTGGTACCCTTAGTCTGGGCTGTCAGTTCTCACTTTTGAAGATCATCCACAGCCTCCTTTATTTCACCGCCCCACCTCCTTTCTTTCTTTCTTTCTTCTTCTTCTTCTTCTTCTTCTTCTTCTTCTTCTTCTTCTTCTTCTTCTTCTTCTTCTTCTTCTCCTCCTCCTCCTCCTCCTCCTCCTCCTCCTCCTCCTCCTCCTCCTCCTCCTCTTCCTCCTCCTTTTTTTTCAGAGCTGGGGACTGAACCCAGGGACTTGAGCTTTCTAGGCAAGCGCTCTACCACTGAGCTAAATTCCCAACCCCACCGCCCCACCTCCTTAAGTGAGCTCCCCACCACCTCTCCTGAAGCCATTTTTATATCATCCCTGCCACCCTGCCAGGGGCCTGAATCTCTAGACCTCCAGACTCAAGCCTCTCCCTGACTTCCCTGAGAATTTATCCCGGATCCTCTGCACTGTACTAGACCTCAGCCCCGGACTGGTTGTTATTTGCTCTGACTGCTTTCATTTTTCTCACACAAGCAGATCCCAATGCAAAGTCCCTGGGTGCTCCCCACCCCATCTTACCATAAAATGTCAGTCAAGCGTAGTCCAATCTGTAAGACATACACAGCAATTCCTGACCTCAAAAGACAACAGACACAAGACCTGGCAAGTTCTTTTGAAGTTTATTTTCAAATAGCCAGTAAAAATTGACCTGAGTTCAGGATGGTTATGTAAAAACAAAAAACGTGAACTAACAGTGGTGGTGTAAACTCATCTCCGAGTTCACACACTGGGGAACAAGTGCAACGGCCAGGCAAGATTATACAGGGAAGGAGAACAAGAGTCTCAGCCTTAGGTGAGCCACCATGCAAGGAAAGCAACAGAGTGTCAAACGGGAGAAGCAACAGAGTCTCAGCTTTCAGTGATCCACCGGTGGCCCCTGAGCTCCTGACTTAACAGTGCCTCAACACTGTCGCCCAGGGGAGAGTCCAAACACAAAGGAACTCAACAGTGTCCTGGTGTTTTTGTAACACACCTCTTGCTATATCAATATAGCTCTGACTGTCCTGCAAAAGAAATAACTTCGGGGGGGGGGGCAGTGCTGACTTGAAGGCAGGAAATTATATCTATTGCAAAGACACACTCCCAGTACTAATTTACTGGGAATGCAAAGCACACGTGAAATTCCACAGAGTAAATGGAAGGCAGTTTGCTTAAACCTAGGACTTGATTGCAGACCGAACGAAGGAGTTAATGTCCTAAACGACAATAACCCAAAGTCCTCAAGGCCACCCATCTGTCTCCTAGATCACACCTGGAGCGCCAGAAAGAGCCTCTAATCCACCTCCTCGATGGTGGGCCCCGACCCAGAGCCTCCCTTGGGCGCCTGGGCCCCGAAGGCCCCAGCCCCGGGAGCACCCGCACCCTGGTACAGCCCGCTGATGATCGGGTTGCACACCCGCTCCAGCTCCTCCCGCTTGTGCACGAACTCCTCTTTCTCCGCCAGCGTGTTGGAGTCCAGCCAGGAGATGACCTCCTGGCACTTGTCCAGCACCTTCTTCTTGTCAGCCTCGCTGATCTTGCCCTTGAGACCCTCGTCCTCCACGGCGCTCTTCATGTTGAAGGCATAGGACTCGAGCGCATTCTTGGCAGCCACCCTCTCGCGCTGCACCTCGTCCTCCGCCTTGTAGCGCTCGGCCTCCTGCACCATGCGCTCGATCTCCTCCTTGCTCAGGCGGCCCTTGTCGTTGGTGATGGTGATCTTGTTGGCCTTGCCGGTGCTCTTGTCAGTGGCCGTGACGTTCAGGATGCCGTTGGCGTCGATGTCGAAGGTCACCTCGATCTGGGGCACGCCCCTGGGAGCCGGCGGGATGCCGCTCAACTCGAAGCGCCCCAGCAGGTTGTTGTCGCGCGTCATGGCCCTCTCGCCCTCGTACACCTGGATCAGCACCCCGGGCTGGTTGTCCGAGTAGGTGGTGAAGGTCTGCGTCTGCTTGGTGGGGATGGTGGAGTTGCGCTTGATGAGCGCCGTCATCACGCCGCCCGCGGTCTCCAGACCCAGCGACAGCGGCGCCACGTCCAGCAGCAGCAGGTCCTGCACGTTCTCCGACTTGTCCCCCATCAGGATGGCCGCCTGCACCGCCGCCCCGTAGGCCACCGCCTCGTCCGGATTGATGCTCTTGTTCAGGTCGCGCCCGTTGAAGAAGTCCTGCAGCAGCTTCTGCACCTTGGGGATGCGCGTCGAGCCGCCCACCAGCACCAGGTCGTGGATCTGCGCCTTGTCCAGCTTGGCGTCGCGCAGGGCCTTCTCCACGGGCTCCAGCGTGCCGCGGAACAGGTCCGAGCACAGCTCCTCGAACCGCGCCCGCGTGATGGACGTGTAGAAGTCGATGCCCTCGAACAGAGAGTCGATCTCCAGGCTGGCCTGGGTGCTGGACGACAGCGTCCTCTTGGCCCTCTCGCACGCCGTGCGCAGTCGCCGCACCGCGCGCTTGTTCTGGCTGATGTCCTTCTTGTGCTTCCTCTTGAACTCCTCCACGAAGTGGCTCACCAGCCGGTTGTCGAAGTCCTCCCCGCCCAGGTGCGTGTCGCCCGCCGTGGCCTTCACCTCGAAGATGCCGTCGTCGATCGTCAGGATGGACACGTCGAACGTGCCGCCCCCCAGGTCGAAGATGAGCACGTTGCGCTCGCCCTTGCCGGTCCGGTCCAGCCCGTAGGCGATGGCGGCCGCCGTGGGCTCGTTGATGATCCGCAGCACGTTCAGACCCGCGATCACGCCCGCGTCCTTGGTGGCCTGCCGCTGCGAGTCGTTGAAGTAGGCGGGCACGGTGATCACCGCGTTGGTCACCGGGTGGCCCAGGTACGCCTCGGCGATCTCCTTCATCTTGGTCAGCACCATGGACGAGATCTCCTCCGGGTAGAACGACCGGTTCTCGCCCTTGTAGTTCACCTGCACCTTGGGCTTGTCGCCGTCGTTCACCACCTGGAAGGGCCAGTGCTTCATGTCCGACTGCACCACCGGGTCGCCGAACTTGCGGCCGATCAGCCGCTTCGCGTCGAACACGGTGTTCTGCGGGTTCAGCGCCACCTGGTTCTTGGCGGCGTCCCCGATGAGCCGCTCGGTGTCGGTGAAGGCCACGTAGCTGGGGGTCGTGCGGTTGCCCTGGTCGTTGGCGATGATCTCCACCTTGCCGTGCTGGAACACGCCCACGCACGAGTAGGTGGTGCCCAGGTCGATGCCGATCGCTGTTTTCTTGGCCATGTCGCCGCTCTCTGCTTCTGGAAGGTTGCGCTTGGCGGCGGGGATGCTCTGGGGAAGGGTGCGCTCCGCTGGGGTATGCTCTGGAGAAGGGTGCGCTCCGGGGCGTGGATCCTCTAGGGAAGGTTGCGCTCCGCTGGGGGATGCTCTGGAGAAGGTTGCGCTTCGCGGTGGGGATGCTCTGGGAGAGGCTGGTCTTGCCCGAGGTTCGGGAACGCGCCGCTTGCTCTGCTTCTCTGCTTCTCTCCGAGTGGAACCAGAAACTGGTTCTGTCAGATTAGGAGGAGGAATCTGGTGTCCTGCGCGCCGCCCTGCACCTTTAAGGAGGCTCCTCCGGCCCCGCCCACCCTCCCATGGGCCAATCAGCGAGCGGGAGGAGGCCTTGGGGCCAGGAATCTTCCAGCAGTTTCGCGTCGGGTGGAGCTTCCCCGCCTCCTTTGAGTAATAGGAGTTGAGGGTTCCGCCCCTGTTCAGAACTCTCCAGACAGATCTGGGGTTAGCTGGAAAGGACGGATTCCTGTGGGGGAGGGTGGCGGGACCTGCTGGTGCTGCTGTTGACACTGTTGCTATGGCGACGCATTACTGAGGCCTGAGTGGAATGGACAGGAAAGGTCACTGCTAGCTCCGTGTTGTGGACAGTTGGTTGTGATTTGTGGGGTTCGCAGACTCGCACATTTCTGATTATGGGGCTCGAGTTAAGGGTTATAACTTCCCCTTCCTAGCCTTGGGAGACCCAAGGGAGGTGCCTGGGGGCGTGTCCGGTGACGTGACCCCCCTCCAGCCGCGTTACAATGGCAGTGCTAACTCTGACCTCATGGACTTATTTAGGAATCAGAGGATCTGTCCCAGAAGAGGCTCAAAGTTGCCGGGAGGGGCGGGGTGGGGGGTGGGGGGAACCCCAGTTGCTCAGTTTGGATGTTCCTGGAGCTCCCCACTCGTAGGGGCTCAGCGACTTCAAATTTTCCAAACTGGATCGAAGGCGTAGAGATTCCAGGTGAGCCTGGAATTCCAGTTGGTTCTTATTTAATGGGCCAAGAATTTTCTTAGGTTTGATTGATTTACAGACGTGGTCTAGTGGAAGCCACCATCCTTAGGTCTCCTCTTGGCTCTCCACACAGGAACCCCAGTTTTAATTCTGGATTTGGGTGTTGGCAACCAAGAAAAAATGGGGTTGGGCTCTTGAGGGACATTAGTGGCTGAAATTAGTCTAAGCTGAAATCGGAGGCAGACAAGACCTTTTTGAATATGGTATTGATGGTCGAAGAGAGGAGTTACAATCGAGAGAAAGATAGAAACTCAGAGAAAGATGCCTGGGATCCCAGAACTCTGGATTTTCAGACAGGATGTCTGCGGGGGTTGGGGGAGGCGCGGGGGGGGGGGGGACGGACGACGACGAGAAGACTTTGTCTTAAAAATAAATAGAAAAACTTCCTGTCCAGCCCTACTCAGAAAAGTTAGAAAAGTTAACTGGGGCCGTCTGGTGGGCTCAAGCCTCTAATTCCAACAATCAGCAGTGGAGACAGAGGATTGATTGCCTGAGCTACATAGTGAGATCCCTGCTTTTTTTTTTTTTTTTTTTAAAGGTTTGTTGTACGTGTCTGGGGGGAGGGGGAGGGGAATCCTAACAGCCACCCTTCCTCAGAGTGAGCTAAATTACTCCACCATAGATTGCTAAGGAAGGCAATCTCGTCTGAAGAAAGACTAGTGCTTGTCTTCTTAAAGAAATGGTTTGTGTCTGTGTGTGTCAGTGTGCTTTGTGTCATGCTGTGCAAATGCCTCCAGAGACTAGAAGAGGCTGTCTCATCCCCTGGAACTGGAGTAAGGGGCCTGCCGTCGTGAGCTGCCCACTGACTGTGTGGGAACTGAGCTCAGGTTCTCTGGAAGAGCAGAAGCACTTAACCGATGCCATCGCTTAGGCCCCCTGATAACGCCTCAAGGAGTTCAGAACGCAATCTTAGGAGACAGGTAGACAGGTGTGGTCCCACAGTAAAGCATATCATTGTCATGAAAACAGTAGAGTTGATCTAGGCCCTGTCTGAAATGGAGGATATAAACCCACTTTCCTTCCACCCCAGGAGTAGCTGAGAACACTGTTGTCTAATGTCCATGTAAGTGCTTTGCTATGAAAGCCTGGTGTCTCTCTCTCTCTCTCTCTCTCTCTCTCTCCCCCTCTGTGTGTGTGTGTGTGTGTGTGTGTGTGTGTGTGTGTGTACCTATGCTAACAGCATCATTCACAATGGCCAAGAAGGGGAAGTCACCTGGTGTCTATGAAGAGAAGGTCCCATAAGGAAGGAGTCAGGGATACATAAAAACGAACATCGTTTAGTTCTGGAAGTACAGAAATAGGCAAGCTCATGAGTAAGAACTAAGGACAGTTATGTTGAGTGAAATAAGGCCATCCACAGGCTGAAGAGATGGCTCAGTGGTTAAAAGCACAGACTGTTCTTCCAGAGGTCATGAGTTCAATTCCCAGCACCCACATGGTGGCTCACAACCATCTGTAACAGGATTTGATGTCCTCTTCTGGTGTGTCTGAAGACAAACAGTGTACTCATATACATAAAACAAATAAATCTTTTTTTAAAAAAGGGCCAGCCGGGGTTGGGGGATTTAGCTCAGTGGTAGAGCACTTGCCTAGCAATCGCAAGGCCCTGGGTTCGGTCCCCAGCTCCGAAAAAAAAAAAGAAAAAAGGGCCAGCCAAACTAGACAAATGTAGTATGATTCCAATTGTATGGGCTACTAAGGGTAGACAAATCCACAGAGACAAACATCCAGCAAACAGTCCACTCATGCTAGGAAGCCCAGCCAAGGTTAGCGTAGGCCCTACTCCAGCATCACCCTGACCTAGAAAGTATGAGACCCATCTTGAGAAGAATTCCTATTATAATGAGTCTCTTTCAAAACAAACAGAGGCAAAGTTCATTATGGACTTAAAGATTTTAGTCAAGTCTATTGGGGCAAGGTTCAGACTAAACAGCCAATGAGTTTGGCAGTGGAAGGAGGCCTGTGGACGCTTTGCCTCCTGTATCAGGTTGTTGTTTGACCAGCCCTTCTTAAGGTATGACATCTGTTAGAGAAGAAACACTGTAGAAGACAGAGATGATCCTGAAACAGACATTTGGGAGAGTTGGGGGCGGGGTGCAGGGCGCAGGAGGGTCTCAGGATCTGTGCTGAGTTCAATGAAAGCATCCCCACGCTGAGGATATGTTAGCTCCGAGGTATAGCCCTTGCCTAGACTGCCCGAAGCCTTAGCTTCTGCCCCCAGCAGACAAAGAGACAAAACCAGAACCAATCCCAAAGAATAAAGTAAAAAGTGAGCAGAGAGAAGTTTTGACAGTGTTTGGTACTTTTCCAAGCTGCAAACTCAAAATGTATCAAGCACCCAACGCCTCTGATGTCGAGACTTTGTAACACCTTTCCCTAGTAGCTTCCCTGTCTCTTAGAAGGGAAAGCATGGAGTCGTAGGCTGTAGGAGACAGCTCAGACAGTGGTTGTTAGGAAAACCAGCCTGGCGTGGTGACTCATGCCTGTGACCTTGGCACTTGGAAGGCTAAGAGGGATGAAGAGCAGCACCTTTGAAGCTAGCCTGGGATACATGGTGATTTCCAGGCCAACCTCTTGGCCCACAGAGAGAATCATAAAAAAAAAAAAAAAAAAAAAAAAAAAAAAAAGAAGCAACCCAAAAAACAACCTCCCAAGACGCTATGGAGTGCTTAAAGTGTTTGTTGTGTAAGCATGGGGGACCTGAGTTCAATTCCCAGAACCCACACAATAGAACCACAAACCAGCGTGCTGGCATCCAGCTGGGATCACAGTCCAAGCTCACTGCAACTGACCGGGTTTTCAGGCCAGTTGCATATCTGGCATTACTATTCCTAACCTACTGTCTTTGTTCACTGATCCAAGAGTATAAATGAACCTCAAACGGTTTTTAATATTTCATTGTTGAAGCCTTAGATAAAAACTTAAATCAAGGGGGCTGGGGATTTAGCTCAGTGGTAGAGCGCTTACCTGGGAAGCGCAAGGCCCTGGGTTCGGTCCCCAGCTCCGAAAAAAAGAACCAAAAAAAAAAAAAAAAAAACCTTAAATCAATAAACTAAAGTGTTAATCATACCTCTAAAATCAATAATATATTCAGTGATGATTTTGAATAAATTTAGCACCTACATATTAAAAAAAAAAAAGAGGCCCTATTTCAACAAGGTGATTGGCAGGTGAATGATACCCAGGGTTGGCCGCTTGAATCCACATGTTCATGCGCACACCCCCCATACACCACAACAACAGCCACAAAGACATTTGCAAGCTCTCTGTGTAGGAATCCATATGGTGGCTTACAACTGTCTGCAACTCCAGCCCCCCGGGAATCTGACACCTACTCCCGACCTCCTAGGGCTCACACATAGACAAACACAAAACATTCAGAAGATTAAAAGAATAAACTGAGGGCTAGAGAGGGTTCAGCCATTAAGAGCACATCTGTTTTTACAAGAATCCTGGATTTAGGGGCTGGGGATTTAGCTCAGTGGTAGAGCGCTTACCTAGGAAGCGCAAGGCCCTGGGTTCGGTCCCCAGCTCAGAAAAAAAGAACCAAAAAAAAAAAAAGAATCCTGGATTTAGTTCCTGGCACCCACCCATGCTGTACAGATCCCAAGTGTAACTTCAGCTCCAAGGGCATCCCATACCTCTGACCTCCACAGGTACCTGCACTCATGCATATATCCATACAGACATACATGCGCACACACAAATATTAAAAATAAATCTTGAGGGGTTGGGGATTTAGCTCAGTGGTAGAGCACTTGCCTAGCAAGGGCAAGGCCCTGGGTTCGGTCCTCAGCTCCGGAAAAAAAAAAATCTTGAAGAAAACGGATCAATAGACAACTTGAGTTTTATTTATTTCTTTTCTTTTCTTTTTTTGGGAGCTGGGGACCGAACCCAGGGCCTTGTGCTTGCGAGGCAAGTGCTCTACCACTGAGCTAAATCCCCAACCCCTTGAGTTTTATTTTTAAAAAAACCCCACTACCTTAAATACGATTTTACATCTCCTTTCTCCATAGGCCTCGGAAAACCATGGCTGCTAATAAAGGAATGGCCATAGGCATCGACCTGGGCACCACCTACTCGTGCGTGGGCGTGTTCCAGCACGGCAAGGTGGAGATCATCGCCAACGACCAGGGCAACCGCACGACCCCAAGCTACGTGGCCTTCACCGACACCGAGCGGCTCATCGGGGACGCCGCCAAGAACCAGGTGGCCATGAATCCCCAGAACACTGTTTTTGACGCCAAACGTCTAATTGGCAGGAAGTTTAATGATCCCGTCGTGCAGTCGGATATGAAGCTGTGGCCATTTCAAGTGATCAATGAAGCGGGCAAGCCTAAGGTGCTGGTGTCCTACAAAGGAGAGAAGAAAGCCTTCTACCCGGAGGAGATCTCGTCCATGGTGCTGACCAAGATGAAGGAGACTGCAGAGGCTTTTTTGGGCCACAGTGTCACCAACGCTGTGATCACCGTGCCAGCCTATTTCAATGACTCCCAGAGACAGGCCACTAAAGATGCAGGGGTCATCGCAGGACTCAACGTGCTGCGAATCATCAATGAGCCCACAGCGGCGGCCATCGCCTATGGCTTGGATAAAGGAAGTCACGGAGAGCGGCACGTGCTCATCTTCGACCTGGGGGGCGGCACGTTCGACGTGTCTATCCTGACGATCGACGACGGCATCTTCGAGGTGAAGGCCACGGCGGGCGACACGCACCTGGGCGGGGAGGACTTCGACAACCGGCTGGTGAGCCACTTCGTGGAGGAGTTCAAGAGGAAGCACAAGAAGGACATCAGCCAGAACAAGCGCGCGGTGCGGCGTCTGCGCACGGCGTGCGAGAGGGCCAAGAGGACGCTGTCGTCCAGCACCCAGGCCAACCTGGAGATCGACTCTCTGTACGAGGGCATCGACTTCTACACGTCCATCACGCGGGCGCGGTTCGAGGAGCTGTGTGCAGACCTATTTAGAGGCACGCTTGAGCCCGTGGAGAAGTCTCTCCGGGACGCCAAGATGGACAAGGCTAAAATCCATGACATTGTTCTAGTAGGGGGCTCTACCCGCATCCCAAAGGTGCAAAAGCTGCTTCAAGACTACTTTAATGGACGGGATCTCAACAAGAGTATCAATCCCGATGAGGCGGTGGCGTACGGAGCTGCAGTCCAGGCAGCTATTTTAATGGGCGACAAATCTGAAAAAGTACAGGATTTGCTTTTGTTGGACGTAGCTCCCCTGTCTCTAGGATTGGAGACAGCCGGGGGTGTGATGACTGTTCTGATCAAGCGCAACTCCACCATCCCCACCAAGCAGACGCAGATCTTCACCACCTACTCGGACAACCAGCCCGGGGTGCTGATCCAGGTGTACGAGGGCGAGAGGGCCATGACGCGCGACAACAATCTCCTGGGGCGCTTTGACCTGACTGGAATACCCCCTGCACCTAGGGGTGTGCCCCAGATCGAGGTGACCTTCGACATCGACGCCAACGGGATTCTCAACGTCACAGCCATGGACAAGAGCACCGGCAAGGCCAACAAGATCACCATCACCAACGACAAGGGCCGCTTGAGCAAGGAGGAGATCGAGCGCATGGTGCAAGAGGCCGAGCGGTACAAGGCCGAGGACGAGGGCCAGAGGGAGAAGATCGCTGCCAAAAATGCCTTAGAATCGTATGCCTTTAACATGAAGAGCGCTGTAGGCGATGAGGGTCTGAAGGACAAGATCAGCGAGTCTGATAAAAAGAAAATACTGGATAAATGCAGTGAGGTCCTTTCCTGGCTGGAGGCCAACCAGCTGGCGGAGAAAGAAGAGTTCGATCATAAAAGAAAAGAGCTGGAAAACATGTGCAACCCTATCATCACAAAGCTGTACCAGAGCGGCTGCACAGGGCCCACCTGCGCGCCAGGGTATACACCCGGCAGGGCTGCCACAGGCCCCACCATTGAGGAAGTAGATTAGCCTTTCCCAGAAAGGCAGGGTGCTAGGGTGCCTCTAGGCGACATTTATTCACCTCCCAACATCACTGTGATTCTTGAACTGACTGGACTTGAGCCTAAGTCACCATCCTTTGGGATCTGATGCAGAACCCACGGACTCCGCCTTTCCACGCCCCCACCCTCTGATCTATGATCCTGAACTGGATCTTTAGCACAACCAGGCCCCTCTTTGAGCCTCGTGAAGAATTTGGATGTCTGTTATTTATCATCCACACCCCGCCTTTCACCTCCCTGTGTGGATGGTTATTTGTCTCTCAGTAAATTTGTTCCCAAAGGAAACGTCTGTCACTTTTCGATTTGTTTAGTCGAGGGCCTTACTGTATATGTCTAGCTGACCTGACGCTTACCGCATTGGCCAATTTGGTCCTTAACTTGCAGCAATCCTCCTGTCTCTGCCACCTGAATTTCGAGATTACGGACCTGCACCATCATGCCCAACTTGTGATTTTTTTTTTTTGGGAGGCAGGGTTTCTTGAAGCCTAGGTTAGCCTAGAACATTCTATACACAAGGGATCTGTTCTTCCCTTACCCAGCTCACCTCCTGGTATCTAAGCTGTCCATGTTCCTTGAGAATGAGGAAAGGAGAGCTCACAGAGAACATGCATTTTCTTTTTTTAAAGATTTATTTATTATATATGAGTACACTGTAGCTGTCTTCACACACACCAGAAGAGTGCATCGGATCACATTACAGATGGTTGTGAGCCACCGTGTGGTTGCCGGGAATTGAACTCAAGACCTCTGGAAGAGCAGTCAGCTCTCTTAAACGCTGAGCCACCTCTCCAGCCCATGGACGTGCATTTTCTGTTTGTGAGTCCATTGTGAGTGTTTAACTTGATAAGGGCAAAGTACTTGAATTTGTGTAAGTTGAGCATATCCAACAATTTTTTTTTTGGTTTTGAGGCAGGTCTGCCTCAAATGTCTTTCGTTCATGCTGCCTACATGACTGGAATTACAGAACGTTACACCTGCCAGGAAAAATATTTTCTAATTCTCAGGCACCCTGAGCCCATAGGAAGCAGCTGCTAAATGTACTGACTGCTTCTAACCAGTGACAGCCTCTTTTAGATTCAGGTGTTAAAGTTTCTGTTGAAACTCGGTAACATCTTGCTTGGTAATCATGATGGATCCAGCTCTGAACACAGTGATGTGCACAGGTGGAGTGGGGTAGGTAGGACAGAGAGGGAAGACACATCTTAGGGTCTTGCTGGCAAGTCAGTCTAGCTGAATGAACCTGTCCGTTCCAGGATCAGTGGCAGATCCTGTCTCAGAAAATGAGATGGCTAAGTCGTTAAGGACATATGTTGCTCTTCGGCAGGACCAGGGTTTGATTCCCAGCACCCGTATGGTGGCTAACAACTATAACTCCAGAGGATCCAACACACTCTTTTAGTGTCTGGGAACACTGCACATGTGGTACACAGATATACGTGCAAGGAAAAACTCACACATATAAAATTTTAAAATATTAAGTAAGTGGAAAGAACAGCCAGCATTCATCTCTGGCCTACACAGGCAGGCATGCTCCAAGCTTCACCCAGACCCCCAGGAAACCGACTTTTTTGGTATCATGCAATCAGCAGGCCTAGTCTCTCAGAATTCTCACCTGTGTACCATGACTGCCTTGCACCAACAGCCAGCCTCGAGAAGACAAAATAGCAAGTGTTTTCCTATTTATCCAGACATGATATCTACAGAAGCTATAACCTAGCAACTTCCCATTTAATTACTAGTAAAAATAATACGGCTGGAGAGATGGCTCAGCGGTTAAGAGCACTGACTGCTCTTCCAGAGGTCCTGTGTTCAAATCCCAGAAACCACACGGTGGCTCACAACCATCTGTAATGGGATCTGATGCCCTCTCCTGGTGTGTCAGAAGACAGCTACAATGTACTTATATATAATAACTCAATCTTTTTTAAAAGAATATGCAAGTCATAATTTTCTCAATCTTCCCAATAATTCTCAGTAGAAAGCGTAGAGTATGAGCAAGTCACCCGGCACAGAGAAGAATCTAAAAAATTATCAGGGAGGCGAACTACATCCAACGCGCAGCTGCTATGGCCCACGCACGCGCTCGGGAGGGAGGAGTTCCTTGGGAGGAAGTGGGAGACAGGAAGTCCCGCCCTCCTCCCGGTTTGGCGGTCCTCTCTGCTCTGCCCTACTCCGCTCCCTTTGAGCCCAGATTCAGCCGCGGTTTTCGCGGTTCCCCTTGCGCCTGCGTGATCCTGTCCTGCCTCACGCGCGGGCTCGTGCTCCGGCTCCCGCCCTGCCTCCGGCCCGCAGTCCCCGGCGCCTTCCTTCGCGGTCCAGGCCGCCCCTCGTGGCGCCAGCACCATGGTGGGTACCGTGACGTCAAAAGGGAGCGCCGCCGCCCGCGGCGGGCGGTTCGAACTGTTCGGGTCTTGGTTGCGCTCTAGTGTTTGTTGCCTTGGGCTGTAGCTAAGCCCTAGGGTTTTCCTTACAACCTCAGGGCCCACACCCTGTGTGAGGAGACTGCTTGGAACCAATGGTTTTTTTGGGGAAACTTCCAGCAAGTCCAAGAGAAAGCCCACGGGCGCCGGGGGAGAACGGAAAGCTAGTCTTGCATTTCCGTGCTGGAGATCAGGATTTTGTGAGGGTGCGGTTGGGAAGCGGTCTCGAGCAGGGAGGTGGTCGATTCGGAGAGTGGGTTCTGGCATCGAGGGGTGCAGCGCAGTTATTGTCTCTCTGTGGCCCCAGGAATTGCAGTCTCTGTTAACGGATTGTTGATGGTGGTGAAATTTTGAGAACTACTAGGTGGGGCCAAAAGGACTGGTATTTCAAATACCGTCACGGGTTCCTCCTCCCTGTCCCTTTTCATGTGATAGTTCCTCCCTCTTTTCCAATAGCTCTTCTACTCCTTTTTCAAGTCCCTTGTGGGCAAGGATGTAGTCGTGGAACTCAAGAATGATCTGAGGTAGGTCTTTATTTCAGCGAGTTGGTGGAAGGTGGGAGGTGCCTGGTGTCCTGATCGTTTTCGTGGTTGTTGTTCACAAAGCTATTTTAGAGCAGAGGGGCAAAACACAGAAGAAATATCTTGTGTCTTGAGTGTAAAGATTAGTTTAAGAGTGAGCCTGGTGCTGTGGCACATGCGTGTAATCCCAACGCTGATGCAGAATTGTGAATTCAAGGACAGTTTGGTCTACATATGTCCAGGGCCAGCCAGAGTTACACAGTGAGATACAGTTAAGTAACATGTATGTGCAGTCCTGGATGTCCCGGAACACACAGATCCGCCTGCCTCTGTCTCCTGAGTGCTAGGATTTGCCCTGCTGTATCATTTGCTCTTAACCATTCAGGAGTGGATTAAATGCTGTATCACTGGAAAGATGTTTATGGCTTCTTGTCACATCATCCATTAGAGTCTACTTTCTTTTTTTGTTTGTTTGTTTGTTTATTATACATAAGTACATTGTAGCTGACTTCAGAAACACCAAAAGAGGGCATCAGATCTCATTATAGTTGGTTGTGAGCCACCATGTGGTTGCTGGGATTGAACTCTGGACCTCTGGAAGAGCAGTCAGTGCTCTTAACCATTGAGCCATCTCTCCAGCCCCTAGAGTCTACTTTCTTTCTTTCTTTCTTTCTTTCTTTCTTTCTTTCTTTCTTTCTTTCTTTTTTCTTTTCTTTTGTTCGGGGCTGGGTACTGAACCCAGGGCCTTGCGCTTGCTAGGCAAGCGCTCTACCACTGAGCTAAATCCCTAATTCTAGAGTCTACTTTCTTAATAGTGCTTAGAAAATTATAGGTGTCACTGATGTCTATTTTTTTTTTTCATGTACTGGATGGGCATGCTCAACAGGTGAACTTCATTTCCAGCCCTCGTGTTTCTTTTTAAAATCCTTTTATTTGTAGACTCTTGAAACCTTTGAGCACAGGTCAGTGCTTGAGAGCCTTGATTCTAAGACAGAACGTGGTGTTGACAAGCAGGATGGTTATGGCCAGTGTGGGCAAGTGAGAGGCTGGCCCAGGCCGGGGTGGAGAGTAGCTAAGACTTTTTCTAGTCTAAAAGTCAGACCACACAAGTGTTCTTCCACAGAGCAGTGGGGGTTCGTAGAATGTAGAGAGTGAAGAAGTAAAATGCAGGATCTGGGGTTGTTAATTAAAATTTTAATTCCTCTGCACCTCCGTGCAGTGGGTAAATATAAGATGGGTAACATGGTGTGGGAGCAGTGGCTTTGATAACTGTACTCAGGACTAGAGGGTGGGGGAGTGTAGCATTAATAATAGTTAATTTCAGCTGCCATGTATATGTAGGTCTCTGGCTCCAAAGCATAAATGTTTACAAGTAACAGCTATTGGAGCTGCAGAGATGGCTTGGTGCTTTAAAAAGAGCTTGCTGCTCTTCCAGAGAAATAGAGTTCAGTTCCCGGCAGCTACATTAGGTGATTGACAACAGTTTGTTGGGCTGAATACAACTCCTTAGAACTCTGGCTTCAATGGATCTGATGCCCTCTTCTGGTCTCTGTGGGTAACTACATGCACATACACACAAATAGTAAAAATCAGTATTTAAAAATAATGGATGTTTCTGGGAGTCGTGCAGATCAGGGCTGACATTCCAGTTCATTTGTGTAAGTTTTGGTACCTTACATGACCTCTCATAAGTCCTGGATGATACTACTTTGAAAGGTGATTAGCTGAGTGGTTGATGGCTGTTCATCCCTTAAACCTTTAAACCTAGCCCTCAGGAGGCAGGGGCAAGGGCAGGGGCAGGGGGGAGTTTGAAGCCTGCCTTATCTACAGAGCTAGTTCTAGAACCCCACAGGGAAACCCAGTGGGCAATGGCCATGAGTAGTGCTCCTAGCTGTAGTTCTAGAACTTCAGAAGTGGAGGTAGGAATGCCAGAAGTTGGAGGCCAGCCTGGGCCAAGTGAGAACCTGTCTTAAAGTGGAAATACTAATATTAAATGGAGCATAGGCCCGGCCTGACTACGAGCTTCTGATGTGTTGGTGTGAGGACAGACTGAGTCTGAGGTGCTTTATCATTTCCACCTCAGAACTTACAGGGGCTGCCTGCTGGCTTCAGGGCCTAGAGTTCCTCCCCCCTTGTCACTGTAGTTCTGATTTTCCCTCTGCTGATTCCAGCATAAATGAATGCTTCTCTCCTCTTTGCTCCCACAGCATCTGTGGAACCCTGCACTCTGTGGACCAGGTGAGATACAGTAAAGGGGAAGGAAAGGAGACAGTGAGGGTGGATTGAGTCTCTAGGGTTAATGATGATGTCCCTCTTTCTTAGTACCTCAATATCAAACTAACCGACATCAGTGTCACAGACCCTGAAAAATATCCTCACATGGTGAGTTGGGGCTGGTGAGGGAGAGGAAGACGTTAGAGCAAAAGGCCCCGGGTGGCTGGAGGGCGCACTTTAATGGACGTGCTTCATTCTTTGTCTCCAGTTATCCGTCAAGAACTGCTTCATCAGGGGCTCGGTTGTCCGCTACGTGCAGCTGCCAGCAGACGAGGTGGACACACAGCTGTTGCAGGATGCAGCAAGGAAGGAAGCCCTTCAGCAGAAACAGTGATGGCGCCTTTCCCCTCCCCTCACTTCCCCATCGGTGACCCATAACTTGATGTCCAACCGAGGACAAGACACCCCTGCCCAATACTCAGTGTGTTTTGTTTTGTTAATGATTGTTTTTTCTTTTTAACTGAATGGATGAGAGAGAATTCCTCTGTGGAGAAGGGAGGGTGAGAGAGCCAGGACCTGCAGGATGTTCCTGGAGCGGCTCCCAGTCTGCACCTCCTTCTCACCTTCCCTGGAGATGGGAGCTGCAGCCTAGGCCCTTCCATGGTGACATGTAATACATTTGAGGGATGGAAAGATCTGTCCCGCATCGGGAATAAAACTTATGATGCAAACTGAATTCCTGCTTTGTTGTGTTTTAGACAGGGACTTGGGAAAGGATGTTGAATTCACCTCCCCTCCAACACTCTACATTCCTCTTCCTCCTCTCCAACCAGGAGTCCAGCCCCGTTCAGTAGCATTGTGCACTTCTGCCCTAAAGCTTGTAATTGGATAGGTTAAGGTGCCATTACCAACTCTGAGTGGCTCCTGCGGGTTCTGTAGGCATAACATTTTTGCAGCCTCTCTAGCCCACCACCCACCAGAGGCAGTGGAAGAGAAAGCTTAATAGGTGATGGGGGAAGTGGATCAGTTTAGCAGTAGTTCTTTGGAGGTGAGCTCAATCTTTATCAGCAGTTCAGTCAGCAAATACCAAATGTGAAGCTGCAGCTGCAGCCCTTCCTCTTAGCCAGCAGACACCATGCACAAGCTTAGCTTGAACGAGCACTCGTTCAATCCTGAAGAAACCACAAGGCTTGCCAACCAGCCTTGGGCCACCAAAGCACCAAGAAACCACAGGAACCTCAGAAGCAGTTCCTGGGTGAGTTTCTCTGAGTGGCAGTGTCACCACAGCGGAGCTGAACAATGCTATATAAGGTGAACCAATACATACCTGTCGCTAGCGAAGAATGGTGAGGCAGAGCAAACCAAACCAATCCTCCTATTCCCCCTACCTGTGGGGTCATATTTATACTCCTTTATCACACGTCTTTTTATGTGTCTGCTTTAGCAAGATTTCCTTTCACCTGTGTGTCCAGGAGAACATCATCTGACATAACTGACTTTCCAAAGAAACCAGACATTTCCACTTCAGCCACCTCAGAAGCAAGCTCCAGTTGGAGGTTCTTCGATGTCCGCCATCTTAGAGGTCGTTTTGGGGTGCTGCCAGGAGCTCTGGCGTGAAAAGCCTTATGCTGTTAGAACATCTTAAATGCCATAATCTAGATCTCTGAAGTGTTTCAAGACTATACAGCCTATCTGACTAGGCAAACTGCTTGTTTCCAGCTGTTTACTTTGAAAACACCTACAGGAGGCTAAGGAACTCTCATTTCTGTAATTAGCTAAACCAGTGCTTCTCAGGAGCACAGTTTGACTGCTCGCTAACTTGCCTTTCTTAATTATCCTGAACAGGGTGTGATAGAGTAGGATTCAAGGATTTTAGGTTTACACTGGATTTTTAAACGAGTTGCAATGCCCTAAAGAGTGGAGACGTGGGCTGGAGAGGTGTCTCAGAGGTTAAGAGCACTGTCTGCTCTTCCAGAGGTCCTGAGTTCAATTCCCAGCAACCACATGGTGGCTCACAACCATCTGTAATCAGGTCTGGTGCCCTCTTCTGGCCTGTAGTTGCATCCATGCAGGCAGAAAGCTGTATGATGTATACATAATAAATAAATGTTTAAAAAAAAAAAGTGGAGACGTATACACAAAATGATACGATAAGATCTTGAGTGTACATTGATACACAAAAGTGCATGCCCATTGGGTTCGGTCCCCAGCTCCGAAAAAAAAGAACCAAAAAAAAAAAAAAAAGTGCATGCCCATAGAGAAATAGTTGGCTTACTGGTGCTTTTTAATTTAAAAGCAGATTCAACAGTCTACCCTTTTATCCTATCATTCCTGTATCCCCCATTTTCTTTTCATCCCCTCCCGGCCCCCTTCCCACTAACACTAAGTAGGAGAGAAAAGAGGAAAGGAGAGATCTCTGAATCTCGTCTTTACTGGGTTTCCTGGTTGACCAAGACCATTAACCACTTGTTACCAAACCCCCCTTAGACAATGGCAAATACCCATCACCCAGCAAATGACCCAAAACCACCCATCTCACCTCTCGGGAGTGGGGACATTGTTCTCTTAAAATTACTTCCTGCTATCTGAAGTTAACAGCATTACACAAAACAATAATGAGACTCCAGCCCGTACTGAGGCTGAAGCAGCTTTATGCTTTCTCAGGCTGCTTTCATAGCATTCTAGGACATCCCAAACCGTGGGCAGTTCTCAGGTCAAAGACAAAGTAATCTGGCGAAGAGTAAACCAGGAGACCACATGAAAGAGTAATTAAGCAAAGTAGAAAGCAAAAGGATCACACCGGGAAACAATTCAGCAAATTAGTACACAAAGCCCCAGGTGGCTGTTTCTGAAGTTCTTAGCTGAGCCGGGACTTCTTTGTCCAAGCCCAGTGACAAATGCCAAATTCCTAGAAGCAGCACCAAAAGCTCTCAACGGGGGACGTTAAGAAAATTGGGATATTAGTCAAGCCTGTGAGAACTAGTTGTGTCATTTGTGATCCAGTCTCTGTGTGATTGGGAAAGAACAAGGCTTAAGTGCTGGCTGGTCCAGTCTGTGAGGCTGGACCACCTCAGCCATTTGGAAGTTTTCCTGGATACAGACTTGAGGAAACAATTATGGAGGCCATCTGTGAAGCTGGATCCCCATGGGCTACTTGTCTTGTCTTCACTGGGGTCTAGTCTTTTTGATCTGAAAACAAACTCTTAAAGGTAATATTTGTCTCTGCACTGACATATGTATGTGTGCGCAAATCAGCCAAAGGTGGTTGGTCTTTGAGCGGGTGAAAGGCGTCAAACTTTATAATTCTGTTTGGATTCTATGACCTGTAATATAAATTTCCATCCATGCCATATGAAAGGGTGGCACGCAGTTTAATTCCCAAGGACTCTGGAGCCAACAAGCCATGCAGAGACCTTTCTAAGCCACTCTCAGGCTCAGGTTCCCATGTAGAGTCATTCATGTAACCTGTTTTGTTGTTCTTTTGTTCTTTTGAGAGGTTTCTTTCTTCACGTCCATAGCCAAGATTTCCAGGTTCCCCTCCCCCCCCCCGGCCAAATCTAATCTTCATTAATTCTGAAGGAACCAGCAGTTTTTCATTCCTGTTGGAACAAAGGCATAGTCTCTCTTCCAACACGTTTCCTGCCTTCCATTCTGAAGTTAACACATCTGTCTTGTTAGGGTTTCCACTGCTGTGAAGAGATACCATGACCAAAGCAGCTCTTATCAAAACGGCAAAACAAAACATTTAATCGGGGCTGGCTTACAGTTTCAGAGGTTCAGTCCATTATCATCACGGTGGGACGCATGGCAGCGTCCAGGCAGGCATGGTGCAGGAGGAGCTGAGATCTACATCTTGATCTGAAGGCAGCCAGGACATTGTCTTCTGCAGGCAGCCAGGCTGAGGTCTCCGTTCCCCATTGGGTGAAGACTGAGCACTAGGAGACCTCAAAGTGTACAGTGACACTTCCTACAAGGCCACACCTCCTAACAGTGCCCCTTCCCATGGACCAAGCATACCCAAACCACTGCATCATCTTTTTTTGTTTGTTTGTTTATGGAAAATTTATTACAACTCTCCAACCGCGCATTACTTTTTCTTCTCAACGTCTGGCTCTGCAGCTCCTTTCGCCCTCTTTGCTCGGATGCCGAAGAGCCGGGCATTGGCTTGGGCCATGCGAAGGCTGGCGAAAGCCTTAAAGTTCTTTTCCACTTCTGTGATGGCCCTGGCCTTCTCCTTTTTGTACACATTACTGATGGGCATCACAGGTCCTGTTAGCTGCGTGGCCAGTTTAAGTTCTTCAGCAGAACTGTCTCCCTTCTTCGGAGCAGAAGGCTTCTTGGGGAAACGTAGGAGCTTGGAGCGGTGCTGCTTCAGGCGCTGCACGTTGGCCTGCAGTGGTTCAGTGGACTTGTTTCTCTTCCTTGGCTCCACAGAGATAACGATGGCGCGTGCCATTTTCTTGTGGATACCAGCCACCCTGAGTTCCTCCAGGCTGAATTCCCTGCCAGCCGGGACCTAACTGTAGGGCACCTCACGATGGGCCTGATGGGACGGGACGTGGGGCGAGGGGCGATGCGGTGCGCTTTCGCCTGCCGGGCCTTGCATCTGCGGATCTTGCGTCCTGGCCGGTAGAACCAAGGGTCCACTCGCTGCTGCCGATCCTTGTGGAAGTGGGGCTTGAGGATCATGCCATTCCGGCTGGGCGCCATGGCTGCCTCCTGTACAGGAGAACGGCAGAGCGGTGTAACATCTTTAAAACACATGAGCTGGATTAATTCAATAGTTCTTTTCCACATTCCAGTGTCTCTCAGAAGATGTTGGTTTTTTTTTGTTGTTGTTGTTGTTGTTAAACTTAATAAAGTACTATGTAATCTATCACTGGAGCCTGCTGTTCCTTCCTGTTTATTAAGCCATCTCTTCTAAAGTATGATAACATCTTTGTATAACTGCTTGCCACGTGGGGTTGTGTGGTATGGCTGTAATATGTTGTAATACGCAAAGACGGTTTCATTTTACTAGAGACATGCGCTGGAGCAATGTCAGCCCTAATCTTTACAGCTCCCCCCCGCCCCCACAATAGGCATAACCTCTACTAAGTGTGGAACTCCGGAGTCAGCCTTCTTCACCTTCGAGCAGTGGCCTATTGAAATCCTCAGTGTGTGTCTATGGTACGGTACACATAACTTAATTTTCTAAACTCTGGAAAAATGAAACTCATTTGCCAGATTTCTTTCTTTTTTTCTTTTTGGTACCTTTTGGGTTCCTTCTTGTAGGCAATGGAGTTTGGTTATACAAAGAACAAGTAGGTCATTTTCTTATAATTTTCTTGGCTTTGTTACCAAGTGATAGAAAATTCTTTAAACCTTGGCTGTTAGCATGGAGTTTTGTTTTTTGTTTTTTTTTTTTTTTCTTTTTCTTTTTTTCGGAGCTGGGGACCGAACCCAGGGCCTTGCGGTTGCTAGGCAAGCGCTCTACCACTGAGCCAAATCCCCAACCCCCCCCCCTTTTTTTTTCTTAATGAAATTAAGCTTCCCCTACAATTCCTATCAAGAGCTGGTCACTGCCATCATTCCCTGGTGCTTGAGAGTCCAGAGAGTAACTGTATGAGGAGATGCAGGACTGTCTAATGATTACATAGGAATGGCACACAGCTCTGATTTTTTAATTGAATCATAAGGGCTCTGAGCCATTTATTTCTCCTGATTTATAACCTGCCTTTTCTGACTTATTTACATGAGTATAGAATGTAGGGACTCCAGAAACCGGTGTCCCTTTTACTGTACGAGGGAGAATCCAATTAATACTTTTTGAAAACGGAAGTTGCTTGCTTTGGGGACATTTATTGTTAATTTCTCTATAACTGTTCACTTTCTGCCCATAATGAGGTGATTTCAGCATCAATAAAAGGTACCACGATTTCTGTCTATTCCTGCTAATTGACAAAAGTCTCATTTTTCCTTTCAGAATCAATTAAGAAAACTTTCCCTCTTAGGCCTTTAGTATTTTTACTGTTTGTGTGCTAACGATATAGATTCTAAGACATTACCTTCTCTCTGCCTGAGAATTCCTGTGGAGAATGAGTAGCAGGCAAAATAACTAAAATTCAGTTCAGCTTTGGAACCTAACCACGTGTGTATCCTGTCAGTTCTTTTGTACCAGAGCCAATGCCTTTTCAGCTCTGACTAATAACTTTCCTGAACTATTTACGTCTTAATCACCTTGTAAGGTTTGAAATAAATTACTTAATTAATCTCTGTGGGCCTTAGCCATCTCATATCTCCCAACAATTTTTGAAATTCACTAAGTTTACAATTGATCATCTCCTGATTGGTACTTACCATGGTTGAATTTTCTGTAGAACTATTTTATATCCTAGATGATTAGTACCATCTCCTCTGTATTTTTTCCAGAAGCAAATTGTAGTCACCAACAAGGCAAAATTCTTTTTACTTCATCAATTTTTTAAAAATGATTTATTTACTCTTAATGTGTGAGTACACTGTTAATCCCTTCAGACACACCAGAAGAGGGCACTGCACCCCATTCCAGATGGTTGTGAGCCACCAGGTGGTGCTGGGATTTGAACTCAGGACCTCTGGAAGAGCAGTCAGTGCTCTTAACCACTGAGCCACCTCTCCAGCCCCTAGTTTGTCAGTTTTTTGAAGATAGGTCCATCTGAATTAGCAAGTCACATATCCAATTTTAGATTGAAGAAACTGTTAGGAGTTATTTCCCACAGTTCCTGTATAAAATATTGTCACGATGTCCAGCTGTTTAATATTCTTTGTGGTAAGGCTTCCCAATTATATCTCTTTATTGGACAACTATTTTTTGGGGGGGTTCTTTTTTTCGGAGCTGGGGACCGAACCCAGGGCCTTGCGCTTCCTAGGCAAGTGCTCTACAACTGAGCTAAATCCCCAACCCCGACAACTATTTTTTTTTAATATTTATTTATTTATTATGTATATATCATACAGCTTTCTGCCTGCATGTAATGCACATGCAGGCCAGAAGAGGGCACCAAACCTGATTATAGATGGTTGTGAGCCACCATGTGGTTGCTGGGAATTGAACTCAGGACCTGTGGAAGAGCAGACAGTGTTCTTAACCACTGAGCCATCTCTCCAGCCCCTGGACAACTATTATTATTATGAGTGGGTACCGAGAAAGCGAACCTTTCCCTGTCCTGCTCCTGTAAAGGGAAAAGTCTCCACCCCGATGGTGAAGTCTGGATGGCGGCAGCTGTTGTGGCTCCAGCAGATCCAAGGGGAATGGTTAGTCCTGTTCCTGCTAGAAAGGGATGAGTGTCTTGTCTCTGACTGTAGCAGAGTTTGTAGCAACAGTGCTGTCTTCTCTTCCTCCTAGAGATAAACCTGCGGAATAGTCACGACAGGGCTACAAAAGGCCGTGTGTGTGTGTGTGTGTGTGTGTGTGTGTGTGTGTGTGTGTGTGTCTATGCAGAGAGTTATCTTTCCTTTATACCAAAGGAAGGAGGGGGACAATGCACAAGTCAAGGCAGTAACACCCTGGCTGGCAGCACATCAAGGTCTGTTGGTATGGGCCTAGGAGAAAGGCAGAGAGCAGGACAGATACTTGATCAAACAGGAGAATGTCCAGAGGGTCTGGACAGCTGTCATTTCTTTTGGTTGCTGTTATCACAGAAGTATTTGTGGGTCCTGCAGCAAGGAGGAGGTGGGTGCTAGAGGCATAAAAGAAACAGTGGGAAGCTTTTAGGTGGTCAACGGGAGGAAGCCAGCAACAGATTGGACGTATCGAGTCCAGGACACTGTTGATCTCAGTTGTTCCTCTTTTCCTGTGGAACAATGTTATGATACGTTAACGCAGGCTTGGCTCTGGGTACGAGGAGGTATGCAAGACCGCAGCAGGATACCTAGCAAGAAACGATAGAACTGTCCAACACCCCCGTATGCCAGCAATCATGCCAAGGGTCTTCTGCATTGCCCAGAAGGCAGATTTCCCCTTTCTGTGATTAGTGTGACCTTCAGTAAACCCCTCTTCCAGCTTGTAGGTGTAGAACCAGTATACCCCCACAAGCATCAACATCCTTGAGATGGCTCTTCTTGTCGCAAAGGAAAACAATCATCCAGGACATGGCTGGCACTTGGGTATTTCACAATCCGTGTGGACTTCTGGCATTCCTGCTAGTGAGCAGTCTAGTGTCCGGACAGATTCCTCCCCTGATATGTTTCCCTGACAATAAAACCACCAGAGCATAGGGGGCAGGGGCAGGGCTAGCCATAACATTGGTGCTAAGCAGAGTAAAAATAACCATGAGAATGAAAGAGAAGCCTTTGGGGGTGCAGGGTTGGGTAGGGGAGGGAACAGATGTGTCATTGGGCTGTGTCATTGAAGGCATAAATATCATTCCAGGTGACCTGGTTGTACTTTGTTGGGTGTCTGTGCCACTTCCTCTTTGATTTCTCTGTGACCTGATCGACAACAGAGGTTTTTGACAGAAGGGGTCATGTTGGATATTGCGGGCTGGTACCCAGACAGGGCAAGGCTGGTCCTGTGGGAAGACGCAAACAAATCCCCTCCTTACCATTAATGGGGAGTGAGGCTCCTTCTAACACCCATCTAAGCAGGTCCCTCCATCTGACCAGAATGGGTAGTATACGTGGTGGTTGACTCCGGTGATGGACAATGGGGAGTTCGTCTTGTGTGGCGTAGACGTTGAACACGTTCAGTGTGAATGATGTCAGGTTTAATTGAGTGTTCTGTGGTTGGGAACCTTGTGTTTAATTTTCCTAGAGTGTTTGATGTGTTTGTTTTTTCAATGACCGCTTGGCCCTGAGGGTCGTGTGGGACACCAGTATGGCGGATGATTTTCCAAGTCTTGCGAAGATTTTGGGATTGATGTCTCCTGAAAGCTGGTCTGTTATCAGGTTTGATATGGAGAGGGTCTCCCATAACGGCGAAAGTGGAGAACACGTGATTAATCAGATTTTTTAAAATGGGAACAGGTATCAATGGTGAGGAATACAAACTTTCGTGTTCCAATTGATGGGATGTGGGTGATGTCAGTCTGCCAGAAGGCACTAGCCTCAGGACATCTGGGGTTGGTGCCCAATTGTTGTACAGCAGGGGTGCGAATTAGGGAGGCCCAGGAGGAGGAAGTCTTGAGAACGTGTTTAAGGTGTTTCATAGGGGTATTGGGGAATTTCAACTGTAGCCCTGTCAGGGTTATTTGCTGATAGATAGTTCTTTAGTGGTGAGGGGTGAAATAGTAAAGGCCCCAGTTGTGGTGATCTTATTGGCTAAGGAGTTACCATGAGAGAGCAGTCCGGGAAGGATGAGTGTGACCGTATTTGGCTGATAAAAATGGGACATGTTTGTTTTTGGTTTTTTGGGTTTTTTTTTTCGGAGCTGGGGACCAAACCCAGGGCCTTGCGCTTGCTAGGCAAGCGCTCTACCACTGAGCTAAATCCCCAACTCCAGGACATGTTCTTGTTTGAATTATTTTTGAACGTTTTTATTAACATGGGAGAAAGAGGGTTACCACTGAGTCTGACAGAGGAGCAGGCTAGCCAGGGGAGAGGAGGCTGACCACAATTACTATCAGGCAGTGACGTAGGTAATAAAGAAGGCAGTGAGATCCCAGGATATAAAGAGCCCATTGGCTCAGTCATCTGATTTATGGCTCTTAAATCTGCTTTTGGCCTCCATTCTTCAAATTCCTTTTTTTAAAAACAAACATAGAGGAATTCATGGGCTGGGGGATTCTTCAATGTGTTAAGCATTTCGCTGCTCCTGTACCATCTGTAATTTGTTCTCATGCCATAGGCCTTTGTTCTCCCACATAGGTTTGTCAGCCATTTTAAAGGTAGGGCAGTTGGCACCTTTGAAAAGGCAATACCGTTGGGGATTTAGCTCAGTGGTAGAACGCTTGCCTAGCAAGCTCAAGGCCCTGGGTTCGGTCCCCAGCTCCGAGAAAAAAAAAAGAAAGAAAAAAAAGAAAAGCCATTACCTGTTGTGTCCTGCCTGTGGAAAACCTGAACAGTCTGGGCCTGTTCTTTTTTTTTTTTTTTTCGGAGCTGGGGACCGAACCCAGGGCCTTGCGCTTCCTAGGTAAGCGCTCTACCACTGAGCTAAATCCCCAGCCCCTCTGGGCCTGTTCTTGATAACACTTTCCAATAATTCTTTTCAGGAGCATTTTTTTTTTAGACTTATTTACTCTATGTACGTGAGTACACTGTCACTGTCTTCAGACACACAGAAGAGGGCACTGGATCCCATTACAGATGGTTGTGAGCCACCATGTGGTTGCTGGGAATTGAACTCAGGACCTCTGGAAGAGCAGACAGTGCTCTAACCACTGAACTTTCTCTCCAGCCCTCAGAAGCATTTTTTTTTTTTTTTTGGTTCTTTTTTCGGAGCTGGGGACCGAACCCAGGGCCTTGCGCTTGCTAGGCAAGCGCTCTACCTCTGAGCTAAATCCCCAACCCCAGAAGCATTTTTATTTAATGGTTTATTTCTGAGGTTGAAGGGAAGCTAATCCGTGTCTTCCGTTGCTGTAGCATATCACGTCCCCATATCACAGCTCTTAGCCACACGCGGCTTGAATTTTTCTATCTGATCCTCTGGTCCTACACACGTAAGCTTCTCACGCTTTGTTTTACCTGGGATAATGTCCCAAACCCTAGAACTGAATTATCTACCTCCTGAAAAGGCCAGGTCTTGATGAAATCATTGTTACGTCTGCTTTTGTTCTACCCAGTCCTCAATTTCAATATCATCTATAAATCCTTTAATTTTGGCCTCTGACCATCTATAGCAGTCTGTCAAATCCATGTTTTCTGGTCTCTTGTGAGTTTTCTGTCTTATCTCCTGGAGCCACTCTGACGTTGACAGCTGGGCTATCGTTGACTAAATCTGGGACAGTTGAGCTTAACTGCTCTGTAGAGGAGTTTCCTGGCCTGAAATGGTTCACTTGAGTTTAATACAGGGGCCAGGGAAAAGTTCCCTAGGGTCTGTCTGTCCATCCTGCTGCAAAGACTGGAAGTCTTGTCCTCCCTAACTTCAAAGAGCAGCCTCCCTCAGAGAAGTTAAGAAGGTTCTCTCACTGGAGTAGAATTTCCTTAGTCTGATCAAATCTGCATCTACGGCAGGGCTTGGTGCTCTGTAATTCTCACCTTTGAGGGTGAAGGCTGACGTGCCCAGGATCTTGGCAACAGTAGCCCGCTTTGCTCCAGCGGCTGGGCAAGGGGATACTCTGGTCCCGTCTCATCAGAGTAATGAAGGATTCTAGGGGTAAGCTGGACCAAGACACAGAATCCATTTGTGAGATGAAGGGCCTGGGTGTGGATGCAGGGGGTCAGCCTAGAAGCCATGTATTGATGGGGGGGGGTATAATGTAAGCATCCCCGCCTGGGGCTTCCTGAGTGCTGTTACATAGATGTCTATGGGTATGGGTATCGTCCCAATGCAGAGCCCTTCTCCTTTAGTTAGCTCTAAGGTCAGTTCCCCCTTACCCAGATGTTGCTAACGACAGTCCTTGTTGTCCGTAGAGGTGGTATAGTTTCTAAGAATGACTATTCCTTCATAATAGGGTGGCTGGGCATTCAAGCAGAGCCAGCATTTACCTGTGAGCTCTGGCCTAGAATTATTCAGCACCTGGTAAGTGGCCCAAAGCAAGTCCCATGGCCCAGTCCAGGGTCCAGGTTCCTAAGAAATGGGGACTGTGAGCTGAGATTGAGTCACCATGAGGTCAACAGGGGGCAGGGCTGGATTAGGGCCTAAAGGCATCCCCTGTTCCAACCCGATCTGTTGGGCAGAGAGTCAATCATAAACATCACTCCATAGTCATACCCAGACACATACAGTCTCAGTCCCCATGTCTTTCCTACCCCACGCTTTCTTTCCCCTTGGGGGTGAACTAGACTATGAAGGGGTTACAGTTGGAGGAACACGGGCCACCAGGGCCGTCTGCATAGAGCTTGGACTCATGTCTCGATGCAAAAGCAAGAGGTTTATTCAGGATACAGTGCACTGGGGCTCGACACGGTCCTCACGCAGGAGGAAATATACAGTTTATATAGACAATATAAGGTCACAGCTATTTCAGTACCAAGGATCTCTGACTTGGCAGATGTTTCCCACCCTGTAGTTCCCAGAACGACACAATCTATACCATCTGTTCTTATGGTCGGCCGACTTCCTGGAAAGTGGGTGGGAATGTACTGTACTTTCTGGTCTAACGTCTAGGGGCTAAGCAGAGGACAACTTAAAAAAATTTTTTTTTATTCTTAAGAGATGGTTCTTGGGGCTGGGGATTTAGCTCAGTGGTAGAGTGCTTACCTAGGAAGCACAAGGCCCTGGGTTCGGTCCCCAGCTCCGAAAAAAAGAACCAAAAAAAAAAAAAAAAAGAGAGAGATGGTTCTTTTTTTTTTTTTGGTTCTTTTTTTTCAGAGCTGGGGATCGAACCCAGGGCCTTGCACTTCCTAGGCAAGCGCTCTACCACTGAGCTAAATCCCCAACCCCGAGATGGTTCTTAAGAGGTGGCTGCACTGATGTCAAGTGGGGATTTCATTTCCCCCATTTTCTTTTGTGTCAAGTTCCAATCATGGAACTTCTGAATCTAGGTCCTCTAGGGCTAGGGTTTAGTAATGTTGTCTTAACACTAATAATTGTACAGTGCTAATTCTCTCTAATAAAGCTCACCAGCCTATTTAATATACAGGGCCCGAAGGTTAGAAGCAACAAAAGAATTATCAGGGGTCCCATTAGGGTAAGACTAGAGTAGTCAACCAAGAAGACTGGGTGAACCAGCCTTCAAACCATATCCGATTTGTTTCTCTTTCTGCCTAGTGGCTAGTCTCTCCCTCAGCTTGGCCATTGAATCTTTAATTACTCCTGAGTGATCTATATAGAAACAGCATTCTTCTTTTAGAGCTACATACAAGCCTCTTTGCTGTAAGAACAATAGATCTTGGCCATGCCTGTTTTGCAGGACCACCTTGGACAGGCTGGTCAAGGATTCTTGTAACTTAGACACGGAGTTCTCTAGGGCCTGGATATCTTCATCTACGGCTATCCTGAGCTGACTGTAATGGGAAGCTTGGGTGGCCAGCGCAGCAGTCCCAGTGCCAATGCCTGTGGCGACTCCCAGCCCCAAAAGTACAGCTAGGGTCACACTAACATGCTCTCATTTAAACCTCCAGTAGCCTGTAAGATATTCTTCCGGGAATGACTCTTGAGGATGGTAAATTAACTGGGGCACTTGATGTGCCCACCCTGACCAGCAAGGAAGACGCAACACCGTCGGATTCTTCTCAACAGCTTTTATTGCAGGAACACCTCATTCTTGATTCGGGGACCCCGAGGAACAAAGGCACTCACCTTAAATACAAGACAGGCTGTGACAGTAAACTTGTCCTCTGGGGATTGGTGGAGTATGAAATACCTTATTAGCATGAATATCACTCCAGTCTGATAACTGCCGGAGAAATGCCAACACATGCGCATTGCAGGTGTTTATCACCAACGACCACCGGATGTCGGAGCCATCTTTAGCCGCTCTCTACAGGCACTAACTGTACAAGGACACAAAAGGAGGCATTTTGATTTAACACGGCCAGAGAAACACAAGGGGTCAAACCGGAATTACAGGCCCACCACCCTTCCGATGGGGCTAGCAGATATCTGTAGTTAGAGCTGAACATCTGGGTGGTGTTACACAGGTTTTGGTGGGAAGCCGGGACCACGCCCATGCAGGTTCCTTTCCCTGATACTGAGGAGGTTGTCAATCAACTATGTTCATTAGCTGGTCTACAGTATGTGGAGGAGAGGCAGATAGAGGTATTATAGGTGTCTGAGTCCCTGCAGGGTCCCTGTCACAGGGTCTGGGGGTGCTGTAGGTTTGGACTGCGGCTTGAGAGGCTGCAGAACGAGACTGGGCCCGATGGGGACAGAAATGGGAGCCTCTACCTAAGCCAAATGGAAAATGTGAATCCCTTATCATAACCAGTCATATAGAAGCGCAATCCCCACATCCTCTCATCCAATCTCGGGATTCATGCCCTTTCTTGGTAAAGACAATATTCAGGGGGTCGGTCCCCGATGCTGCAGAGTTTCCATTAACTGAGATTAGATCCCAGGAAGAAGTCGGTTTCCAATAAGCATCTCCGGTGGTTTCACACGTCCATTGTTTACAAAAGTAATGATCCAGCCCTCCACATCTATGGGCCTCCAACCTAGTCCTGCCATCTCTGGGACAGAGATAAAAAGGGGTTTGTCTGGGGCTGGGGATTTAGCTCAGTGGTAGAGCGCTTACCTAGGAAGCGCAAGGCCCTGGGTTTGGTCCCCAGCTCCGAAAAAAAGAACCAAAAAAAAAAAAAAAAAAAAAAAAAAAGGGGTTTGTCTCAACCGCCTCTGGGCAGGAGGAGAGTCTTTGCAGCCAGGATTATCTGCCACATGCTGCCCTTTGGACCCTACTCCGGTTGAGAGAGACCTTTTTAAAATAGGATGTGAATCTATAGGTGTTTCTTCATATGTATGCCCAGGGATGTCCCATGTATCTAGTCCAGCCATTAAGGAGCAAGTGTCAGGGCTGAGGGGTGGCCACCATGTCCATAGAGGGGCCATTTTACTTTGCTCCTATACTGTATCCCCTTGCCAAGTTAGTTTCTGGGGAGTATGGGGATTATAGGCGCTCACGACTGAGACGAAGTCTAAGAGGGTTAGCAGTCTTTTCCAGCCTCCATTCATTTTTTTTTCTTTTTTTGGGGCTGGGGACCGAACCCAGGACCTTGCGCTTCCTAGGTAAGCGCTCTACCACTGAGCCAAATCCCCAACCCCCCTCCATTCATTTTTGAGAACATCTGGTGCTCTCTTCATACGGGAAGCGTGGACCCATGCAGCAATTCCATCTACCTTAACAGTAGTGGGAGAGGTTAACAGTATTAGGTAGGGTCCTTTCCAGTGAGGTTCTAAATTCCCAGCTCAGTGTCGCCAGACCAGGACTGTGTCTCCCACTTGGAACCGGTGAGGCATTTCTGGACTTCCGGTCTTGTAGGCTTCTTTCACTCGGCTCCAGATTTCACTCTGGACTGTCTCTTAAAGCCTTCAAATGAGCAAACAGGGTTTTAGGAAGAGCCTCAGGGCAGGGGGCTCTGCCCGATTCAAGGAGGGGCGGGGGACTCCCATACATAATCTCATAAGGTGTTAGGCCAAAGGGGCCAGGAATGTTCAGACCCAATTACCTTGGGTATTCCAAACCTGGGAAAGATTTCTTCAAGGATCTTTTTAGCCACTACGGTGGCAGTCTCCAACTTAGTGGGGTAAGCCTCCACCCATCCTGAAAAGGTATCTATAAAAACTAAGAGATACTTATCACTATACTTGGCAGGTTTGACCTCAGCGAAGTCCACTTCTCAATAGACGCCCGGCCGACTCCCTCTGAGTCTCTTTCCTAGAGGGAGTCTCGAATGTCCTGCATTAATCATGGCACAGGGCACAGTCTTTTATCACTCTGTCAATAGTCTCTGAAAGTTTAGGGATATAATAATTTGAGGCTTTGATCAGAGTCTTAAGATTTTTTGTTCCCAAATGAGTCAGGCGGTGTAAGTGGTCCACATAGGCATGTCCTTCTGTCTGGGGTAGGGCCAGTTTACCATCCGGGGCATACCTCCTCTTGTCTTTCGCTGGAGGTGAGAACCCTAGCTCGTCCATATGCTGGTGATCTTCTGTGATGTATTCGATGTCTGGTTTTGGGACTATTTGGTGGTGCAGGGAACTCCCCGTCATCATCATCACCCCCTACACCGCTTCTCTGGCTACTGAGTCAGCCATTCTGTTCCCTTTTGCAATTCTGCTTTGTCCCTTTTGGTGGCCTGGGCAGTGGATAATGGCCACTTTCTTAGGCAGGTGGATAGCTTCCAATAGGCTAAGTATTTCTTCTTTATTTTATTTTTTTTTCCCCCTTCGGAGCTGGGGACCGAACCCAGGGCCTTGCGCTTCCTAGGCAAGCGCTCTACCACTGAGCTAAATCCCCAACCCCTCTTCTTTATTTTTAATATCTCTTCCTGCTGAGGTCAGCAGTCCCCTCTGTCTGTATATGGCCCCATGTATATGTGCAGTACCAAACGCGTACCTGCTGTCTGTATAGATGCTTAGTCTTGCCCTCTGCCATCTGTAGGGCTCAGTTGGGGGCTATCAATTCGCTTTCTATGCTGAGGTTCCTTCTGGCAGATGGTTAGCCCAGATGACATCAGTCACGTTCACTACTGCTACCCCTGCCACCCGTTTACCTTCAACCATGAAGCTGCTGCCATCCGTGTACCAGGTGGAACCTCCTGGCCATGGTTGGTCTCTTCTGCCAGGATTTCTTCACATTGATGTGCTGGGGTTGAGTCTTCAGTCTCCGGTAACAGGGTGGCAGGGTTTAGGATGACAGGAGGGGCAAAGGTTATCCTATCGGTCAACAACAGGCTCTGGTAGTGTGTCATTCTAGCATTCGTCATCCATCGATCCGGGGGCTGTTGCACAATACTCTCAAGAGAGTGTGGGGCTATTAAAGTCATTTGCTGCCCCAAGGTCAATTTATCAGCATCTTTGATAAGCAGGGCTACGGCCGCAGTGGCTCTCAGGCAAGAGGGCCACCCACGCGCAACTGGGTCTAGTTTTTTAGATAAGTAGGCCACTGGTCTTCTCCAGGGTCCCAAAGTCTGAGTAACAACCCCTCTAGCCACTCCAGCTCTCTCATCCAAGTATAAGGCGAATGACTTAGTCGAATCTGGCAATGCCAGGGCAGGGGCTGATAATAAGGCTTTCTTGATCTCATCGAAAGCCTTCTGATGGTCGGGGGTCCAAGAAAATGTTTTCCCTTCTTTAGTCAGAGGGTACAATGGGGCTGCCATTGTGGCAAACCCAGGAATCCACAGTCTACAAAACCCAGCTGTACCCAAGAACTCCCTTACTTCTCGAGGGGGTGGTAGGTACAGGGATCTGTGTAACTGTTTTCTTTCTGGCCTCTGTCAGCTACCGTTTCCCTTCTCTTAAAGAGTAACCTAAGTAGGTTACTTCAGTCTGACATAGCTGAGCCTTCTTGGCGGTGGCTCGATATCCCAACTCACCCAGTTCTGTAAGCAAGTCCTTAGGCCCATGGAGGCGTTCTTCTTTGGTGGAGGCCGCCACCAACAGGTCATCTACGTACTGCAGGAGGGTTCCCTGGGGGTGTGCAGTCCCGAAGGTGGCCAAATCTCGATGCAACGCCACATCAAAAAGTGTGGGTGAATTTTTAAATCCTTGGGGCAGTCTAGTCCAGGTGAGTCGGCCAGTTTGTCCAGTGTCTGGGTGTCCTTCCATTCAAAAGCAAAGATTGGCTGACTGCTGGAATGAAGCTTTAGACAGAAAAAGGCATCCTTTCAGATCAAGAACAGCATACCATTGCCGTTCAGGTGGGAGTGAACTAAGGAGGTTATATGGATTCGGAACAGTTGGGTGTGTATCCTGCATTCTCTTGTTTACCGCTGTCAAGTCTTGTACTGGTCTGTAATCATTGGTGCCAGGCTTTCTTACAGGCAACAGAGGGGTGCTCCGGGGTGATTGGCATGGCACCAGAATGCCCAAGGAAAGGAGTCGCTGTATGTGTGCTCACATTCCATCCCTAGCTTCTCGGCTCGTCGGGTACTGTCCAACTCCAATGGGAGTGCTATCTGACTTGGGCTCCACCACCATCGGAGGAACTCTAACTGCCATGCCCATGCCCCCCGTCTCTGCCCAGGCTTGAGGAATATTAGATAGCCACCAATCTAGGTCTGGAGTCACCTCCTTCCTTGGTTGTTCATGTAACCTATATTCTTCTTCCAGTTTTAAGGCCAGTATCATGGTTGCGGGTTCTTCCCATTTCACTTCAGGTCCGGATGGGGTAAACTGAATTTGGGCTTTTAACTTAAAGTCAATAAGTCTCTGCCTAATAAATGAGTCGGGCACTCTGGAGTTACCAGGAAGCCATGGGTAACCTGGCCTTTCCCTAAGTCCACAGTGCGGGAGGTGGTCCAAGAACACTGCTTTTGTCCGGTAGCCCCAAGCACTGTGGTTTTTCTGGTGCTTAATTTCCCTAAAGGTCGCTGCAACACAGAATATTCAGCACCTGTGTCCACCAGAAAGTTTAAGGGGGTCCCCTCCACAGTTAGGGTTACCCTAGGCTCGGGGAGGGGAACTGATCCCTGTACCCTCTAATCATCTTCTTGTATGTTCAGTACTTTGTGGGTCTTTTCTTTCCTCTTAGGGCACTCTCCTGCCCAGTGGCCTCTCTCTTTGCAGCAAGCACACTGGTCTTTTTCCAGGGGAGGTTTCCTCCTCCCATCTCCTGCTCTGGGTCTTCTGTCACCCAGGTTCCCTGTCTATCTGCATCCTGCCCTATCTCCTTCTCTTACCACCATGGCCAAAATCCTTGTCAAATTCCTTGTTTGTCTACGATCTCTTCATTCTTCTGTCTCTCTCTTTCCCCTTTCCTGTCTCTCTTCCTGTGTCTCTCTTTTGTGATACACTTTCTCAGCCTCCTTAACTAAATCCTGCAAAGTATAGTCCTGCAATCCTTCCATGAGCTGCAATTTTGTTTTAATATCAGGGGCTGACTGTCCTATAAAAGCCATAGCTATTGCTGCCTGGTGTCCTGGAGAGGCAGGGTCAAAAGGAGTATATCTCCTGTAAGCCTCCATGAGGCATTCTAGAAAAACAGATGGCGGCTCCACAGGCCCTTGCAATATTTCTCTTACCTTAGCCAGATTGGTAGGGCGTCTCACAGCCCCCTTGAGACCTGCCACCAGAGCCCAGCGGAAGACTGTCAGTCGCTCCCTACCTGCTGCAGTATTGAAATCCCAGTTGGGCCGGTCCAGAGGAAAACCTGCTTCTGTCTCATTAGGGAGCTGGGTAGGCAGGCCATCTGCTCTGGGCACGTTCTTGCGTGCCTCCAGGAGGATCCGTTCCCTCTCTTCTGTCGTAAGTAAGATCTGTAAGAGCTGCTGACAGTCATCCCACATGGGTTGATGTGAGTGCATCAAAGACTCCATCAGCCCAGGAAGGCCAGAGGGATTCTCAGAGAAAGAGGGGTGATTAGCCTTCCAGTTATAAAGGTCGCAGAAGAGAAGGGCCAGTACTGGAGGGGTTGAAGGTTAGGGGGGTCCACTGGGATACCATAAGTACGCAAAGGCATGACTACAGTGGAGTCAGGTTCCATAGGACTCCGAACTCTGCGGCTTTGGGTTCCTGTCACTGGACCCCCACTTCCTACTTCTCCCTCCTGCAGAGCAGAGACTAGAGGCTGCTGGGGAGGAAATGGGGGAAGCAAAGGAGGGGCTGGCCACTCAAGAGGCTCCTCAATCTCAGGATAGAGCTTAGGAGGAGCAGAGGGTACTGAGGGCTTCGGTTTGGGAGGAGCCTTTGGTTTCTTTTGCGAGGCTGATGTGCCACGAAGGACCAGGGCCTGGGAGCCAGGTTTAACCCAAGGCTTAATCCAGGATGGAGGATTTTGAACCAGGTCTTGCCAGAACGAGATGTAAGGTTGCTGGTCAGGATGTGCTCCCAATTTTTTCCTGAAAAACAACAACTTTAACATCAAGAATCATAGTCAGGTCAAAAGAGCCCTCAGGGGGCCAGCCAACACCGAAAGTCTGCCACTTTCCTTCAACTGACATATTGTGTGCTCTGTCCCTAACTTTAGTCCAATGATCTAGTGTCAGTCTTCCTTTTTTTTTTTTTCCCCTCTTGGAGCTGAGGACCGAACCTAGGGCCTTGCGCTTTCTAGGCAAGTGCTCTACCGCTGAGCTAAATCCTCAACCCCTCTAGCGTCAGTCTTAAGGGGGTTGTTAAGTCTGAATTCCTCCACCCCGCTCAGTTCGGGAGAGTGCGGTGGCTTGTGCTATTGGAGCCCTGGCATGCCCAGTTTGGGAGAGCGAGGCTGCCCAGAGCTGGAAGGCACAGCAGGAGGGAGTGGCGCCCAAGAACAAGAGACTGGGTCCGATGCAAAGGCAACAAGCTGTATTGGGGCAGAGCTCTGGACCAATATGTACCTCACCCTCACGCAGGAGGCAGAGGGATTGGCCCCAAACCACAAGAGTATATATAGGGTTTTTGAGAAGGAGCGGGTAAAGAATGGCAGGGTGATACATGATTGGTCCCCGTGCTTATTCAAACTCAAGCAGGTCTTGAGCTGGCAGAAGAGATATCTGGGGTCCCACAGATGTTCTTTGTGGCTTTTCTCGGAGCTCTGGATGCAGGGCAGAGGAGCTCATTTTCTCCGAACTCACCCATGGAGGACAGCTATCTAATCTCACGGTCTCGGCCTCTGAGTTCCTGGAACACAAACTTCCCAGTACTTGAGTCATGTCAGAATTAAGTTGTACAGGCTGACAGAATTAATTTGTACAGGCTGAAAGCCAGGTTTAGGCCTTGAGTGGGATGAGTTTTTTTTTTTTTTTTTTTTTTTTTAAGATTTATTTTATTTATATGAATACACTGTAGCCGTCTTCAGACACACCAGAAGAGGGCATCAGATCCTATGACAGATGGTTGTGAGCCTCCACGTGGTTGCTGGAAATTGAACTCAGGACCTCTGGAAGAGCAGTCGGTGCTCTTAACCGCTGAGCCATCTCTCCAGACCCGCAGGGACGAGACGAATTTTTGAACAATATTTCATTCCCCACTTCTTCTAGTAAATAATTTTGTGTGTGTGTGTGTGGGGGGGGAGTGTCTAGTAAATAATTTTAATCTTAGAATTACAGCTCATCTTCAGGATCTTGTAAGGCCATATATTGTTGTCTAAGGATTAGTAATTGCACAGCACCAACTCCTTCTCTAACAAAAGCTATAAGCCTATTAATCACGCAAGGCCCAAAAGTAAGTAGCAGAAGCAATAGCACCAGGGGCCCGGCCAAAGCAGACAACAGAGTGGTCAGCCACAGAGAATGGGAGAACCAAGACTCAAACCATCCTTGTTGTGCCTCAAGGTCCCTCTGTCGTTTATCTCGTCTCTCTTTGAGTCTTTGCATGGAGTCTCTAACCTCTCCAGTATGATCAGCATAAAAGCAAGGCTCTTCCTTCAAGGCGGCACACAGTCCTCCTTCTTTAATAGGAGGTCAAGTCCTCTTCTGTTTTGTAAAACTACTTCTAAGAGGGAGGTCAGAGACTTCTCTAGAGCCTCAATGGAGCTTTGTAGGTCTCTAAGATCTTCATTAATAGCTGTCTGTAAGGATAAGAACCCTGATGCTGAGTCACCAGGGCAGCAGCCCCTGTTCCTACTCCGGCCACCACTCCTAATCCCAATAGCACAGCTAGAGTGAGGGAGATGGGTTCCCTCCTGTACCTGGTTACTCTCCTGTCAAGCAGGTCCTCGAACCCTGGGGCATCATGGTATATAATCTTAGGCAAGAGCTGGATAAGGATACAATAGTCTCTATAAGTTTTCTATTGAAAACCTTGGTAGCAACACGGGGTGAGACCCATATTGCAGGCCCACCAGGTTCCATTAGGAGGTACCAGATAGTAATCTTGGGTAGTGGTTGGGCTCAGAAAGGTCTGATTACAGAGATATTGCTAGCTCGGGGGGACCTTACCCAAGCATAGCCCCAAGCCAGAGACTTCAGTATGGTTAGCTTGCCCTGATCCTGCCAAGCACATTCACCATGTGAGCTGGAGTTACTGTAGCTCCCTACCAGCACTATCCCCTCATTGTAGGGTGGACTGTCCATTAGACACAGCCAACAGGACTCTGTGTCGTTAGGATTGGATTGGTTGAGAGCTTGGTAGGCCCCAAGGATAAGGTTAAACAGTCTATCCCCAGTGGAAGGGTGCCTAGTTAGGACAGGGTTGAAGGTACACTAGTGACTGGCAAGCTAGTACTGTTATGTCCCCTAGGAGGAGACGTGGGCGCCTTCGAGGGTAGAGCTGCTGGAGCGGCTAGTGGTGGCACTGAGGCCTTTGGGGACCTTTGATTGGGCAGGACCTTGTTGGGGCCCACTGGTCCACTTGGGGTGTTCTGTACTTTCAGTCTAAGCTTGAAAGTAAGTCCGGGGTCCTTCCCTGATATGTATAGACGAAGACCCATTCATACCCCCGGCCTTCCCACTGTTGTTGTTTGCCTTTTCCTGTGAAAGAGATGACTAAGGGATTACACCAATTATTAACACAGTTCGAGTTAAGGGTGTAGGTCCTGAATTAAGTTGTTGGGTCGGGGGGTTCTTCTCTTGACTGTAATATAGTCCCAACTGGCGGATGGGTTCCAGTAAGTATCCCCAGTTGTCTCACATCCCCAAGAGGCACAATAGTAGTCCGGGGCATAGCACACCTTGTGGTCAGAGAGTGATCTCTGCGCGACCCCCGGCAGACATATATGGGTGCCATAGTCAAGTATGTCCTGGCTGCAGCACTATAGCATCCTGGGACAGTGCTATGCCTTTGTTGGGTATTAACAGGTTTTTGTTGGGGCAAGTAGTGATCTGAGGTGCCCCAGGCTGCGTCAGCCCCCAGGGCCAGCCGACAGAGATCTACCTCTAAATCATACCATGGTGTGGTGGTGGTGACCACGGAGGAGGAATTTGCGAGGTCTCCTGCCTGGTTGACTATTTCCCAGGTATAGGTTCTAGGCTGATGGGGGTTGGTGCGACTCCGGGTCCCCCCTCTGAAGGCACAGCTTAAGAGGGTTATCAGTCCGTACCACAGTACCATTCATCTTGACTAGACTCGGGAGCCTTCACGTGTGAGGCGTGTACCCAGGTAGGGATCCCATCTACCTTCACCGAGGTGGGGGGTAGTCAACAGTACCACATGGTTCAAGGTTTCCCGCACGATGTCTCTGTATCAGGACCGCGTCTCCAACCTGGAACTGATGAGTTGTCTCAGGGGTCCCCGTGGCATAGGCTGCTGTCAGCTGTGACCAGACTTCTTTCTGTATCACCTGTAGGTCTTTTAGCCTGGCATACAAATTATTATTACTATGATATGTTGGTTTAATAACATCATCTAATACAGTCAGAGGAGCTGAGACCTCATATAAGATCTCAAAGTGGGTAAGGCTGAATCTGGAAGGGGTATTTCTTGTTTTGAAGAGAGCAAGAGGGAAGGAGTGCCACCCAGTCTGTGCCAGTCTCCATGGTCAATTTGGTCAGGGTCTCCTTTAGAGTTGTATTTATTTTCTCTACCTGTCCTGAACTTTGAGGTGCACTGGGCCTCACAGCAGGGTCAGTGGGGGATAGTTTAAAAATCTTTATTCTTTCAGCTCCATCCCAAGCCGTGAGCTCTCAGCACCTCGAGCTCTTTTCCGGTGTTTTACCTAGGAAAGATCCGAGGATCTCCCGTGAGTTGGCGGTTGCACCTTGCCACTAAAATCTGCCACGGCCGGATTCCTGCAGCTCACCCAATCAGTACGCTTTTTAAGGGCAGAAAATAAACACAAACAGGTGTGGTGCGCACCGCACAGTAACGCCGGGGAATTACTAACCTTTATTCCCTACAGCAGCAACTCCCGGCAGACAGGGACTGCTTGCAGCGTCCCCAGATCCCACAACTCGTCCAGCTCATACTCTGGCGCGCACCAGACCCGAGGACCCCAGGCTGCCCGCGGCGGCGCCTGACCCGAGGACCCCGGGCTGCCCGCGGCGGCGCCTGATCCAGGCACAGGCTCGTCTCCGCGCGCGCGTTCCGGTCCTCCTGCAGCGAGAGCCACCCTAGCCCCTCCTTGACCCGTCTGGCTGCGGTGAGCCGTGCGCGGACCCTCGGGATCGCGCACGCACAGGCGGGGTCGGACCGCCCCTCAAGGACCCGGGCCGGGAAACCCGCGCTGTCACAAAGGGGGACACGTGGGTGCCGCTGGCCCGGCCGCGCTCTCCCGCTGCGGGAGAGCTGCCTCCGCCGCCCGCCACCTCCTCCCCGGCCGCCCTGTGGGGCCGCGGCCGTGGCCGGCTGAGGAGATCTCCCGGCCAAGTGGGATCGCCGCCTTCAGTACGTACACGCGGCGCGAACTCCCCTTTCACAACCCCGGGGAGGGCGGGCGATTGGGGTCCCGCCTCCTCCTCCAGGCGCTGCTCGCGGCTGCTCCGCCAGGCCTAGATCCCGGCCCGGCGCCTGCGTGCCTTGCAGCACGTGCTCACGTCCCCTCCTCTATCTGCCCGGTTTCTCCTCAGGTCACTCCACCGCGCTCCGACCCTGCACAGCCATGTCCATCCTCTACGTCTCTCCCCACCCCGACGCCTTCCCCAGCCTGCGAGCCCTCATCGCTGCCCGCTACGGGGAAGCTGGGGACGGTCCCGGGTGGGGAGGCCCTCACCCTCGCATCTGCCTGCAGCCTCCCCCGAGCAGCCGGACTCCATTCCCCCCGCCTCGCCTGCCCGCCCTGGAGCAGGGGCCTGGCGGCCTGTGGGTGTGGGGGGCCCCGGCTGTAGCTCAGCTGCTGTGGCCAGCAGGCCTGGGAGGACCCGGGGGCAGCCGGGCAGCTGTCCTGGTCCAGCAGTGGGTCAGTTATGCCGACACGGAGCTCACACCAGCTGCCTGCGGGGCGACGCTGCCTGCTCTAGGACTTCGAGGTCCTGGTCAGGATCCCCAGGTGAGAGGGAAGAAGAAGGAGGGAGAACTTCTGAGTAAACAAGCAGGATTGGAAACAATCCCAAGGAAGGAAGTAGGTTGTCAGGCGGTCAAATCCCTGTTTGCGGCCTGGTGTAGTAACTTTGGGAACACTTTAAGTTCTTCAGCCTTGGTCTTCTGTGTCTGAGAACCCAAGCTGATGTAATCCCTTCCTCAGGGGGTGTGGTAGATGAGCGCCTGGGAGCGTGCTTTTGGTGTTTTCACTTTTGGTTTTGGAGTGTGTGTGCATCTTTAAACAGGGTCTCACTCTATCTGAATGGCTTGGAACCGCACGGGTGTGCCAGGCATTACTAAGTCTCTAATGGTCTTTGGGTTTTTGTTGCCATGATAAAAACAACATGACCAAAAGCAGCTTGGGAAAGAAAGGATTTATTCCAAGGTATAAGGTTATACATCCCTGAAGGACGTCAGGCCAGTGACTGGAGGAAGGAACTGAAGCTGAGGCACTGCAGGATGGCTACTTACTTGCCTGCTCACCACAGCTTGTCACCAGGGGAGGTATTGCCTACCACGAACTGGCCCTCCACGTAGTCGTTAGTTAGGAAAATGTCCCCACAGATTCACCTTACAGGCCGATCTGGTTGGGGACATTTTCCCAATTGAGTTTCCCTCTCCCTACAGGCCCCTGGCTTGTGTGAGGTTGACAAGGCCCTGGTTGGCAAATGTGACAGGGACACCAGGTGTGAGCTGTAGAAAAGGCTGGGGAGAGACCGATAGTTGCTGGGAGGAGTTAGGGGAGATATGAATTGAAGGAGGGGGAAGGGAGAGGACAGATAACCAGCCGGATTGTTCCTGTGAGCCCTTCCGGGGTAGACCTGTACCATACTTAACTGGAAGCTCCACCCCTTCAGGAGAGGGAGTGCACGGTGGATACTTGGTGTCTCTTGGAGGGGTGGGGGGAATGAATGAACCACACAGACCCTGACTGGTTTCTTCATGTCCTGATGGGCTAGCAAAGCCTCATTTCTGCTTCATGTTTGCTCCTTTTAGAGCCTGGTGTGATTCCTTGGCGCATAGACTTAAGTGTTTAGGGGTGACTTGTTGACTAAATTACACACACAAAATGCCTGTATGTATTTGACTTTTATTTTGTGTTTTGCCAGTGCACACGTGCGTGTATGTGTGTGTGTACATGTACGTACACACACAAGTGTGTCTAGTGCTGAAGGAGTCTGGGTCCGTGTAACCTCTATAACTGGGCTCACGATCTGTTGTGCCACCACCACGTGGATCCAAGAACCAAACTTGAGGCCTCTGTAAGAGCAGCCAGTGTTGTTTATGTCCTCTGTCTCTCCAGCCCTATAAAATATATTTCGGAGGCCTCCTGCATGCTAAATACTCTTCCACTGAACTTTCAACCAGACATAGTTTTGTTACTGCTTTGAGACAGGGTCTTAACTATGTAGCCTTAATTGAAATGGGACTAGTTGTGAAGACTAGGCTAGCTTCAAAGGCAGCCCCCCCATCCCACCCTTTTGCCTGCTGAGAACTAGGATTAAAGGCAGTACCACACCCAGGAGAACTATTCATAATGACCGTGTGAGTGAGGAAGGAAGCAGTCTGAGCTGGTCAGTGGCTTGAGTCTGGGAACTTCGTGGACAGGGTGGAGCGGTGGCTCTTAACCTTGCAGAAAGGTCAGGACCCTTCTGAGGGTGGAAAGGGTGACCCTTTCACAGGGTTGCCTGAGAAAAGCGTTAGAGGTCATTTATGTTACGATCCATTACCGTAGCAAGGTTATATATGCTTGGGAAGTAGCAACAAAAATAATGTTTATGGTTTAGGGGTCAGCACAACATGAGGAAGCATTTTAAAGGGTCTCAGCATTAGGAAGGTTGAGGACCACTGAGATAGAAGCATGGAAGCAGTGTCACGTGAGTCCCTTTCTTTTCCTGTTAGGCTGCCCTTGGGGCCCTGGGCAAGGCCTTGAACCCCTTGGAGGAATGGCTTCGTCTGCACACCTACCTGGCTGGGGACGCTCCCACTCTGGCTGACTTAGCTGCTGTGACAGCCTTACTGCTGCCCTTCCGATACGTGAGTCCCAGGAGCCTGGGGAGGGACAAGTGCATGCCCGTTAGACTTCGTATTACAGTGACTGAGATAATTGGTTTGGTTTGGTTTTTCTCAGGTTCTGGACCCTTCTGCCCGCCGGATCTGGGGTAATGTGACTCGCTGGTTTAACACCTGTGTCCGGCAACCAGAATTCCGGGCTGTGCTGGGAGAAGTGGTCCTGTACTCAGGGGCCAGGTCTGTCACTCAGCAGCCAGGTGAGGAGGATGGGAGACAGCAGGGGGAGGGATGGGGGCCCCCCCTTTTATCTAAGAAGTCCCTGGGTCATTGGGTGCGGAAGCTGTGGGAGGTAAAGGTTGAAGATGACCATCAGGCTTGGGGCAATGGATTTAGACTCTGCACTGTTCAGAGGGGTCCCCAGCAGCCTTGAGTCTGAATTTCTGTGCCTCCCTCCAGGTTCCGAGATCACTGCACCCCAAAAGACAGCTGCTCAGCTCAAGAAAGAAGCAAAGAAACGGGAGAAACTAGAGAAATTCCAACAGAAGCAGAAGACGCAGCAGCAGCAGCCGGCACATGGGGAGGTAGGAGGGCCCAGGGCTGGGCAGGAGTGGGTGGAGCCTTGTTGAGGTGGCTCATGGTTGGGTCTGCGTCTTCTTCCTTCTGAACAGAAGAAACCAAAACCAGAGAAGAAGGAGAAGCGAGACCCCGGGGTCATTACCTATGACCTCCCTACCCCACCTGGGGAGAAGAAAGGTACTGGCTGGGGAAGGGACCCAACTCTGGCCACTGCTTTCCCCGCTCCTCTCTGCCATGTATGTCCTGCTTGGTGAGGGAGGGTTAGCAGAACAGCCTCAGTCCTGGCCTGTTCCTTCCTTCCTCACTTGAGGCTCTCTGGCTTCACTGAGCCCTCTTCTTCCTCCCAGACGTAAGTGGCACCATGCCCGACTCCTACAGCCCTCAGTATGTGGAGGCTGCCTGGTACCCTTGGTGGGAGCGGCAGGGCTTCTTCAAGCCAGAGTACGGGGTGAGTGGTCGCTTCTGCCTAGGTCTAGAGGGAGACAGAGGTGGACAAGGGCAGGACTTAGGAGCCACTGCCTGGGAAGGGGCTCCTCGATGATGCCTAGGCTTTAGCATTTGCCCCCTCCTTCTCCACCACCAGCGTCCTAGCGTGTCAGCACCAAATCCCCGAGGTGTCTTCATGATGTGCATCCCACCCCCCAACGTGACAGGTTCCCTGCACCTGGGCCACGCGCTCACCAACGCCATCCAGGACTCCCTGACTCGATGGTGAGCTCCTGTTTGCACCTCCAGCTGGCGCCCTCCGCCCTGCTTGGCTCCGTTCTCTCCCTGGGCTCTCTCTGCCATGCTGGCCTTGCCTGGCCCCTCAGGTGTGGCTTTCCTGCCTGCTCCCCTGAGCTCTCAGCAGTCTGTCCCATTCAGGTAACTGTCAGTGCAGCTGACTTCCAAAGGCTCCTCTCTCTTCTTTCTCTGTCACCTGAGAACATTGGTACCCCACTGTTGCAGTGCTGGGGCTTGGGCTGAGGCCTGTATACACTGAGCGTGGTCTGCCATAGAACCTCACCGTTGGTCTGTAGCCACATTCCTTGGGATTTTAACGGTGCATGGGCAGACTCGTGTTGAAACACATCTCCTCGATCTTCCCTCCCAGACCTCCTCCCTTCCTGAGTGCAGTCCCTGCTTATTACTACTACATCTTTCTAGGTCTGTCCGCCTGGGAATCCCCATAGTTTATGGGGATCCTGCGTTCTTTCCAGGCTACACAGGTCCTTGGATGCTGAAGGGGAGTAGTAGTTTTTGTTGTGTTTAAGGCATGGTCTTACCGTGTAGTTTTATCTCTGCTGTCCTGGACTCTATAGACCAGGCTCGCCTCTAACTCACAGACCCATCTTCCTCAGCTTCCCAAGTATTGGAGGGAAGGTAGTTGTTACTCTAGATCAGCCTTCCTTTCTTTCTATTTATTTTATTTTTTAAAATCCTTCTTAAGTTCTATGTGTGCGTTTATGTGGGTCTGGGCACGTGAGTGCAGATGCTGGCAGGAGCCAGGGAGGTTGGGCGTCCCTGGAGCTGGGGTTTGTCAGCCACCTGATGTGGAGCTGCAAACTGAACTCTGGTCCTTTGGAAGAGCGGCACGTTCTTAATAATCACTGAGCCATCTCCCCAACCCCTCTCCTCCTCCCTCGTTTTAGTTTACAACAGATTGTAACTCGGTTGGAGAAGTGGCTCACAGTTAAGAGCACTGGCTGCTCTGTAGTTAGAGTTCCTGGGTTTGGTTCCTAGAGCACCTGTCTGGTGACTCGGTCACCCTTAACCCCATTTCCAGGTTTACACCTCTGCGGGGACATACGTGGCATTCATTCATTCAGGCAGGAGAATACTCATTCATAAAGTAAACAAAGCCACACAGCCAGGTGTGATGACAAGGCTAGCCTGGGCTACGTAGTGAGACCGTGCCTCAAAGGCAAACACAAAAAGTTGTTCCTCGGGGCTGGGGATTTAGCTCAGTGGTAGAGCGCTTACCTAGGAAGCGCAAGGCCCTGGGTTCGATCCCCAGCTCCGAAAAAAAGAACCAAAAAAAAAAAAAAAAAAAAAAGTTGTTCCTTGACTTTTTTCTAATATTCAAGTTTCTCTTGGACATGTATACTTGTTCTTAAATGCAGACTGACTTCATGTTTTTTTTCTTTTTTTAAATTTAAATGTCTTTTTAAAAGATTATTTATTTTACGTATATGAGTACACTGTCTTCAGACACACCAGAAAACAGTGTCCGATCCCCCATAGGTCCGATTCCCCTATAGGTAGTTGTGAGCCACCATGTGGTTGCTGGGAATTGAGCTCAGGACCTCTGAAAGAGCAGTCAGTGCTCTTAACTGCTGAGCCATCTCTCCAGCAACTAATTTAAATTTTTATTAAACATGAGAACAGTATTTTCTTTACATACATGTCGGTACCACACGTGTGCTTTGTGCTTGCAGAGGCCAGAGGAGGGAGGTGGAGACCTTGGAACTACAATTACAGATGTGTGAGCCACCATGTGGGTGCTGGGCTTTGAACCTGGGTCCTGTGGACAAGCAGCCAGTGCTCTCTTAACTGTTTCTTAAGTTGAGGACCTGTGTGTGGGCTAGGCTAGCCTGCCGCTCTTGGCTTAGCAACGACGCTTCCTGTTGTTCTCAGGAGCTGGAACTGCGGGTGCACACCCTGCAGTTTTAGTAGATTTACTTATCTACTCATTTTGTACTAGCTTACATGCACTAGTGTTTTGCCTGCATTTCTGTCTGGGTACCATGTGCCCAGCAATGCCTTGGGACTGGAGTTACACAGTTGTGGGCAGCCATGTGGAGCTGGGAAGAGATCCCAGATCCTTGAGATCCTCAGCCAGTGCTCCTCACAGCTGACCCAGTGCTCCTCACAGCTGACCCAGTGCTCCTCACAGCTGGCCCAGTGCTCCTCACAGCTGGCCCAGTGCTCCTCACAGCTGACCCAGTGCTCCTCACAGCTGACCCAGTGCTCCTCACAGCTGACCCAGTGCTCCTCACAGCTGACCCAGTGCTCCTCACAGCTGGCCCAGTGCTCCTCACAGCTGACCCAGTGCTCCTCACAGCTGGCCCAGTGCTCCTCACAGCTGACCCAGTGCTCCTCACAGCTGACCCAGTGCTCCTCACAGCTGGCCCAGTGCTCCTCACAGCTGGCCCAGTGCTCCTCACAGCTGACCCATCTCTCTGAGCTCCCCTAAGGGAGCTTTGGTTTGGTTTGGCTTTTGGTCTTTTGATTTCCTGTTCTCGGGTTTTAGTAGCCCAGAATGGCATTGAGATGGGTGACCAATGGCAATGAGTTAGGTGGCCAAGGCTGGCCTTGAACTCCTGACACTCCTGCCTTCCCCAACCAGCATGAGGATTGCATGGGTGAGCTGCTCTACCCAGATTTGTTTTTAACAGTAATGATACCAAAGGGCGCTTTTCTTCTTTTTCAGTTGGGGTCTGTCTTAGAACTTGCTATGTAGACCAGGTTGGCCTCAAACCCAGTTTGCCTCTGCCTTCTGGGCAATGAGATTAAAGATGTGCACCACTGCCGCCCGGTTCCTCAAAGCACATTAAAGTTTATAAAGTATGTTAATGTTTTCTGGGGTGTCTGTAAGGGCGACTTCTTGCTATCTCTAAGAGACTTGCTACAATCCCTTTCCACAAAAGATCTTAGTACAGTGTGATAAGCAAGCGGAACTGTAATCCTTACTTCATTGTACACTGTTATTTTGTCTCCCCCCCCCCCCCCCCCCCGGAGCCGAGGACTGAACCCAGGGCCTTGTGCTTGCTAGGCAAGCGCTCTACCACTGAGCTAGATCCCCAACCCCTCATTGTACACTGATGATGGTCCTCTAACATGCAAGGGGTTGGGAGGGAACGGTGGAGATGGCTCAGTGGATAAAGCACGCTGCAAACATACGGGAACCCAAGTTTGGATCCACGGGACCCGTGGATTGCACATCTGTAATCTCAGAAGCACTGAGGGCAATGGACGCTTGTGCTGTAAGCCTCTTACAGTGGAGAACAGGAGAACACAGCCCAAGGTGGAAGACAGGGACTGAGGCTTCAGTTTACCTTCTGCCTTCCACATGCACACACGCCCTCGCAGGTGCACACATAAAAACTAAAACCCTGGGGTTGGGGATTTAGCTCAGTGGTAGAGCGCTTGCCTAGCAAGCACAAGGCCCTGGGTCCGGTCCCCAGCTCCGAAAAAAAGAAAAAAAAAAAGAAGTACTGATTGTGTCTCCGCCCTTTTTGGCAAATGGGAACATTGAGATGGGTATTCCTGTGTATGTAGTCCTGGTGGCCTGGAACTCATAGAAATCCACGCCTCTGCCTCGGGTGCTGGGATTAGATGAGGCCACCACCCTGGCACATAACACCTTCTTACCTTATCGGCTGGCATTTCCTATCGCCTGTGTCCTCCCTTACATCTGTGAGCCTCTTCCTCCTGCTGGCCTCCCCTTTTGTTGTGAACGGAGTGAAGGTTCCCCTGTTCACAGGGCGCGGGCATCGTATCAATCATTCCACTGAAGAACATGCCTTTCGTCCCTCTGCAGTCACTAGGATCTGGAGAGGCCTGTGCCCACCCTGTTCGTCTTCTCTGTCGGGCACTTTAATAAGACATGGCGAGTTAGGAGCAAGACCTCTTGGGTAATCTGCTTGGGTCTGTGAATGAAATTGGCTTCTGTCTGTGACTTTGTTCCTAGGACCATCTTGCCCATAGCTCTCTGGCTGGGTGAGACCTCCTCTGTTCTTTTTAGAGATTGTCCTGCTGGTCTTCCAAGTTCTTTCTCTGCCTGACTTCAGAATGAGAGGGTTTCAATCCATCCCTTTCTTAAGCATCCATGACCCCCTCTGGCAGAACTGTGAGACCGTTGGTGTTGGGTTTACCTGCCTGGCTCACCCTCTGGCCCTGCTGTGTCCCACAGGCACCGCATGCGGGGGGAGACTACCCTATGGAACCCAGGCTGTGACCATGCCGGCATCGCCACCCAGGTGGTGGTGGAAAAGAAACTCTGGAAAGAGCGGGGTCTGAACCGGCACCAGCTGGGCCGCGAGGCCTTTCTTCAGGAGGTCTGGAAGTGGAAAGCGGAGTAAGTCCAGCAAGCCCACGGGTGCTGCAGCCCTGGTTGCGGGCTTGGGCTCCCACAGGGGTGGCCGAAGGCTTATCCTGGACTCTGTCCACTTCCAGGAAGGGTGACAGGATTTACCACCAATTAAAGAAACTTGGCAGCTCCTTGGACTGGGATCGAGCCTGCTTCACCATGGATCCAGTATGCAGGCAGAACCCTGGGGCGGGGCGGGGGTGCTCCCAGGGTGGGGTCCCTCTGCCAGGAAGTCAGAGCATAGCCAAGGGCTCAGCCATCAGTGCCTAGCCCAGACCTAAGCTGCAAGCCCCCAGCTGCCCCTGCATCACCAGACCCTGACCTGCCCTGCACTCCCATAAAAAACAAACTGTCCTGGAGGTTCTGTGTGGGACTCTAGGATAGGCCTGGTGAACTCCCCGTCCCCCCTCAGTCCTCACCTCACACCCCCACCCTGGGCATTGTCCTTGGCCTCCAGGCACCAAGATTTCTCTGACTTCCACTTTCTTCACCCTAGAAATTGTCAGCAACTGTGACAGAAGCTTTTGTTAGGCTCCATGAAGAAGGGGTCATTTACCGCAGTACCCGCCTGGTCAACTGGTCCTGCACCCTCAACTCTGCCATTTCTGACATCGAGGTATGTAAGCCTCTTCCCACAGTGGCCCGTCTCCCTCTGCCCACCACCTGTCTCCCTCTGGTCTTCCCTAGCCTGGGCCTGGCCCACTTCTCTAAACACCCATCTCACAGGTGGATAAGAAAGAGCTGACGGGCCGCACCCTGCTCTCTGTGCCTGGCTACAAGGAGAAGGTGGAGTTTGGGGTCCTCGTGTCCTTTGCCTACAAGGTCCAAGGCTCAGGTGGGAGCTAAGGACACCAGGATGTGGGCTGGGAGGGGGCGGGTGGAGGGAGCTCAGACACAGAGCCTTCTGTCACTCCAGACAGCGACGAGGAGGTGGTGGTGGCAACAACCCGGATCGAGACAATGCTGGGGGACGTGGCTGTGGCTGTGCACCCCAAAGATCCCAGATACCAGGTGGGGCGTGGACACTCATGCTGTGTTCTGGGGTGGGTGAGGGCCTGGTGCCCAGCCCTGCCAGTCCTGACCTTTCCCTGTTTGTGTTAAGCATTTAAAGGGAAAGAGTGTCGTCCACCCGTTCTTGTCCCGGAGCCTTCCCATTGTCTTTGATGACTTTGTGGACATGGAGTTTGGCACAGGTGAGCCGTGGCTGTCGCCTGTTGGGAGAAAAGACTGAAAAATTACCTTCGGTGCAGTAGGCAGAACTGAAGCTGGATACAAGATACAAGACACCGTGTTAGGGAGCAGACAGCAGAGGGGTCTGGGAGCCACGCCCTTCAGCGTGAGGGGTGTGGGAGGGAACCCCCAGCATGCAGTGGAACCCTGGCACACCCTGTGTCCTCCAGGTGCTGTGAAGATCACCCCGGCCCATGACCAGAATGACTATGAGGTTGGGCAGCGACATAGGCTGGAGGCCATTAGCATCATGGACTCGAAGGGGGCCCTTGTCAATGTGCCTCCACCTTTCCTGGTGAGGATGTCTGCACAGTGAGGGGCCTGTGTGGAAGGTGGAGAGTCTTGGGCATTGCCATAATGAGGCCTTTTCCATCCAGGGCCTGCCCAGGTTTGAGGCCAGGAAGGCTGTGCTGGCGGCCCTGAAGGAGCAGGGCCTGTTCCGCGGCGTCAAGGACAACCCCATGGTAGTGCCACTATGCAAGTGAGACCAGGGACGGTGCACATGGGGAAGGGAAGGGTGGGGTTCCTCTGGGAGCTTGGCACATGGCCTACTCTCTATGACCTTCCTGCTGCAGCCGCTCCAAGGATGTGGTGGAGCCTCTGCTAAGGCCACAGTGGTACGTGCGCTGTGGGGAGATGGCTCAGGCCGCCAGTGCTGCCGTGACCCGGGGAGACCTCCGTATACTGCCTGAGGCCCATCAGCGGACGTGGCATTCTTGGATGGACAACATCCGGTGTGTATGGCCTGGGTGGGCAGCACGGCAGCTGAGAGACACAGGCTGAGTACCCTGACTGACCCCTTGCTGTTCGCAGAGACTGGTGCATCTCTCGGCAGCTGTGGTGGGGCCACCGAATCCCTGCCTACTTCATCACTGTCCATGACCCAGCGGTACCCCCTGGGGAGGTGAGGAGGCTCTAGCTAGATGTTGCCTGCTGGGGTTTGTTGGGCCCTTGGTTGGCAGAGGGGTCTGGGCGAAGTAAAGGAAGCCTTTTTGATAACCCTCTCTGTTAGGACCCTGATGGGCGGTACTGGGTAAGCGGACGCACTGAAGCAGAGGCCCGGGAGAAGGCAGCACGGGAATTTGGAGTGTCCCCTGACAAGATCAGCCTTCAGCAAGGCAGGGATGGGCATGGATGGGGGGACAGTTGGGATTCTGTCCTTTTATTACCATCCTGCTAATCTCTGACCTTTGTTCCTTCCAGATGAGGATGTGTTAGACACCTGGTTCTCGTCTGGTCTCTTTCCCTTCTCCATCTTTGGCTGGCCCAATCAGGTATGTTCTAACGTGAAGAGGGAGGGGCCTTGAAGGGAATGCTGGGCTTACCTGCATTGCATACTCTCGGCTTCCCCCAGTCAGAAGATCTCAGTGTGTTCTACCCTGGGACCCTGCTGGAGACGGGCCATGATATCCTCTTCTTCTGGGTGGCCCGAATGGTCATGCTTGGCCTGAAGCTCACTGGGAAGCTGCCCTTCAGAGAGGTGTGAAGATGCTAAGCCCCGCCCCCGTATCTCCTCCCCTGCCTTCTCGGGTAGCTGTTGGTTAAGATTAGCTTTGGTGGGTCTGGCCCAGGGCTTCCTCTTCCCAGTGGACAGGCACTTGTCAGCCACACTGAGACTTGGAGCTAGTAGGGCCACTAGGGACCCATGATCCCCAGTAGGGGGGCTGGGGAAGCCATCAAGACTGGGAGGATCGTGGCCTCAATGTCACACTGTGTGCCCCCAGGTCTACCTCCATGCAATCGTGCGGGACGCTCATGGCCGGAAGATGAGCAAGTCTCTCGGCAATGTCATCGACCCCCTGGATGTCATCCATGGAGTTTCCTTGCAGGTAGGGCACTCAGTGGGTCAGTTAGGAACAACTTTGCAGCTATGGCTGAAACAACCTGATGCCTCCCATCTCCTCCTTAGGGCCTCCATGACCAACTACTGAACAGCAACCTGGATCCCAGTGAGGTGGAGAAAGCCAAAGAAGGACAGGTGTGGGGTGGGCAGCAGCGGGTGGACAGGTGTGGGGTGGGCAGCAGCGGGTGGGCAGGTGTGAGGTGGGCTGCAGCGGGTGGGCAGGTGTGGGGTGGGCTGCAGCGGGTGGGCAGGTGTGGGGTGGGCTGCAGCGGGTGGGCAGGTGTGGGGTGGGCTGCAGCGGGTGGGCAACCTGACCACCCTATTCCCTCTGTGTCCTCTGTAGAGGGCCGACTTTCCAGCAGGGATTCCCGAGTGTGGCACTGATGCCCTACGCTTTGGACTCTGTGCCTACACATCCCAAGGTATGGTCTCCCATCCTCCCCCAGTTGCCTGTTTTCTTCCTTGAAACCTCTGCTCCTCCACCTTGGGCCTGCAGAGGACCTCTCTGAGAGGGAGAATGGGGTGGAGTCAGATTCATCCCTCCCCTAGGTCGAGACATTAACCTGGATGTGAACAGGATCCTGGGGTACCGTCACTTCTGCAACAAACTCTGGAATGCCACCAAGTTTGCTTTGCGCGGCCTTGGGAAGGGCTTTGTACCCTCACCAACCTCCAAGGTGAAGTTCTGGTTGACGGCCATCTATGACAGCATGCATGTCCACACAGCGTCAGGCGTGGTCCTAGTGCGCCAAGACTGAAGCCGCTGCAGCCCCGCCCCCCTTGCAGTCTGGGGATAGCTGGGTGGCTCCCTGCCCTGGTAGTGTGCTGGCTGACATTGCTCTTCCCTGCAGCCGGAAGGGCACGAGAGCCTGGTGGACCGCTGGATCCGCAGCCGGTTGGCAGAGGCCGTGAGGCTCAGCAATGAAGGCTTCCAGGCTTATGATTTCCCAGCCGTCACCACTGCCCAGTACAGCTTTTGGCTCTATGAGCTCTGTGATGTCTACTTGGTGAGCACTGGGACGGGGCCTAGGCCTGTGCAGCTCTGACCTCAGGCTCGCCCTGAGACTTGAGTTCACCTTTTGTTTTCAGTTCTCATGGGGAGGGGGATCCAGGTGGAACCTGGCCCTGAGCCTTCTGCCTCCCCGTCTCTAGGAGTGCCTAAAACCCGTTCTGAATGGAGTGGACCAGGTAGCAGCAGACTGTGCTCGGCAAACCCTCTACACCTGCCTGGATGTCGGCCTGCGGCTGCTCTCACCCTTCATGCCCTTTGTCACAGAGGAGCTATTCCAGAGGCTGCCCCGGCGGACACCAAACGCTCCTGCTAGCCTCTGTGTCACCCCCTACCCAGAGCCCTCAGAGGTATGAGGTGTGGCCTAGAGGGCACTGCTGCCCTCCCTTTCCCCCACTCTGCCTCACAGTGCTCCCCCTCCCCCACTCTGCCTCAGTACTCCCCACTCTGCCTCAAGTGCTCCCCCTCCCCACTCTGCCTCGCAGTGCTCCTCCTTTCCCCACTCTGCCTCACAGTGCTCCCCACTCTGCCTCACAGTGCTCCCCACTCTGCCTCACAGTACTCCCCACTCTGCCTCACAGTGCTCTCCACTCTGCCCCACAGTGCTCCCCACTCTGCCCCACAGTGCTCCCCATTCTACCTCACAGTGCTCCCCACTCTGCCTCACAGTGCTCCTGGAAGGACCCTGAAGCTGAAGCTGCTCTTGAGCTAGCGCTGAGCATCACTAGAGCTGTGCGCTCCCTGCGTGCAGACTACAACCTGACCCGGACCAGGCCCGACTGTAAGCCTCAGGCCCCGTGTCCGTCCACCTATCTTGTCCCCCTGTCCTCCAAGGCCCCTTAGGGAACCCAGGGTCTGGCTGTATCCAGGCTTCACTTTTCTCCCTCCTCACTCTGCAGGTTTCTTGGAAGTAGCTGATGAGGCTACGGGTGCCTTGGCCTCGGCAGTGTCGGCCTACGTGCAGACTCTGGCCAGTGCGGGTGTGGTGGCCGTCTTGGCCCTGGGTGCTCCTGCACCACAGGGCTGCGCTGTGGCTGTGGCCTCAGACCGCTGCTCCATCCACCTGCAGCTGCAGGGGCTCGTGGACCCAGCCCGGGAGCTGGGCAAGCTGCAGGCCAAGCGGAGTGAGGCACAGCGACAGGCTCAGCGGCTGCAGGAGCGCCGTGCTGCCTCTGGCTACTCAGCAAAGGTGCCCCTTGAGGTCCAGGAGGCCGACGAAGTGAAGGTGTGTGGTGGGGTTGTCCCAGCATCAGCTGCTTCTGTCGTGCCCTGGTCTCAGCAAGCCCAGCTGCTAGGACCCTGGAACCCCTGTGGCAGTGGAACCCTAAGTATAGTGCCTGCTCCTGCTTAACTGCCTAGGCTCACCCAGAAAGTCAGTTTGTCTCCTGGCGTGGGATTCCCGAAGGCCCTTGCCCCTAGGGTCTTCCAAGGAGGCCCAGTGCTTGGAAGCACTGGCGACACTGAGTGTTCATTCCCAGGCCCTCTGAGTGAGGGTAGCGTGTGGCCAGGCAGCCTTGGGCTCCTCATAGGTGGGGTCCCTCAGGATTGTGTGTGCGCTCCAAGGCCTTTGTCACTGGGCACTCAGGAAAAGGAGCACTTCAGAGGAGGGTCTTGACGGAGGCGTGGGGTGTGCTGCCTCACTACCCTGACTTCCCGGTCCTCACCCATCTCACCAACCTGGGCTCCTCTACTCTCTGGGTGTTTGGTCTCCTTGGGCATGGGTCATCACCATAACCCCTTTTGCACCCCCAGTTACAACAGACAGAGGCGGAGCTCAGGAAGGTGGATGAGGCCATCGCCCTGTTTCAGAAGATGCTGTGACACCCCCAGTTCCAACCCCCAGTGTTCCACCAAACAGGGATGGCAGCAATAAAATATTTTGCCAACATTTTCTCTTGTCTGTGTGGTGTGGGCAGGGCAGGGGCATGCAGAGCCTGGCCTGGGAGTTCCTGGGAGCAGCAGGATTATGTCAGCTCCAGCCAGGCCCTGGGTCCTGGTGGGCAGAGGGATGCGTCTGTCTGGGTCTGTCTCTGGCATGGTGCCAGGCCTGAGTCATGCTGTTCTGCCGCCAGCTCCCTTCCTCCCCGCTCACCTCACTGCACTGCGCTGTGGCTATAGAGCCCGCCCTGGCCCCGCCCTGGCTTTCGCTACATCGTGTGGCCCTGGGTTGGCATGAATGGAAGAGGGCCAGGGGCTGCCTGTCCTCAACCCCTTACTAAGAGCCTCCCTCTCCCGATACTGAGGCCCAGTTAATTATAGCTCTGACCTAAGTGCCCTGTGACGCCACACCCGGCCAGCACTGCCCAGGAGACCCAGCAACCAGGTAGGAGAGGCCTGAGGAGACTTCCTATCCGTGGGGCAGGGCCGGGGCTCAGCCTGGTGTAGGAAAAGAACCTTGAGGATCCTCCTGTGCTCTGAGGGCAGGTGTGTGCTCTGTTGGCCTTACAGGCCCGTGGGTTGTGTGGGTTGCAGGTTCAGGGTGGGGAGCCAGGCTGGTTTAGATGGGGCACCTGAAGCAAGGCAGGAAGTGGGCACCAGGTGCCGGGGAGACAGCAAGACCTGCCCTGGAATTGGTGGCTTCCTTTCCCCGCGAGGTGCTTCTGTTCCCTAGGTCCATGTTTCAGCCATGCTCCCTGTGGAGGTCCCCCTGTCCCAGCTGGGCCCCCCAGTACTGCTGCTCCAGCTGCTGTTGCCCCCAACATCTGCCTTCTTTCCCAACATCTGGAGCCTTCTGGCTGCCCCTGGCTCCGTCACTCACCAAGACCTGACTGAAGAGGCTGCACTCAATGTCACCCTTGAGCTCTTTCTGGAACAGCCACCCCCAGGCCGACCGCACCTCCATATAGAGGACTACAGGGTGAGCAACCCTGTGTCCTCTCTCACCCTTAGGTTTTACAGTTCCCCGGGGTTTCTCAGAGGGCCCTTGTTAAGAGGAGGCTCACCTTTGACCTGCTCATTTCCACACTCCTCCCTCTGCAATTCTGGTCCTGAAATTCTGAGTCTCCCCCCCCCCCCAAGTCTTGGAAAAGTCTGTACCAAGGGGGATGTGGTGGCATACACGGGTAACCCCGGCACTTGATTAAGGAGATCTGTGGTTAGTTTAAGGCCAGCGTGGGCTACACAGTGCCAGGTCAGCCAGTCCAAATCTGCTGCTCCCTCGTGGGACCCTTCACCCTCTATTCCTACCCAGCCTTGAGTGCCAGTTGCTAAGGCACCTCAGGGAGTGGTAGAACCCAAGCGGCCTCTGGAGTCTCTTTCCCTAACCACCCTTGGCCAGGGCCGGACCCTCCTCGCCGATGATATCTTTGCTGCCTACTTTGGATCAGGGTTTTCTTCCCGGAGGTTCAGAGCGGCTTTAGGAGAGGTGTCTCGTGCCAATGCAGCCCAAGACTTCCTGCCAGCTTCCAAGAGCAACCCCGACCTGCACTTCGATGCTGAACGGCTGGTCCAGGGGCGCACTCGCCTGGAGGGGGCCCTTCGGGAAACCCTGGTGGCCGCCAGAGCACTAGAGTATACACTGGCCCGACAGCGTCTCGGGGCTGCACTTCATGCCCTGCAGGTGACTCTCTGAGCTTTTAACCTGCCTTCCCCTCCTCCAGGAGGATGGAGCGCACCCCTCCTAAGCTGGCACTTCCTCTGTCCTGCGGGAGTGACTACAAAGGGGAGACAGACCGAGAAGAAGACCAGGAGGTGGGGGTGTTAGTTTAATCCTAGGGATCTCCCTAGAAAGTCTGTGGCTTAGACTCCAAGACAGAAAGGCTGGTGTGCGTCCATTTGAGCAAAGCTCTTTTCTAGACCAGGCGAGCAGGAGAAGCAGGGGGGACACACTTTCTGGGTGGGGACACCAGCTCAGGGTGTGTGGGCTGCAGGGCAGGGTGTTGGGCTCTGGGTGACATATCAAGATGTTGGCCCTGACTAGATCATATCCGTCCTTGTTCCCCCTTCGTTCTCTCCTGGGGACCAGGATTTCTATAGCCACAGCAACTGGGTAGAGCTGGGGGAGCGGCAGCCACACCCTCACCTCCTCTGGCCAAGGCGGGAACTCTGGAGCCTGGCCCAAGGTATGGCCTTGATCCAGTCTAGAGGTGGGAGCTCAGGGAGCCTCCTGTCCTCATGCACCCATTACCTTGTGGAGTCTCAGGATGGGGTGGTGCTTTATCCCCGCAAGGGTTGAGCTTCCTCAGTCTAGCTAATGGCTACACGGGTTCTGTGGCTTTCTCGGCCAGACACAGGGAAGCATCCAGGACCAGCTCAGACCTCAGAGTGGTCTTGCACGTGGCCTTTTCCACCCACCCATGCCAGCCTTATGGCTTTCTCCCGAAGCTCCATCTCACTGGGAGCTGCATTCTGTCCACTATACAATCATGGCCTGCCTGTGTTTCACAGGGAGCAGAATCCCCAAAGGATTGTTACCCACACTGTGGATTGTGCACATCGGGCCCCAGTCTCAGATGTCCAAATGCTGACCCTGAGGTTTAGTGCAGGAAAACCTGGCCAAGGTGTCTGTGGCCTTTTCTGTCTTTCCAGCTGAGAGGAAGATGTTAGGGATTAATCCGGCAGGCTGAAGCTCAGATTTCAGCCCCTGCCCTCTGTTCCCAGTGGGCGATCCTACCTGCTCTGACTGCGAGGGGCTGAGCTGCCCTGGGAACATGTTGAACTTGACAATGCTCACCTCTGGCTACTTCGGAACGAATCCCCCCAAACCTCCAGGTACCTGATGTGAAAGCTCCCAGAAGGAAGTCACTTTCTTTGACTTTAACACAGGGTCCTGGTTGTATCCCCGTAGGAGAGGGTGGTATAATAAACAGAACGGGTGGATGAAGGCTGAGGTACAGAGAGAGAGACTCTGATGACTCTAGATGTACACAAAATGTCACTATTTCCTGATGCCCTCATGCTGAGGGGTGAGAAGGCCACACCAGGTCAGAAAGGGTCCCCATAGTCTTTAGTAGGCACTGAGCCTTTGACCCTTACAGGCCAGATCTCTTTCCTTAATCTAGGGAAATGTAGCCATGGAGGTCGTTTTGACCAGAGCAGCTCCCAGCCACCCCGGGGAGGCATCAACAAGGACAGCACATCCCCAAGCTTCTCCCCGCACCATAGGCTGCACCTCCAGGCTGCAGAAGTGGCACTGTTAGCTTCCATCGAGGCCCTCAGCCTCCTGCGAAGCCGCCTGGGAACCAGGGGGTTCTCCAGGTGGGTGACCTCGTGGAGACGGGTTCCCTGATTGGTCAGTGCTCCTGCCTGTGGGAACTGAGGAGCTGGGCACTGGGGACAAGAGCAGAACCTTCGCTGAGTCTCTGACGTGAACCACAGGCTGCTGGACATCACCCCCGCTTCCAGCCTGAGCTTCGTCCTGGACACCACAGGCAGTATGGGCGAGGAGATCAATGCAGCCAAGATCCAGGCTCGACGCATAGTGGAGCAGCGGCAAGGCAGCCCCATGGAGCCTGTTTCCTACATCCTGGTGCCCTTCCACGACCCAGGTAGGGGTGGTCTACAGGGATGGTGGAGGGAATGAGGGCCCAGGACAGAGGCTGGAGACCTCCAGTGAGGAGGTGGGCCCAGGGCCATTCTACCTGTTGTCCTGAGTGAGCCTCATGGGTACCTGTGTCCGTGGAGAAAATAAGTAACTGCCTCCACTGTCTCTAAAATGGTAGGGGGCGGGGAGGTTTCACAAGTCCAGTGCCTGCTTAGGCACGTGCCTCTGGCTTCCTTAGATTTCTGTGCTAATATACCTTTTGGGTTCATTGTTTAAAAATGTGGGTGTCTGTTTCGCCTTCTTCATGTTGGTCTGCACACACACACACACACACACACACACACACGCACACACACACAAGCACACACCCACATGCACACACAGACAGACACACATGCACACACAGACACAGACACACATGCACACACAAGCATGCACGCAAAATGCGCATACATATACACTCACACACATGCACGAGCACAAACACACACATGCACACACACACACATATGCACACATATGAAGGACAGGAAAGGGTGTCAGACCCCCCAGAACTTGAGTTGCAGGTGGTCCTTGAGTTACCTGATATGGAGGAGAACTCAGGTCCTTGCAACAGGGCAGGGACAGCAAGCCCTTCCCCGCTGAGGGCTCTCCAAGTTGCTCCTGAGGTCAAAGATGAAGGAGGGCCTGTTGTGTGGGGAGGTTAGAGATTACTAATCCTACTTCTTTATCCCCCTGAGCCCAAAGTCAGCTTTCCTGGCCGGGCCCCACTAGTCATACGGCACCCTTGGGCTGCTTCATCATCCGTGAAATGGCCAGTCCGTGCCTGTTTATCCTCCTGGTCGAGAACTCCTGCAGGGGGTAGTGTCTGACCTTGAGTAGGGACTTACTGTGTGCTCTGTGGACAAGTGAGTCGATAATGTGTTAGCACTGCGTCTGGGCCCCCTTCTATGCTTTACAAATGCATGGCTCCTTCAGCTCTCCCAAGGAGCCTCCCCGGTGAGTACAGTCCTTTTCTCTCTCGTTAAACTTTAAAGGTGGGGGCTGGAGAAATGGCTCAGCAGTTAAGAGCGCTTGCTACTCTCACAGGTCCTGCGTTTGAGTATTGTTATCCCCTTGGGAAGGAGGCTCACAGCTTCCTCAGCCTTGTATTCTCATTCAGCTGACTTTCCTTTCTGCCCAGGGTTCGGCCCTGTCTTTACAACCAGTGACCCTGACAGCTTCTGGCAGAAACTCACCGAGATCCATGCCTTGGGAGGTGGAGATGAGCCGGAGATGTGCTTGTCTGCCCTGGAGGTCTGACGGCTCCTTCTCCTGCCCCTCCCTCTTATCCTGCCCCTCCCTCTTATCCTGCCCCTCCCTCTTATCCTGCCCCTCCCTCTTATCCTGCACTTCCAGACCCTGCCACCAGGGGAGCCAGAGCTACACACCGGCTCCCTTGTCTTCTTGGGCAGCCTCAGTTCCACCAGTTTCCTTCCCGGGTTGCTCCCTTGCTCTCTGCCCTCCCTTGGCTCTACCCACTCCCCTGTTACCACCATCTTAAACATGAGCCTTTATTTCTCCTTGACAGCTAGCCCTGCTGCATACACCTCCCCTCTCAGACATCTTCGTCTTCACTGACGCCTCCCCCAAGGACGCTTTTCTTACCAACCGGGTGGAATCCCTGACTCGGGAGAGGCGCTGCAGGGTGAGCACAGTGTTAGCAACCTGAATACGGGGAAAGAGGGCGTCCTCACGAAAGGTCACCCCACATCTTTAACATGCTCCAGAGTGGGAGGCCACGCCCTTAGCAAAACTGAACTGAGCATACTGAACGGGTCCAATAAACTATTCAAAGAACCGGTGATGAGGGTCTCTGTAGACACCAGCGTGGACTGAAACCAAATGAAGCAAGAAGGTAGCAGTGTTGTTTCAAGCTTCTAGAATCTGACCCTGGGCGGTTTATTTTAGGCGTATTAAAATGTTCAGTGCAACTCTGGGGAAAGAGTTCCTGGAAAAATATCACCACGAAGCTTTGGGAAGAGCATGTGACCTCTTCCTTAAGACTGGGAAACATTATTCAAGATAAAGAAGGCCGGGGGCTGGAGAGATGGCTCAGTGGTTAAGAGCACCGACTGCTCTTCCAGAGGTCCTGAGTTCAATTCCCAGCAACCACATGGTGGCTCACAACTATCTGTAAAGAGATCTGATGCCCTCTTCTGGTGTGTCTGAAGACAGCTACAGTGTACTTATATATAATAAATGAATAAATCTTAAAAAAAAAAAAAAAAGATAAAGAAGGCCTAGTGAGGGGTTGGGGATTTAGCTCAGTGGTAGAGCGCTTGCCTAAGAAGCGCAAGGCCCTGGGTTCGGTCCCCAGCTCCGAAAAAAAGAACCAAAAAAAAAAAAAAGAAAAAAAGAAGGCCTAGTGAGGAAGAGTCTGGGATAAACAGGGCAGTCTGGGTGAGACCTGGCCCTACAGTTAGATAGCACAGGGCACGGGCTATGAACTTCGTCTACTCCCACTTCCCGGGAGGATAGACATCTCTTCTGTGGAGGAGACAACCATTCCTGGTTTCTGTAGAGCTTCTCTGTGAACACAAGGACCTTTTCTGTCTGCCTCGGGCAAACAAGGGTGGGCTTGGCTCGGTGGTGTTTACATCTGAGGCCCTGGGTCTAATCCTTAGTGCAACACACAAGAAGTAAATGCCAATATAGACAGAATTCAAAGCAAAGCTGGGAAGTGAATCTCAGAAACTCCCTCTGAAACATGATAAGTGTTCTCCCACCCAGCACATCAGTGGGGGTGGGGGGGGGGAGACAGCTCTAGAAAAAGTGGGGCTGAAAGACCTTCATTAGCCAAGGCAGGCTGAGGTGCTTGGCTACACCAAGTACTGGGTTGTCACTTGGCCACAGGTCACGTTCCTAGTAACCGAAGACCCATCGAGGGCTCAGGGTCGAGGACGGCGAGAGGCCTTGTCTCCTTCGCGCTTTGAGCCGTACGAAGCAATAGCCCTGGCATCGGGGGGAGAGGTGATCTTTACCAAAGACCAGCACATCCGGGATGTGGCTGCCATTGTTGGGGAGAGCATGGCTGGTCTGGTGAGTGAGTAGAGGCCAGAGGGATCCATGCCATTAGCCAGAGCTGAGGTCCGAGATGCCGTGTGCCTTCTTAAAGGAGTTCTGACAGAGTTCAGGAAGGGACTCTTCTCTTCCCAGAGACCCATGCTTCTTACCATCCACCCTGCCTTTCATGTCAATAACTGTACGCTGGCCTCTAGGGCTGCAGTAGAAAATCAGTTTTTTGTTTGTTTGGTTGGTTGGTTGGCTTTTTAGATTTTTTTTTTTTTTTTTTTTTTTTTTTTTTTTTTTTTTGGAGCTGGGGACCGAACCCAGGGCCTTGCGCTTGCTAGGCAAGTGCTCTACCACTGAGCTAAATCCCCAACCCCTAGATTTGTTTTTGAGACAAGGTCTCATTATGTAGTCCTGGCTAGCTTGGAAGTCACTCTGTGTAGACCAGGCTGGACTTGAACTCACAGAGATCTGCCTGCCTCTGCCTCCCTGGCATTGGGATTAAAAGTATGAGCCAGCACACCTGGTCTTTCAGCATCTTTGAAAGCGGAACAAGAAAGATGGCCTCATTCTAAATCCCTCACCTCCAGCTGTGTCACCAAGCACAATCCCTGGTCCGTCCAGTGCCCCAGCGCTGACCTCCCTCCTCCCTGTGTGAGGCAGGCCTCCTCCCTGTGTGAGGCAGTCCTCCCATCTCCCTCCTCTGCCTTTGCTCCCCCTCCCCCATGCTTTCCCTCGATCTCTGCTTTGGTCCCGATCATATCTCCAGGTGACTCTTCCCCTGGAGCCTCCCATCTTCACCCCCGGGGAGCCCTGTGTGTTCGCTGTGGACAGTCTGCTCTCGCAAGTCACAGTCCGAATGCACGGGGACATCAGTGGCTTCTGGATCAAGAGCCCTGCAGGTACTCTCTGACATGGGGCTCAAGGCAGATCGGAAATCCAAGAGTGGAGAACAGGAGGGGGACTGTGCAAGAGAGAAAAGAATTACCTCTTGTGACAGTGTCTTGTCCCCATCCAAGGATTGTCCCAGGGCCCAGAGGAGGGCATAGGTCCTCTGGGCCACACTCGTCGCTTTGGGCAGTTCTGGACAGTGACCATGACTGACCCTCCTCAGACAGGGTCTTGGGAGATCCAGGTAGCAGCTGAGGGAACCCCCTGGGTGAGAGTACAAGGTAAGGAGAGAGGGTTCCTGGGCACAGCAGTGGTGAACAGTGGTGGCTCTGGTCCTCTCAAAGTCTCAGACGGTTTCCTCTCCCAGCCCAGACCTCTCTGGACTTCCTGTTTCATTTTGGGATCTCTGCAGAGGATGGACCCCACCCTGGCCTCTACCCCCTGACTCAGCCAGTTGCAGGTACAGTGCTGTTCAGCGACCTCCGCCCCCTTGGTCCACTGCACGTGTAACTGTGTGTAAATGAACACGTGTGTCTTGTTTGATGAGTAAGGAACACTAACATTCCGGCCTGATGGGCTTCACGTGGCCACCCATGACCCTGCCCAGTTCGAGAGGAGACCAGTCATTCCTCTTTCCCTGCACCTCCTCCAGCTTCATGTAGACCAATGTCTTTGCCTGTCACCTCAGGTCTTCAGACCCAGCTGCTGGTAGAAGTGACAGGGCTCGTATCTAGACAGAAACTTGGAGATGGCCAGCCACAGTTTTCCCATGCTGTCCTTCGAAGGGTCCCAGAGGGCACTCATCTGGGCCGGGTGTCCTTGGAGCCCGTGGGACCCCCGGAGCGAGGCCTCCTTGCTGCCTCGCTACCGCCCACACTGCTGTCTGTCTCTGTACCCTTCTCCCTGGAGCTGGTTGGCCAGGATGTAGGGGGACAGTGTCTGCGGAGGTCTGCTCCCCAGCCTTGCAGTGTGGCTCCCGTGCTTCTGGAGGTGAGGAGACCTATGGGCAGGGCTGGGGAGATTAGAACCAGCTATTCTGACCTGCCCTTCCCTACAGCTCAGTGGCCCGCCAGATTTCTTGACTCCGGGCAGCAAGGCCCCTCTCAGCCTCCGAGTCGCCAGCTTCTCTGGCCCCCAGGATGTTGATCTTAGGTCATCCGTGAACCCTAGCTTCTCCCTCACCTCCAACCTCTCCAGGTGAGTCTTCTCTGCACCTCTGCTTGGGTTCTGGTTCCACCTAATCTGTACTTCAGGGGCTGGGGCTCAAGGACGTGACCCTCAGACCTCAATCCTGTCCTATGCGTGCTTCGCCCCCTGGCTGTGACGCACCAGGAACCTTCTGTCTGACTTGAGGCTGTCCACTCTTTCAGGGCTCGCCTGGGACTGAACGAGTCTGCCTGGGGACGCCTGTGGCTAGAGGTCCCAGATTCAGCAGCCCCTGACACTGTGGTGACTGTGACTGTGACTGTGACTGCAGTGGGTCAGGGAGCCAGCCAGGTGCCCCCAACCCATGCCTTCCTCCAGCTCCTGGTGCTGGCCCAGTCCTCAAAGGTGAAGTGCTTCCTCCCCCTCTTCAGCTGCCAGAGCCGGTGGGTGGAGGCTCAGCACTGGTCACCTTCTCTCTCCTCTCCACAGGACCAGCTGGAGGACCCCACCCACTCAGCTGCCCCTGTGCTGCCCCCAGCCACCCCCGCCCTGCTTCCTTCCACTTTGGTGACTCGGGGCAGAGCTGGGAGAAGGACAACAGGCAAAACCTGGTGGGGGACAGTTGGAAGTGTGCTGTTCCTGCTAGGCTGCACTTCCTGGTAACACAGGGACAGGGCATCGGGCCCCATTCTCAGTCTGCCCTATGGGTGGGATGCTCACATGGCTTCAGAGCCCTGCCCTGCCTACCTGGTGTAGGGATTTTTTTTTAAAGATCTATTTATTTATTATATCCATAATGTTCTGCACATATATATATAAATATCTGCATGTCAAAAGAGGGTACCAGATCTCATTACAGATGGTTGTGAGCCACCATGTGGTTGCTGGGAATTGAACTCAGGTCCTCTGGAAGAACAATCAGTGGTCTCAACCTCTGAGCCATCTCTCCAGCCCAGGGATTTTTCTTCTATCACATTTGTCCCTTATCTTTCTTTAGACCAGACTGGCCTCACAGACCTGCCTCTGCGTGTCTTCCTACCGCAGGGATCAAAGGCATGCACTGCCGCTGCCTGGCTCCTTTGTCTTTCTAAGACGAGTAGACTGGTGTGCACAGGTGGTACAACTTGTAGTCCCTGTAACAGGAAGGACTGCTGCTGTGAGTTCAAGGCCAGCCTGAGCTATGAGACCCTAGCTCAAAAACATCAATCAAACACACACACACACACACACACACACACACACACAGGATTGGGATCTAGGATGATGGGTTTCCCTTGGGGTGCTTTTCCTAACCCCAACGGGAACCAAACCAAAGGCTTTCCTTTTCTCTCTCTCTCTCTCTCTCTCTCTCTCTCTCTCTCTCTCTCTCTCTTTTTTTTTAAACGCTTTTTTTTTTTTTTTTTTTTTTTTTTTTTTTTTGGAGCTGGGGACCAAACCCAGGGCCTTGCGCTTCCTAGGTAAGCGCTCTATCTTTTTTTTTTTTTTTTTTTGAAGAGAGCTGCTGTTTATTCCAGAAGCAGAGCAGGGCAGGGGCACCAGAAAGTACAATTTTCCTTTAAATTCCAGGGCAGCTTTTTTAGCTTAGTTTTGCTTCAGGCTGAAGGAGAGTCTCCTGGATCACGCCTCCTCCCCAAATACACTGAAGAAAGACAGGGCTTTGTACGTGGCATGGGGGAGAGGGAGGGCAAGGGACGTCAAGGAAGTGCGGTGGACACTTTTAGGAGTTGCAGGAGCACTCTACTGAGTTGTCTGAATTTCTCAGCCTGGAGCCACTGGCTGCTGAATGAAGATTAAATAGATGAGGGGGGCAGGGGCAGGGGCAGGGGACTCTGACTCCAACCCCACTCCTTACACCAGTGCAGGGAGGGGAGGGTTTACACAAGGGTAGGCCCCTTTGCTCCTGGTGGGGGAGCCTGGCTGATCACCTCTCCCGTTCGATGGCTGACTCCTTTCTGCTGCTTTGACAACTCCTGAAAGAGAGAGAACCAGCCTGGCACCCGCCACTCACCCTGTGGGTTTGTCAGCCAGGGCTCAACACCCCTCAGCTTACCCATCGCTGCCACAAGTTCTCTGCCTTGGCATTCCCTCCTGGCCCTGGGCTGCACAGGAATCAGCTTTTCCAGTGGATACGGGCAAGGCCGAATCAACCTGACTCCACAAGCCCCCTCCCCGAAGTCTAGAAATTAAGAACAATAAACTCACCTTCTGAATCAGACTGCGCAAACAAGCATTCACCTTTTGAATCCTGGTTAGCTGAGGGGTGGTGGTCTCTGAGTGTGAGTCCATCAGAAAGCCCTAAAGGGGTTGGAGGGTGACCTTGTGCTGGAAACAGGTCCTTCTGCCACCTCTTCACCACCGGCCTCTCTCCTCATCAGAGACCCTCCTTCCAGAACCCTTCCAGACAGATGAAAAAGCCAGCCCTCCCTCTCTACGTCTACCTCTTAACATTTCAGTTCCTTTCAAACTGCCTGGAACCCTCCCCACCCTACCCCGACTCCTGTTCCTTATGGATCCTCTCTGACCATCCCCTGCCCTGTAGAGACTCCCAGGCCACTCTCTTGCTCTCTGTGGGGTGCTCAGATGGAGTCCCTCTGAATGGAATGCAGACTGGCCTCTTCCAGCACAATGAACACTGGTGGCCATCCTGTCATTCCAATGCTATTCCAGTTCATGAGCCCTGCCTGTTAACCCTCCCCTTTCCAGAGCAGACAGTGAGGTCCACATGCTCCCTGCTTCTCCCTCCCCAACTCATGCCCAGATGGCTGCCCCCTACCTCACCAAGGGCCCCCAGCTGCAGCTGCCGTTGCTGTGTTTCCCTCAGACGGTCTGCAAACCAGGCTTGGCTATGCTCCAGCAGCTCCAGGCCCTGCCACAGAGCATCTTGTTCCCTCTCCAGAGCCTGCATCATCTGCAGCTGGCTTAGACGAGAGACACAGACCAAAACTTCTCACTATTAGCCGGATCCTAGATATGGTGATCTCACTATCTGGTCACTAAGGGTGAGGTCGGACTCTCCACTGAGGACTTCAACGGCAAGGGACACAGGGAGAAAGTCTGTGGGTCCTCAGAGTTGAGAGGAAATATATCAAGGGCAGATCAGGGGAGGGGATGTCCTAAGACCGAGTTGGTCTAGTACTCACCCAGAGGAAGAAGTTCTGGGCCCCTGGGTCTTGACGGCTTGTCCCCAGGGGTAGCAGCAGAACAGTGTAGGGCGCTTGCACCAGGGGTAGTTCACCAGGACCTGGGCTCTCCATGGCTCTCAAGTGGGAAGGGCGGAGCCAGGGCTGGTCCCTCCCCAACCCATCTTCTACCCATCCTGCCTTGTCTTTTAGCCTGTGAGGCCAGGAGAGTCCTTAAGGCAAGAGATTGATAGCCCCCCTTAACTGTGTGTCAACCTTCATTCTTTTTTGTACAGTCTGTTGGAAGTAGCTTGTCCTTGTTGAGTCCCAAGGACAGATTCTGAATTTATTTAAATTTTTATCTTTTTGAGTCAGGGTCTCCCTATATAGCCTAGCCAGCCTGGAGCTCGCTCTGTAGACCAGGCTGGCCTCAGAGATCCACCTGCCTTTGTTCTCCCAGTGCTAGAATTAAAGGTGTGCACCATCATACCTGCATTCCCGACTAAATGTATGTCTCTATTAATTAGTTTGTGTGTCCCCATGAGTTTGTGTGTATTCTGTGTGTCCCAGAGCCCACTGAGACTAGAAGAGGGTGTTAAATCCCTTGGAACTGGAGTGACCGCACAGTTGTAAACCACCATGTGGTTCTTGGAACCAAACCCACTTTCTCTGCAAGAGCAGCCAGTGCTCCTAACCACTGAGCCCAGCCCAACTGTCACTGTATTTCTGAGTGACTGCTCCCTGTCCCAGTTGTTGTCTTGGGTGACAGAAAGAAACACCTTGATCCAAAATAAACTTTATTCCCAACACAAGACAAAATGTACAAACAGAACTCTGCTAAAGAAGGGGAGGAAGAGGTGTGGTAGCCCCCGAGACTCAGGTAGCTGGAAGGCAGAGGGAGGACTCTCAAAGGATGGTGGTGGCGGCAGGGAGCACTTCCTGACTAATGAAAATGTCCAGGTCCAGTGAGGGATCTTCCAAGTCCAATTTTAGAAATTTATCCACCAGGGCCTGGCAACTGCAGGGGAGAAAGAACTGAGTGATTCTGGGTCATCAAACTCGCTATGCAGAGGGGAGCATCTGTGTGAAACCGCAGCCTTGAGGAGCCAAGGGTTTCAAAGGCAGCCATGGACACTGGGTTGCTCTTGTTCGTCGTTTTCTGACAAGGTCTTGCTATGTAGCCCAGGCTGGCTTTGAACACCCGGCTTACAGCCATGTGCCACACCTGACTTGGTGAGGAGAGCACAGGGCTGCAGGAGGGCCAGCTGAGGCCTGGTGAGAGAGAACACAGGAGTCTGAGGAGCCCAGCAGGCCCCACTCACTTTTCCATCTGGGTCCTCCTCACAAGTTCATGCATGGGCTTGACGGGCTTCCCGCTGCGGATCGAGTCTGAGACCTAGTGTAGAAAGCCCGAGAAGGATGGGTGAGGGGGCGAGGGCATTAGGGAAGAGGGGAAATGAGAGAAGACTGTGGGCCTTGAAGCCCAGAACAGGTAGAAGGGTACTGAGATGGCTCGGTGGCTAAGAGCTCTTACTACTCTCACAGAGGACCTGGACTCAATTCCCAGCACCCACGTGGCAGCTCAGGAGCCATCATAACTCCGGTTCCTGAGATTCGATGTCGTCTTCTGACCTCCACACGCACCGGGCACCCGTGGTACATTTCCATAAACTCAAGGAGACTCTCATATGCATAAAATAAGTAAATCTTAAAAAAAAAAAAACCTTAGAGGAGCCACGCTGTACTCAAGGGGGTACCCCCCCTGTGGTGGGGGTGTCGCACACAATGCTCATCACCTCTTTGCCTCGAGCAATGAGTGGGTCAGGAAGTCCAGCCTGGGCCGCAGTGTAGGAGGCATGGCTGGCACTGGCGACGCCATGGCAAAGCTGATAGAAGAAGACAAGGTCGTTCCCATCCTCACAAGTCTCCATGGTCTTCAAAGAGAACAATGACAGTGTGCCCTCGGTCCCTGGCACTGAGAAGAGGGAAAGGCTGTGGTGGTCAGAGTGACTTCCTCACCAAATACTGTACCAGGGGTCCTTGCGGCAGCAGCTGCAGCTGAACAAGGCTCAGGAAGTTGGTGGCCACAAAGATGTGCGGGCAGCTGGGTCCCAGTGCTAGCCAGTGACGGAGCACAGCAGTCAGAAGTGCCAGACCATCCACCTGTCAGCGGGCAGAGGTGAGAGGGCAGAGCCAGGGCGTCTGTGTCCTGTGCCTGCCCTGGCTCCCCCTCCCCTCTGTCCACGAGTCCTCTTCCTTTCCTGCCCCTCATCTTCCTCCATCCCCTCTGCTTAGCCTCTCAGCCTTTTCCTCCGTACCGAGTTGGTTCCCTTCCCAAATTCGTCAATAAGGACCAGAGAGTGCTCTGTGGCATTGTTCACTGCTTTCGCCACCTGCCAGGCATGAGGGGAACAAGGGAGCTTCCTCAGCGCTCAGGGCTGTGCTATGTCATCAAGAATAAACTCCTTACGTGTGTCCCCCTAAACCGCAAGCTTTTTTTTTTTTTTTTTTTGGTTCTTTTTTTTCGGAGCTGGGGACCGAACCCAGGGCCTTGGGCTTGCTAGGCAAGCGCTCTACCACTGAGCTAAATCCCCAACCCCAACCGCAGGCTTTTAAGCACCAACTCCTTTATTTGCCCTCACTTGCCAGCTAAGAGGTCACACAAAGGAGAACAGTCGATGGCGTCGTGGCCTCCAGACTCCGGCCTGAGTGCTCCCTGGCCCCCAGTGCACATGATATGCACCTGAGGATGTGTGTTCCTGCCCAGGACTTCCAGGGACACAGCTCCTACCCGGTTATCCCCTCCCGCACCTCCTTCTGCTCCCTTTAACCTGGTTGAGATCAATCATGAAGGTGGAGAGACCGAGGGAGATGGACTCGCAGCTGTGAATTCGGGTGAAGATGGCGTCGATTACCCCAATTTCTGCCTCCTCTGCAGGCACGAAGCTGCCCACCAGGGCCATGAAGGTGATCAAGCCTACCTGGGTAGGGGCAGGGAAGACAGAACATGGGCCTGTTACTGTGCTATGGGCAAAGTAAGATTCAAGTAAATGACAGAGTAAAGAGAGGACGCAGTGGAAGAGAAGAACAGAGGTGTGGCCACACTGTGTCCCGGGTCCTGACTGCAGAACTAACTGCAGAGTCAGGGCTGTGGGTAGAGGTGCACTGGGGCACGGCATGGGTCTATTTGGAGGTTGGTCCAGGGGCTTCCTAAAGGACCGACTGTCCCTCAGAGCACAAGGACATGTACTGTGGGGGAGCAGAGGATGCGGCCTGGCTGTCAGCGGAGGTCGAGGAGGAGATGCGAGACACCTCGGCTGTATGGCCCTCACCTGTTTCAGATATATGCTTTTCCCTGAAGAGTTGGGTCCAGTGATGACTTTGACCCTCCCCTGGTCCCCACCGCAGTCTGTGGAGTTGGGCACGAAGGTCCGTGCGCACAGCTCCATCAGTGGATGCCTGTGGTGGGTGGAGAGGCACTGCATGGTTTGTGGGTCCAGAGGATGAACCCCCCACAGCAGCAGACAGAGCCTCACTCTCTTCTCACCGGCCATTCTTGATTCGTACTCCCTGGATGCAGGGAGAGTAATGCGGTCTCGAATAGCCGTAGTCCCGGGCGGCACTGGCAAGAGCCAACAGGACGTCCAGGCGGGAGGCAAGGTCCAGTACCCGAGTCAAGACCGGAGCCCGTGCCAGCACCTGGCACTGCAGCTGGTGCATCAGCAGCATCTCCTGGTCTGGGAAAGTGCAGGAGAGAGAGGTGCATGGAAAGATCTGGAACAGGCATATGGCTGCAGGGTGAACTCCCAGAACCATTCAGAGGGGCCAGGCTGAGGGCAGCATCTGTCCCCCTGCTGCCTCCCACCAGGGCTCCTCACCCCGGATCTCGCAGTGCAGGTCTCCCAGCAGTGCGTCCAGCTCCTTGGTCCGGGCGCTACGGTAGTGCAGCTTGTCCTCTGAGAGAAACTGGGTGCAAGGAGTCCGAGCTCTGGGATTTGGGGGTTTTGCTTTGTTTCGGGACAGGATTTCACTCTGTAGCCCTGGCTGGCCTGCTACTCACAGGGATCCACCTGCCTCTGTCTCCAGAGTGCTGGGATTAAAGCTGATCACAAGCCAGGCAGTGCACACCCTTAATCCCCGACACTTGAGAGACAGAGGCAGGTGGATCTCTGTGAGTTGCAGGCCAGCCTGGTCTACAGTGAGTTCCAGAACAGCCAGGGCCACACCACCCTGCCCCAGAGGCTTTTCATCCCTGGGTTCCTCTCTCCCCTCCACCTGCCTGGATCTCCCCTACCCCGTCCCCCTCCCCCGTCCCTCAACTGCTCTTCTGACTCAGGATTGGCAAAGCTTCCTAAGCTACCCCATTGACCCCACGTCTTGCTCGGCGTCAATGGGTCCAGACCCTTCTTCCAGCTTCTTATCACCTCCTTATCCCACTCCACTGCCCACTCCGCAGAGAGGTCAAGACACTCACCATGAAGTCCAGTCCCTCGATCTCAAAGTCACTGGCCTCCACCATGAAAGACAATCGGGGAATGGAAAGGAGGAAGCCGATCTGGGAAGAGAAAAGAGACAGAGTGGGCAGTGACCTACGAACACCCTCTGGTCCTAGAGGAAGCCCAGACATCACCGGGATCCTCCATTCCTCTGTGGGAGACAGAAGTCACCAAAGGTATTCATGTCCCTGGATTTAAGGACGGCCAGGTATGACAGTGGGTGTCTGTCATCTGCTGACTGCCTGGGTGGATTTAGCTCATCTGGCTGGATGCCACCTCCTCCCTCATTGCTTCACATGAGACCTCTGGATGAGTCCCAGAGCCGCTGTCCTCCTCCTCCCCTCTAGCACTCTAAGCCATTCATGTGTCACAGGAGACTCCTGGGGACTTCGCCTCCCCCTGCACTCACCAGAGGGATGTAGATGACACTGCATGAGGGGATGCAAGAGTCCAGGTTCTCCAGCTCCTTCTGAGCAACTTCCGTGAGGAAACTCGGAAGCCCCATCAGCCTTCTCTTTTCTAGGTGTGGAGAAAATTATATGCACATAAAAAACAAGGTGTGGGAGGACTAAGGTTCAAGGTCAACTCTGGCCACATGAAACTAATATTTTTTAATAATTCCTGATTGTCTGGGCATGGTGGTGCATGCCTATAATCCAAGCACTCCAGAGTGGGAGCAGAAGGATCAAGAGTTCGAGGCTCTCCTTAGTTATATACTGAGTCTGAGGCTAGCCCATGCTACTGGAGACTCTGTCTCAACAACAAAGGAAGATCTTTATTCTGGATGTAAAGCAGATTCCCATATATGGTGTCTATCCAAGAATGGATTCTATGGCTGACCCAGGGTCCCCACGCCCAGGGCCCCATGCCCAGTACTCACTAGCGTCTATTTCAGGATCTATGTTGGGGAGGACTGTGAAGCGATTTTCAGCAAGACTTTCCTCGAAGTCCACCTGAGGAGACAAATTAAGGCATCTATCTAGCTTCTTAGCACCCAGCATCCTCTCTCTGCCCTGTCCCTCAGTTCTCCTTAGGCCCCAGAACCCCCTTTAATTCTCATTTTCAGACACTTCCTCTCAGCATGCTGTTTGGTCACCAGGTGATCCTTTATCTCCCACTCATCCCCACTTTACACCACATTCTCCAGACCCAGACCCTTTCTACTCCTCCATCCTGCCCAGCTGCTGCTGCTGCTGCTGCTCCTCCTCCTCCTTCTTCTCCTCCTCCTCCTCCTCCTGCTCCTCCTCCTCCTCCTCCTCCTCGGTGTCTGGCTTCCACTCACCACCTTCCCGATGAGGCTGGCAATGTGGTGCAGGTCGTCAGAGAACTCCTGGGTAATGTCCCGAAAAAGCTGGATGGACTGGGGCAGGGAACGGCAGGCATCCCTCAGGCCGAGGGCGCTGTACACAGTCTGTGGGAGAGATGACTGAGGAAGGTAATGCCACCCAGGGGAGCCATGTCCCCAGGGAGGGGACATGGACAGAGTGAGAACCACAAAATCCAAGTGAACACTGAGAAGTCATCAAAGGCAAAAAGACACACACAGAAACACAGATAAACACATATCAGCAGGGCGTGATAGTGCATGCCTGTAACCCCAGCAGAGGCAAGTGGATCTCTATGAGTTCAAGGTCAGCCTGTTCTACAGAATGAGTTCCAGGACAGCCAGGGCTACTCAGAGAAACCCTGTCTCAGGAAACAAAAACAAAAACAAAAAACAAAAAAAAAAAAAGAAAGAAAGAAATAAGAAAAAACAAAGAAAGGAAGAAAGAAAAGAGAAGAAAAGGGAAAGAAAGAAAGAGAGGGAAAAAACTATGGAGAGAAAGGTTATTAAGCTTCTACAAGAGGAGGACAAGACAAAAATAGGAATGAAAGTGAAGAAAAGGTGGGGGGACCTGGGGAGATGGCTCAGCAAGTAAGCTCTCGCTGCTAAGCCTGACAGCCTGAGTTCCGTTTCTGAGGTCTGTCTGTGGAGGGAGAGTCTCACTGGTTAGTCTGCTCTGCCTCCCACATGAAAGTCACTGCACATGCAAACACAAACATACACTAAATCACTAAGCGGTTTTTAGAAGCCAGGAAGGAAGTAAAAGAGAAGAGACAGACAAGGAGGCCAGAGTCCTTGAGAACTAACTGTGCAGGCGAGGTCAGGGACCAAGAGCTGATGTAAGCACAGATTAGGCTACGGTCAGAACCAGGGGGAGTGGCCTTCTCTACAAGAGCCGTATAAATTGCACAAGTCCAGGGCCGAGACAGATACAGTGATCTGATAAAGCAGACAGGGTTGTACCGCTGACAAAGTGGGAGAATTTCAAATGACAAGTCTAGCGGGGCCTGAGGCTGTTTGGGAAGCCTTTTCACAGAGAAGGAAATGTGCTAGGTCTGGAATAAAAATTCCAAAGTCAGCTGAGAGCAGGAACAGAGCAAATGAACAGAGGAGGGAGATGCAGTGATCCACACTGATGTGCCAGGTCGAGTTCTAGATCTCATTGTGAGTCAGAGTAGCCCTGTGGGGTGGGCACTACCTCCACTTCCAGTTCACAGATGAGCAGTCTGAAGCACAAGAGGCAATGACAGCCTCAACTGTGGCAGCAAATTAATGGACGGGGGTGAGAACCCAGCATGTAGCTCCCACGATCTCACTCTCACCATGCACCCCTGCTGAGCTGTAGCCTCACCTGTTTACTCTGAGATAAGATCACACTAAGTTACCTACACAGATCTCTAACTCTCTCTGTAGCACAGGCTAGCCTTGTGCTTCTTTTGCTCTGAGGGAACAAGATCTCCTGGGTGTGATGTCAGAAGTCTGTAATCCCACACTCTGGAAGTTGAGGCAGATGGATCACAAGTTCAAGATCAACTTGGATGGTATAATGCATTTGAGGCTAGCCTGTGCTATGTTTTGAGATCCTGTCTCAAAAGTAATCAACCAAACAAGCAAACATCAGTGCTTACGAGGCAGAGACAAAAGGGTTGCTACAAGTTTGAGGCTAGCCTAGTCTACACAGCAAGTTCCAGGACGTGCAGTGCGTACAGTGCTACATAGTGAGACCCTGTCTCAAACTGGATAATAAGTAAATATTCTAAAACATTGATAGAATGCCATGAAGGCTGGGAATCTAGCTCAGTGATCCACCATTTGCCAAGCATACGTGAAGTCCTAGGTTCAATGCCTAGCACACACACAATTGTTTTGTGGTTATATAAGATATTATTATTAAGGGAAAGTAAATGAGTTATACAATAACTCTAAAGTTCTTATGACCTTCACGTCTTAAACCGCTTCAAAATATAAGGGCCAGCAAGATGGCACCACAGGTAGAGGTGCTTGCTGCCAAGCCTGACAACTTGAGTTCAACCCCTGGTTCCCACACAGCGGGAGAAAAGCACTGATGCCTGCGGCTTTTCCTCTCTCCTTCACACTCGCTGACTCCTGTATGCACCCACATTCACCGATAAATGTAATTAGTGTCTAAAAATCAAATGGAAACAATAGAATGGTAAATTTTAAAATTCAAAAAGATACAGAGGCATGGTGGTGCACACTTTTAATCCAAGCACTCAAAAGGGAGGCAGAGGAAGGCCAGGCTCTGTGGATTTTAAGCTAATGGGGTCTACATAAAGAGATCTATTCCAGCCAGGGCTACATAATGAAACCCCATCTCAAGACAAACATACAAACAAAAACAAAGTAAGTAAATGAATGTGGTGGTCTGAATGAAAATGGTCCCCAGAGGCCCATAGGGAGTCGTCTTGTTGGAAGAAGTGTGTCACTGGGGGTGACTTTGAGGTTTCAGAAGCTTGAGCTAGGCCCAGTGTCACTGTCTCTTCTGTTGAGAGCTTTGGTGCCACTTCTAGGAATTTGGCGTTTGTCCCTGGGCTCAGACTCGGCTCAGGTAAGAATTTCAGAAACAGCGACTGACCGTGGGGCTTTGTGTACTAATTTGCTGAATTATTTCCTTGTGTGATCCTTTTGCTTACTACTCTGCTTAATTACTCTCTTGTGTGGTCTCCGGGTTTACATCGCTTGATTACTTTGTCTTTGATCTAAGAACTGACCTAGAATACAAAAGGAGTCCAGGATAGCCAGGGCTACACAGAGAAACACTGTCTCAAAAACCCAGGTGGGGGGGCGGGGGGGGGGGGCTGGAGAGATGGCTCAGTGGTTAAGAGCACTGACTGCTCTTCCAGAGGTCCTGAGTTCAAATCCCAGCAACCACATGGTGGCTTACAGCCATCTGTAATAGGATCTGATGCCCTCTTCTGGTGTGTCTGAAGACAGCTACAGTGTGCTCACATACATAAAATAAATAAATCTTAAAAAAAACCCAAAAAAAACAAAAAACAAAAAACAAAAAAAACCCAGGTGGGTGGGTGGACCAACAGAAGGGACAGACTGATTGATGGATGGATAGGTAAATAAGTAAATAAAAATAAATAAAATAAAAAGCCAGCCATGGTGGCTCACTCCTTTAATCCCAGCACTTAGGAGGCAGAGGCAGGTGGATCTCTGAGTTTAAGGTCAGCCTGGTCTACAGAGTTGGTTCTGAGATAGCCAGGGCTACACAGAGAACCCGTCTCTAAAACTCCAAAAATAAAGAAAAAGCAAGCAGGCAAGGAAGACAGATGAGTGAAACAACACGGGGTGAGGGGACCTTGTGGCTCTGATATGGAACAGCAGCATTGGTACTGACTGTGACAGCCACAGCGAAGTGCTTATGGGTAGAAAGAAACAAAGGCTGGAGATGGAGAGACTGCTGAGTCAAAGGGTTGAAGCTGAATGCTTGGCCACAAGAGGAGTAATTGCACCGTTCCCTGCAAAATATTTGCTATTTCTGCAACACTGAGTTTAAAAGAAACATCAGGGGTTGGGGATTTAGCTCAGTGGTAGAGCGCTTGCCTAGCAAGCGCAAGGCCCTGGGTTCGGTCCCCAGCTCCGAAAAAAAAAAAAAAAAAAAAAGAAAGAAACATCAGTGAGTGAAGTGTGGCAGGGTGTCCCAAGAGAAGAAGGTCTAGACACAGGACACAAAGGCTTGACTCGGACTTCTGATCTAAAAAGTTCTGCAATCCCAGAGCTCAGGGCAAGGGGCAGGGGCAGGGGCAGGGGCAGGGGCAGGAGGACCCTAAGAGTGAGGATTCTTGGTTACATCTTGACTCAAAACAGAGAGAGGCCTTACCTTGTAGAGCACCTGCCAGTCACTGACCTTGGTATGGGACAACTTCATGCGTTTCAGAATCAGCTATAAGCAAAAGGACAGCTATGGTTTGCCATTTGCCGCCTGATACCCCTCAGGGCACACGGTCCAGGTGGGAGAGATGCTCTTTCAGAGGACCAAGGTTTGGTTCCCAGCACCCACACCAGGAGGTTCAGTCACCCATAACTCCAGCTTTAGGTGATCCACCATCCTATTCTGGGCTCTGCAGTCACCCACACTCACATGCGTGTGCTCCACACAGACGCACCTAATTTCTGTTTGAGATAGGGTCTCATTAGGTAGCCTTGACTGAACCAGAACTCACTGTAGAGGCCAGGCTGGCCTAAAATTCACAGGCCCGGCTACACATGCAAATAATTGAAAATAAAATAAATCTTGGGCTGTGTGTAGTGGTGCAGGCCTTTCATCTCAGCACTCCAGAGGAAAGTGGATCTCTGAGTTCAAGACCAGCCTGGTCTACATCGCAAGTTCCAGGACAGCCAGGGCTACATAGGGAGACCCTATCTCAAGAACAAATAAATAGCCAGGTGTGGTGGTGCATGGCTTTACCCCCAGCACTTGGGAGGCAGAGGCAGGCAGATCCGAGGTCCAGGCCATACACGGTTACACAGTGAGACCCTATCCCAAAACAAAAACAAAAGTAACTGAACAAACTAAATTTTAATAAAATAAAAATAAGCAGCCCAATTTTTTTCTATAAGCCTTATTCCCCACCCTGATGGCTACCCTGGGCTCACAGGCACGTTCTTGATGTGGCTCAGGAGACGGTGCATCATCTGGGCCATGTCCAGGTTCTGAGGCATCAGGAAAAACTCAATGACATCCAGACGGGAATTGAGCTCCCGTAGCTCCCGGGTCGGACGTGTAAACCATAGCCTAGAGGGTGAGGGTTGGGATGGGAAGGTTACAAGTCTTCTCTCATCTTCATTTTGCTTGGAAATCTTTGGGGAACATGGTACTATGTGCCTGCAGCACACGACAGGCATGTATGTTATAACTGGCAAGGGTGGGGCCCTGTGTATGTGGGCTTGTTTATATGTACATACTGAAAACTGCCGGAGTCACGATGACTGTGTCTGCACATCATGGCTTTGACGGATGAGACCATGTGTCACTCCATGTGGATGTGTGGTGGAGCGTGTCAGTGTTTTAGAGGGGGAACAGTGTGTCATGGTATTTGTGTGACAACATTGCAGCTCTCTGCAGCTGAGTGGGAGAGGGTGAGTCAATATGAGTTTGCTATCTGTGTGCAGCCTCGACAGTATCTTAGGGAAACAGCATAGACGAAGTCTCATCTCTCTGTGCTCTTTCTGTGTAGATGGCTGGAACTAATTCTCATTCTCTCTCTCCCCGACTCCCTTCCATCCTTCCTTCTTTTGGCAAAGTTGAGGGCTGAGTCAAGGCTTACTCACTACCTAAGCAACGAACTACTAAGCCACATCCCTACCTGCAGTTTTTTTGCATTTTTTATTTATTTATTTTTTTGAGACGGGGCTTCACATAGTTCAGACTGCTCTCCAACTTGCTATATCAGGGTTGACCTAGAATTCCTGCTCCTCTAGCTTCTACTTCCTAGAATTTGCCGGAATTGCAGGTGTTTGCCACAGGTCCCTTCCCAGCCTGCTGTTGTGTGTTGTATGCATTGTGTATATGTGAACACAGATGCCAAGGCACTCATGGAGGTAACTGTGGAGCTGGCTCTGTCCTGCCTTTATGGGGGCTCAGGTTGCTAGGGCTGTGCAGAAAGCACCTTTACCTGTGGAGTTGTCCCATCAGCCCCTAGCCTACAATTTCTTTTTATTTTCTTTTCTTCCACCCCCCTTGCTTTTTGTAAAGGTGTGTGTGTGTGTGAGCATGCATGTGCCATATGTAGAAGATGGAGGACAACTTGTGTGAATTGTTTTTCTTCTTCGATCATGTGAGTTCTGGGAATAGAATTCATAGCCTTGGCTGACCTGGAACTCATAGAGATCTGCCTGCCCTGCCTCTGCCTCTGCCTCCGGTGGGATTAAACACACGGTGGCCATGCTCAACTCATCCTACAACTCTTAATAATGGTCATCTCTTAGTAGAGAAAGTTGATTTGACCCTCAAACATGAGATTACATTTTGACGTGGGTGACTAGAATACTGGGTATATCTCGTAGGAAAGGGCTCACAAGGAGGTTGAGGATGTGATCCTGAAAATTAAAACCGAGGTGAACAGTGGTGTTGTAATCAACTTGACACAGTCTAGAATTACTTCTGAGAATACCATGAGGGATTATCTTAGTTATATTTTTTGATGTGGGAGAACCCACTCACTGCAAGCAGTACCATTCCCTAGCTTGACAGCTAGACTGAATTACTAGGAGAAAGCTACTTATCCAGGGGTATGTTTGCATCTGTGCTGACAGCATAAAGTGAGGATTACACTGGCCACTACACTGGGGTCTATATGGGCAGTTGGTATTTCTAGCACTACTAAATGAAATCGAGTTTGTCACGGCCTGTAGACCACTATTAACAGGCCTTGGTACTCAGTGTGGATTTGCTTATAAACCTATGTCTGAGACCCACTCACCTGAGCAGCTTCTGTCCCCACCTACAGCGACATCTGTTGAGGATTCCTGTGGGTTATGCATAGGGAGTGGACTTGTTACAAGGTAGGCCAGTCTGGAGGCCCGGGTACAGGACAGAAAAGCAACCGAAATTGGTGCCTGGCTTATCACGTGAGGGTGGAAAAAGGGATGGACATTCAGTCAGGGAAACATATGAATGGGAATGGCTGCAACTCACAAAAGCCCATCCCAATATGTAAAACTACAGCATAACCCGTGAGAAGCTAGACACCTGGAGCCACATCCCTAATATGCTCTGAAGCCAGAAGAATCAGATAAAAACTATACAAATCTAAAACTCATCAATCAGTGGACACATTCATACAAAGCCAGAGAATAAACAGTGTTGGTAAGGTCATAGCCGACAACCGAATTACACTGTATGGCTAGAGTCTTCAAAGGAGCTCAGGTCAGGTGGGTGCCAAGACTGAGATACCCGGGCTGGTGTGGAAAAGTCATCTGGCAATGTCGTACAGCCAGAAGAGAGAGCCTGCACGTGGCTGTAGAGTCAATTGCTTTTCTAGCATGTTTTCAGAGGGGTGAACATCAGGCCACACCTACCAAAGAGGCTGAGCCCCTCCTTCAGCCCGCTGGCTACTTTGTACACTGAGGGGTGAGACTCACTCTTGAAAATCTGTAGAACGCTGTCACAGAGAAATGGAGGAGTCTGAATTTCTGTACATTCCAGACATGGCATATACATGTGTGTACATATTTGTTTTTGAGACAGGGTCTCTCTATGTAACCCTGGCTATCCTGGAACTCGCTATGTAGACGAGGCTGGTCTCAAACTTATAGAAATCCCCCTGCCTCTGCTTCTTAGCACTGGGATTAAAGCTGAGCCAGCACACTTGCCTGTGTGCACATATTTGTATGCAGGTGAGCATGCTCTTGCACACATATGCAGAAGCCATGTTCTCTGTCTGCACATATATGTAGAAGCCATGTTCTCTGTCTTGCCCTCTTTTAAGACAAGGTCTCTCATTGAACTTCGAGTTCCCCACTTACTTTGGCCAACTGGCAGCCAGCAAAACCCAGCAGTCGGAGACCCACCCACTCTAGCATGGAGATTGCAGTCACACAAACCGCAGTGAGTGGCTTTGTATGCAAATGCTTAGAATCCAAACGCAGATTCTCAAACGCTAGAGCGTCTACTCACTGAACCGTGTTCCCATCCATACTGCAATGAACTTTTTATAACAAAGGGGGCTGAGAACTGAGAAAAGAAGTGAGATTTAAGTTAGTAATAATCGTTTTATTTCCTGCCTAGCAACAGTAATCTCGACGTGTGGTTTATTACTCACTTTTGTTGGCCTTAGCTTCTCCCCTTAGAAAAGGAAATAAAAGCCAGGTGTGGTGGCTACACCAGTAACCCAAGCACTCGGAAAGCAGAGGCAGGCAGGGAGTGTGAGGCCAGCTGATCTAGACAGTGGGTTCTGAAACGCAGAGACCCTGTCTCAAGAAAAGAAACGAGAAGAAAGAAGACAAAAGGAAGAAGTGAAAAAAAGAAAAGGGTGGGCTGAAGCTGTTGCAGGGTGCCTGCCTAACAGGCCCTGTCCCTCAGTTTGTCCAATGTTGCAAAGAGGAAGGAGGGAGATTCCTGTGTTTTAGCCCCTTCCTTTCATTTACCCTCCGCCACACAATCACCCTTTTCTTTCCTTCAAGGAGAGAGATCTTCGCAGCCCCAGGACTAAAGCCAGAGCCCCAGTAGTATTATGAGAGCCTTAAGCTCAGTCCTTTGTTTCCTCGGGCAGCAGCTGTCTCCACCTCACCTGTAAGTGTCTTGATCTATGCTCACCAGATGGGTCCTGAGAACAGAAAACAGCCACAGGAACGGTGTCTGAGGCATGGGGGTTCATTACTAAACTACTCCCTCAGCTCCCCTCTCTGAATACATCTCTGAACAATCCAATCCCTCTGGTTCTCCTGTGCTGGAGCACACTTCACCCACTGTCCTCTATCCCTACACACACACACACACACACACACACGCACACACACACACACACATGCACAAACACACACACACACACAAACCACACATACACACACACTAACCACACACACACACACAAACCACACACACACACACACACTAACCACACACACACACACACACACACACACACGCACGCACGCACGCACAAACCACACCCACACACGCACAAACCACACACACACCCTTTCTTTTTAGGCCCTCCCAGTCCTCTTTACTTTGGCTGAGGTTTGGATGAGGCACCTACAATACAAACTTCTTAAATCCCAGGATAGGGACGCCAACACTGTAGTCCTCCAGTTCAACCCCAACTCTTCTTCGACTCAGGAACTTGAGCAGCCCTCCAAGTGCCCGGACCTGGGAGGGGACCAGCAGGGAAAGCTGGGCAACACTAATATCTGGAAAACTGCCTTTACAGGGCTGGGCGGTCCAGTCAGAACTCTGACCCGTGGCTGGGAGCTCATGCCTTTCCCCTGCTGCATCTCAGCCCTGGCCCCATGACCCAGCTCACCGTGAGGACACAGTCAAAGGGAATAATGGAGGAGAGGAAGAGGATTTTCTCAGTGGCGGTCATGGACTCGGAGATGAAGGAGTAGTTTCCGGAAAGGAGGCGCTGTTTGCTTATCTCTGGACCTGTTTGGGGAGGATGGGGAGGGAAAGGTCTCATAGCTCCACTCTCTCATCCCACTTTAACAAGAACAAATCTGACCCTATGACGTGTCCAAGTCCACAGAGGTGGTTAAGGGAAGCTAAAGCAAGAACCAAAAACACGGAGATGTAGTCTCATTCCTTTAGTTCTCTATGTAATGTGATGTCTGGCTATAAGCACAACCTGAGAAAGACAAGTGACTCGGGAGAAAATGTCTGGGATTGTGGATTATCTAGGTTAAAAAAATTATAATATATATGTATATATATGTATGCATATACATATATATACATGTATATATGAACTAATACTACCCATTCCATGTCCTTTTTGCAAACCTGCAAGCTTGCAAAGTAGGGATGTATCTTGTGGACCAGGGTTCCCAGAAAGTAACTTTTCCTTTTTATGCAACAAAGGACTTTGGTGTAACTCTAACCCTCAAAACTGTTTTAGGCACCTCTCCATTTTCTTCCATCACTCATCCCTCACATACTTGACCCTGCGGCTTCTCAGTAAGGTGCAGGAGAGATCTTGGGGAGACTCCAGGGGCATGGGAAGCAGTTTTCAGGTAAGGGTACACAGGGCAAGGTCTCAGGTAACAGGAGCCCCTGGGATGGGGACTGGTAACAAAAAAGGAAGGAGCTACCAAAATCCACGCTTGGCAGAAGGATGATTTCTGGTCTCTTTGGCTCTCTGTGCTCCTGGGAGGCTGTGGAGGCAAAAGGCCACAGTCCTGTACACTTCAGTCCTGTTATTGTCTCCACGCTCCCTCCCAGCATACACAATTTAGTAGTCTGTCTTCATTTCCCCATCTCTATGCAATCCTTACCAAGCTTCCCTAGAAATTGAGTCATAGCCTCATCCTGTTTGGCGCTTGTCACAACAGACTGGGGGTTGATTTCATCCAGAACTTGAAAAGAGAAGGAAGGTGAGTCACAGGGTCCTGTACACTTTGACTCTGGGGAAAGTGGCAGCTCTCTTCTTGCCACTGCTCCCGTCAAGAATTTAGTATCTTAGCCAGGCGTAGTGGCACATGCCTTTGATCCCAGCCCCTGGGAGGCAGGGAAATCTCTGTGAGTTCAAATCAGCCTGGTCTATATAGTGGGTTTCAGGATAATCAGAGCAACATAGTGAGATCTTGCCTCAAAAAAAACAAAACAAACTAAATTTATTTTCTATCTGTAAAGGATGCATGCTCTAGGCACACTGGGAGCGTGGTGGGGAATGAGACTTAGTAAAGGCACAGTGGGAAGGAACAGGATTGTTCTGGAAACTATCACTAAAGCCATGAATGGTTTGCCCGAGACAAAATCTGTAGCATTTAACATACAGCAGGTACCTAATAGAGTTGTGTTGGATAATTAATTCCTAAAACCAGCTGACTATAAGGTAAACTAAGTCACATAAGGACGTATGAGTGAACACACTTCCCACCCCAGAGGAGAGGAATCCAGGGTTCCATCCCACCTCTCTGGAGAAGCTTCAGGCTCTCGTGGTCTGGGGCATCTGGCATGAAGTGGATCGTGGAGTCACTAGTGTCATAGTAAGCAATGCCCAGATAACCCGAGCTCCACAGCACACACAGATGGATCTGTCCCCACGAGGAAGGAAAGATCAATATCTGAGCCCCTCCGCAGGGCATGGTTTGGCCATCCCTTATTATTAATCATTTAGCTAAATCTCGGAGATAGGTAGGGGGCGTTTAGTCAAGGTGAAACAGGGTCGACTCAGCCCCTCTCAGTCCTCCCCACTCCTCGGACACCTCGGCCGGCTCCTCCTCGTCCTCTTCCTCGATACCTCCAGGCGCCGCCATTGCAGGCTGAGGGCTGGAGAAGCTGGCTGAGGGGACCCCGGGGCCGGGTCCCGGCGGCGTCCGGCCTGGGGTCGCTCTGAAAGCCATGGGCTCGGCGACTCTGAGGACATGGGAGGGGAAGGGGGTTCAGAAGCAACATCTCAGCAGGTGGCTGGGCCGGTGATGCGCGGGCATTCGGGGGGGGGGGGGGAACAGGCGAGGGGCAGCTCCGAGCTACCGTCCCACCCTCATTTCTGTCACTCGAAGCCGTGCTTTGGAAGCTCTGAAAGAGCGCGCTGTCACGTCAAGTCTCCCGCCACCCACGCCCCTACAGCCTTAGCGCGCTCTTCGGTCCCCACCCTACCGGTGCCGCCAACTCGCGGCACTTTCCCGCCTTTTTCGTCACCTCAGCCGCGACGAGCCACCTCCCTGACCAACCGCCGCGAGCCTGTGGGAAGGACCAGCCAGCCTGTGGGCGTGGGTCGCGCGGGCTCGCTCGTCCCGCCCTCTTAGTCGCTATTGGCTGGAGGGGTCTGCTTAGCTATCCAACGGGAAGGCGGGGAAGGCTCTAAATGCTGACTGGTCCGTTGGCATTGGGGGCGGTGCCAGAGTGTTCAAAATTCCCGCCCTCTGCCTTTGCTAAGCAGCCGTGCCTCTGAGCTTTGATTGATGCTGGGCGGAGCCCGCCCAAAGGCAGAGGGCAGAGCTAAGGTCCCCGCCAGGAAAAAGGGTCTGGGCCGCCGAGGGCCAGTGCGGGAAGGCGGCCCTTAAAGGGCCAGAGGCGTTCTTCCTCCTTCCTGAAGAGAGAGGGCAGAAGCAACATTAATTCAACCTGTGCCAACAGCGACAGCTCGGTTAATATTTGTACCCACTAAGTTAATATTTATAAAGAACTCAGAACAGTGCCCAGCAAACAAAATAAGCGCTGCATGAGTGTTTGAAATAAATATGTGGAAGTACGAACCAACTCCTGTTTCAGCCCTACTTTGCCTACGTTTCCTGATTGTAGGGGATGACCACTCCCAACAAGAGCAATACCGGGATTGATTATTTGGGGGACCCCTGAAAAGGAAGTATAAGTATCTGAAAGATGCTAAATTCTAAGAGTAGACCTAATTAGAGCACATTGCAACCATACTACAGCCCTCCTGCCCCTAAGGATACAGGGTATCTCTGACTGAAGATCCGTTTGAATGGGAAAGGAGAAGGAAGGGGTTTCTGAGGGAGGAAAAAAACAACAACATACTTTTCAAAACAAAAAAACAAAACAATAACAAGAAAACAAACAAAAATAACTTCATCAGGGCTGGCTCAGCAGGTAAAAGTACCTTCAATATTCTCTCCAGGACTCACTCTGTAGAAGGAAAAAAACTGACTTCCAGATTGTCCTTTGTCCTCCACACCTGTGCTGCTTGTACACACACACACACACACACACACACACACACACACACACACACACATACACACACACACACACCACATAATTTAAAAACTGTCCTAGCTACACTAAAATAAGACCCTGCCTGAGGTTCAGAGATGGTGTGAGGTGACCTGGTTCTGCTGATCAGTGACTGGAAAATCCTCTCTCAAGGGGAGCAGGGCTAAGGACTGGGTTAATGGTTACCCTTGGCAAATTATTGAGCAATGTAGTTATGGAAACCTGGAAGAGGTTATTGGTGACAGCTCTGGGGTGTGGCAGGGAGGGACACACCTTTCAATCTGGGGTGCTAAGAGATTAGGGACTGGTTTACCCAGAAGGAAAAGCCGGAAGGGATCCCAGGACGCAGGAAGAGAAGCCAGCAGAGGAGAGAAGAGCAGGAGAAAGCAGAGGAGGGAGTTCAGAGATAAGATGGGAGTGTAAATTCCGATGATGCAGTCCGGGCTTCAAATCCACGAGTACCCCTGGTGGTCCCAGGAGAGAGCAGCCTGAAAAATAAAGGCAAGAGAACTGTTTGTGTGTTCCTAGCAATCCAGGCGCCACGGTCAATACCGATGATCAGAGCAGCTGCGGCTATAAAGACAAGAGAGGCAGCCAAACCTGTTTGAGTCTAAAGCCTCTCCCAGAGAGATCTCACTATGAGTAGATTGCTTGACGGTCACTGACCAGAGGGAACAAAGGAGACGTCAGCAGGGAAATAAGGCTTCATTGAAGCCATCTTTCTTATCAGAGGGATGAGGCTCCTGTACAGATCTCAAGGGTCAGCAAATGGGAACACACTTAGAACTTAGATGGGGCTCACGCATGAGTCAGTCTACAGCTGTCTGCGATGTCGTTCAAAAGCCCAAACACCAAGTATATTCTGCCTTTCTGGGGAAGAAAGAGATAAGCCTTCCCCCAGGGAGGAGAACACTCTCAGAAGAGGAAGCACGAGAGGAAACCACTAACTTCTGTTCCAGCATTACATGCATCACTCCACCTCAGCCCCCCTTGTCTCTTTCAGTTCTCAGTCCAGTTTTGTTTCTCAGTCGTTCCAAGTCCAGCATATTTTTCTTCAAATTATATATATATATATGCACACATATATAATATGCATACAGACACATATATATGAGTATGTGTGTATGCATGTATACACACACACACACACATATATATATATATATTTTAGACTGAGTAGAAAAAAAAGGTAGTTGGACAGTAGAGAAACTTAGAGTGTGGAGGTTAGACATTGGCAGACCTGTTTTTAGATATTTTTAAAAATTGGTGGTAATAGAGCTCTCACTTCAGCAACACAAACACTAAAACGGGAACGTTACAGAGATCAGCAGGGCCCCTGGGCAAGGATGTCACACAAATCCGCGAGGCGTCCCGTATTTTTATTTGCCCATGCTTGACGTAAAGTCATGGGTAATTAAAAGATACCGAAGTGGGGGAAAAAAATAGGTAGTCAAGTTATATCTCTATACTACAGTTGGATAGAACCTCCAAAATCGAGCCTCCCGGGGAAAGTTACTTTTTCCTGACTCTGCTCACACTAATCTCTCTGACCTTTGCTTTTTACTTCCTGTGACAGAACCAGTCGCCACCCCACCCACCCCAGGATGAGCCCCAGTGCTATCCTAGTATCAGGATAGGTCTCCAAGGCAACCTTCACCACTGAGAGGAGGGTAAGGGGCCCAGGCTAGGGAAGTCTAAGCGTTGACAGGCTTTCAGAGGACCGCCCCCTGCCGTGGAGCCTGGGCTCTGCTTCCTGTTTCGCCAGCATCAGGCCTCCTGGTCTCTCCCGGCCTGTGCCTACGAGTGCCCTTCACCCATCCGTATTCCTAACCTCACTAACTCCTTCCCAATCCCCCTCCACACATACAGAGCACAGTCCCTCCCAGCAAACCCGAAGACAAGACTGGAAGTGAAAAGAACGCAGAACCCTTGCATCCTCAGACTCCCTTTCTGCACCCTCGTGGGGGACGGAGGGGGCCAGTTCGCTAGTGTCAAGTTTCCCTGTTTGAACGTGGCCACCCTTCTCATTAAAGAAGCGAGGAAACTGAGGCACAAACGTGGTGCTGTGCTTAGGAATGGTCAGGGCATCGAGGGAGTCCCGGGACCTCCCTCCTAACACTTTATCCCTGAGATCCCCGAGACCTCTGCCCTCTGTCCCGGACCCACTCCCACGATCACCGAGTCCCCTCCCCACATGTCCCCTCCCCAAGTCCAGGGCGGGGCCGGTCGGTGAGTCAGCTGCTCACTGAGCTAAACGGGAGGGAACGAGGTGGAGCAGCTGGGTGTGGGGTGCACTGAGCCGGTGGGTAAGCCGCGTTGGAGAGAACTAAAGGGTCTGATCGGACTTAGGTTGCGCCGAAGGGACAGCTCTGAGTCTGGAGGAGAGAATCCCGGGCCGTGAGACCCGCCTTCCCTTGCCCGGGCCCCTCCCAGTTCCCCCAGCGACGGCTGCTTCCTGGTCCCCGACGCAACCATGGCTGAAGAACAACCTCAGGTCGAATTGTTCGTGAAGGTAAGAACACCTTCTCTTTCTTTGGCCACTCTCAGAATTTCTGCAAGCCAATCCTCCCCTCTCCTGGGCTCCAGCTCTAACTCCCCAACCCCTTCCTAGTTGACCCCACCCCTAGCCCTGGCGCTGTTTTGCTGGGAGGTGGGGGTGACTTGTGAGACGGTAATGAGAGTTCCAGACTCTCTGAAAAGTTTATGGAAGAGGTTTCCAGCAGCTTAAAGGAGAGAAAGGTGAAGAAATGGGGTTTTCAGAAGTGAGAGAGTGAATGGGGTACGGTGCGGGGTTCGGGGGGGTGCAGACGACTGAAGGACCGAGAAAGGGACAGAGGTGGGGTTCAAGAAGAAGAATCGGCTAGGACGTGTGGCCCTATGAAAGAAAGAAAGATGGGACAGAGAGAGAGAGAGAGAGAGAGAGAGAGAGAGAGAGAGAGAGAGAGAGAGAATCTAGAAGGGTTGAAGGATGAGTGTGTCGCAGAGTGGAAGCAAAGAGCCTTCACGAAGCAGCACAATCAATGGCTGAGATGACTATCCCCCCACCCACCCCTCCAGCTAAGGGAGGCTAGAGACTGTGAGGCAGGAAGGAGATTAAAGTTTAGCCATAGTTACTTAGGAAGAGAGGAGAGCTCCAAAGGGGACAGGAGACTCCTTGGGTTAGATTAAAATACCGGGGCTGATGGGTATGGAAGAAAAAGCACCCCCCCACACTGCCCTCCTCCTTCATGCCATCCTCTCCGTGGGTGTGGTCAAGGAGAGATGGTCCTGGGCTTTTGGGTTCAGAAACCGGTGGCTGCAGCTCTCCTCCTCTGCCCAGGCCCGGCCCCTCCGGCATCACCCTTCCCCATACCCCCATGCGGTCCCTTCCTCTCCGGGCAGGTCTCCTCCCAGTGGGTGCACATTCGCACCCCCTTTTGCTTCTCCGCCTCCCTTTGCACTCCTGGTTCGTCTTGTCTGTGTGTTGGGTGTCCTGTTTATCTCTATGCTTTTTTTTTCCCTCTGGGTTTTCCCTGGCAGCCTTTCCCAGTTTCTTGGCCCTGGGAAGAGAACTGGAGCCTAGGTCCGCCCCTTAGGTGTGGTCCCCACCTCACACTCGCCTCCAGGGGCTATTTTTACCCTGAGTGAGGTGATGCTGTGGAGATGTTGGCCCTGTGTCCTGTGAGGAGGATCTCAGAGAATCAAAGAACGAGAAGAGTGAGGATTTGGGGAACTGGAAGGGTGTCAGTAGCTGCCTAGGCCTCTGTGCGTACAGATCCCTGCCCCCACTTCCTTGCCGGGAAGGAAGCTGCTGAGGCCTGAAGACACAGAAATGAATCACCCTCAGTCTAGGGGGAGGTGTCCCTTGGGGGATGAGGTCACCTGCATCCAATTAGAGAGTTGCCCCCTTTGTTAGGCCCTCCATATCGCTAAGGTGAGGTTAGGTCCTCTGGCTCACCAGCCCAGCTTCCAGAAACAGCTTGAATAGAGGTTTAGAGAATGGGGACCCGGTTTCCAAACCCTGCCCTACCTCTCTGCTCCACTGGAGAAGATCTAGTATTCAATTCCAGCCCCACCAAGTACCCTATTCTCCACCTTTTGGATCCTGATTCTCAAAGCTAGCCAAGACTTAACTGTTCCTCTGCCTCCTCCCCCCTGTCAATCACTGGGATGCCACCGGCGCCTACCTTTGCTGATCCAGGCCCAAAGGGGAAAATAATTCGGCCCTGGGGGTGGCTTAGACGTCTTAGCAGTGTCTGTCAGGACTAGCAGGAGATTCAGAGAACAGGTCTGGTAAGGATGAGGTGCACCAGGCCTAACTCTGGGGTGCCGTTGCTTTTCAGGCTGGGAGTGATGGCGCCAAGATTGGGAACTGCCCCTTCTCTCAGAGACTGTTCATGGTGCTGTGGCTCAAGGGAGTCACCTTCAACGTTACCACCGTGGACACCAAGAGGTGGGCCCCCTCCTGCCCCTTTCAACATCCCTTATGTAGACGCATGTGCACACGTATGCGCATGCGCACCCACGTGACCCCCCTTCTACCTTAAACCTGTCTCGCTTGTCTGGAGCAAATCTACTTCTCCTACATCCCGAGGTCTCTGGTCCCCCCTTTTCCTTCCTTGACACGTGGCCCCTTCTCCAGACGGACAGAGACGGTACAGAAGCTTTGCCCCGGTGGGCAGCTCCCGTTCCTGCTCTACGGCACCGAAGTGCACACAGATACCAACAAAATCGAGGAGTTCCTGGAGGCCGTGCTGTGCCCTCCCAGGTACGGGGGACACTCGGAAAGAAAAGGGGAACTGGGAGGCTTTTCGGAACAAAAGTTGAAGAGGGGAGGCAGGTGGCCAGCCTTAGGGCAGAGTCCCCCCCAGAAAGGACTTCACCTTATCCCTCTGCCTTCCAGGTACCCAAAGTTGGCTGCTCTGAACCCCGAATCCAACACCTCGGGGCTGGACATATTTGCCAAGTTTTCTGCCTACATCAAGAACTCAAACCCGGCCCTCAATGACAGTGAGTGTTGTGGGTCAGGGGTTTGGGTCCTACAGAAGATTCTAGGGTTAGGGCACCAGGAGCCCCCGTGAGCTCGGCTGTCAGGGAGACGGAGCAGATGTTCCCAGAGCTCTTCCGACCCTCTGTTCCTGCCTTACCCCTCTAACCTCCCTGCTGTCTCATTGCCGAGACCTTTGGGGTTTGGGAGTTTGTTTTATTTTTATTTATTTATTTATTTATTTATTTATTTATTTATTTATTTGGTTCTTTTTTCAGAGCTGGGGACCGAACCCAGGGCCTTGCGCTTCCTAGGCAAGCGCTCTACCACTGAGCTAAATGCCTAACCCCTTGTTTTATTTTTACATATGAGAGCGTTGTCTGTGTATCTCTGCACCTTGTGTGCAGGGCCTGAAGGGACTGTTAGATTCCTGGGATTGGAGTTACAGATGTTGGCTGGGAATCAAACCCCAGGTCCTCTGCAAGAACAGTCAAATGCTCTTAACCACGGAAGTCCCAAGACCAGCTTTTAAATCGGGTACTGGCATCTGAAACTGAATTCATACGCTTACACATCACCCCGCTGTCCCCACTAGGTGGTCCTCTCTCTACCTTCCAGAGTTCATTCTTTTCATTTGGTTTTGTTGTTTTTTTCTTTTTCTGAGACAGGGTTTCCTCCGTGTAGCTCTGGATGTTCTGGAACTCTTAGACCAGGCTGGCCTCAAACTCAGAGATCTACCTGCCTCTACCTGCACCACCACCACTGGTTACAATTCATTCATTCATTCATCCATTCATTCTTCTTCTCCTCCTCCTCCTCCTTCCTTTCCCTCTCCTTCTCCTTTTCAAAGATAATATATATATATATATATATATATATATATATATGTGATAGCTGTCTTCAGGCACACCAGAGGAGGGCAGCAGATCCTAGCACAAATGGTTGTGAACCACCATATGGTTGCTGGGAATTGAACTCAGCACCTCTGGAGAGCAGCCAGTGCTCTAACGGCTGATCCATCTCTCCAGCCCTACGACTCATTGTTAAAGTGTACCCCCATGTGTGCGCCCCACACCACCACATGAACTGTAGAATTTCCAGGCTCACAGACACCTCTTTCACTATTTTGCATACTTTTTTGTTTTTTTGGTGGAGTTGGGGAATGATCGATTCTGAGGAGGTCTCTGCACCTTTCTAAATCTGCTTCCAGATCTATAGCATGGGGATAACGTTCATCTTCTGGGTTTTCATGAGAAGTGGCTGAGACTTGTTTCTAGACTGACTGGGAGGCTGAGGGAGAGGATATGACTCAGGACAGAGAGAGCCCGACTAGTGTGTGAAACCTGAGGCTCCATTTCTAGTTGCGGGAATAAATTGCAAGCGGGTGGCTGGGGAGATGGCTCAGTCACCTGTGTGCTTGCCACGCAAGTACGAGCACCGAGAGCCTGCGTTTAGATGCTTAGCCGCCATGTCAAAATCTACATGTGATGGGCAGCTACTGTAACCCCAGTATTGGGGAAGTAGAGGGAGGAGGAAGTCTGGGCTCAGGTAGTCCAGCTAGTCCACTCTAATGGGTAAGCTCTAGGTTTGGGGAGAGACCTTGTCTCAAAAATAAAGTGGGGACTGAAAAGATGGTCCCCTGGCTAAAAGCTCCTGCAGAGGACTGGGTTTTGATTCTCAGCACCCACCCATCAACTCACAGCTAATTACTTGTATGTAACTCCAATTCCTGGAGATCTGAACCTGTTTCTGACCCCCATCCCACCCCAGGCTCCTACATACACAAGGCACACACTCCTACAGGCTCACACACATACACATAGACAAGAATATATAAATAAACCTTATGGGCTGGAGAGATGGCTCAGTGGTTAAGAGCACTGACTGCTCTTCCTAAGGTTCTGAGTTCAATTCCCAGCAACCACATGGTGGCTCACAACCATCTGTAATGAGATCTGATCCCCTCTTCTGGTGTGTCTGAGGACAGCTACAGTGTACTTATATGCAATGAATAAATAAATCTTAAAAAAAAAAAACCTTAAAGAAGAAGAAGAAAAGATGGTAACAATAACACATGCAGTGAGGTTGTTTTGTTTCTAAATCAAATCCAGGGTCTCACACGTGCTAAGCCTGTGCTTTACCTCAGAGCTATGCCCTCACACCCCAACGGCTCTTCTTGGGCAGGCTGTCACCCCAGCATTTAAAGTTCTGATTAGCTTCCTCTCTCTCACAGACCTAGAGAAGGGACTCCTGAAAGCCCTGAAGGTTCTAGACAATTACTTGACATCCCCCCTCCCGGAAGAAGTGGATGAAACCAGCGCCGAGGATGAGGGCATCTCTCAGAGGAAGTTTCTGGATGGCAATGAGCTCACCCTGGCTGACTGCAACCTGCTGCCAAAGCTTCACATAGTCCAGGTCGGTGGTGGCCGTCGGTGGTCGCTGTGTGGGGGGTGGGAAACGGGATGAATCTCTATGATGAAATTAAAAAAAGAAATCATCTAATTCATTACAAGGAGCAGTGCACAAATGGGGTATGGAAGTTCCAGGAAAATTGGGGGGAATTGGTTCTCTCCCAGAAATTGAGCTTTGGTCACCTAACTCGGCTGTAGACGCTTTTACCCAGCTGAGCAATCTCATCGGTCCAATGGCGCTGCCTATCATGCCTAGGTTTTGATGTTAATGCTGAGAACCCGAACTCAGGCACTCATACTTGCAGGGCAAGCATCCATGTTCTCCAAATGGTTTCCATAGACTGTAACCAGTGGTGGACCCCACCCAGGGACCACCATCTATCCCTTAGCAGAAGCTGCTAAGTAAGAAAATTACATTCCAGGAGACAAGTCGTGGTTATATAGCATCCAATCAAGAGTGGCATTCAGTTTCACTGTGTGTGTGTGTGTGTGTGTGTGTGTGTGTGTGTGTGTGTGTGTGTATGTGTGTGTGTGTGTGCATGTGTGTCTGTGTGTGCCTATGTGTCTGTGTGTGCCTGTGTATCTGTTAGTCTGTGTGTGCCTGTATCACTGTGTGTCTGTGTGTATGTGTGCGCCTATGTGCCTGTGTGTCTGTGTGTATCTATGTGTCTGTGTTCTGTGTGTGCTTATGTGCATCTGTGTGTATGTCTATGTGTCTGTGTGTATGTCTATGTGTCTGTGTGTATGTGTGTGTCTGTGTGTATGTCTATGTGTCTGTGTGTATGTGTGGGCCTGTGTGTCTGTGTGTGCCTGTGTGCCTATGTGTGGGCCTGCATGTTTGTGTCCAGGGTTGCTCCCAAGTAGGCTTTTCCTGCAACTATATCACACAGTATTGCACACATCAAACATAGGATTCTCCCATGTCTACATTGTAACTCTCCACATAGCCCAGGCTTTCCCGTTTTCTCTCAAGGACTCTTCCTTAGTTGCTGTTTCCTTTCTGTCCTTAAAGCTACAGTGTAATTTAGTAAAACATAGCCACTCTCACTCCACCATCAACAGAGTAGCACCAGAAAAGGCTGGGCAGAGTGGCTCATGCCTGTAACCTTCAGCCTGCTAGGCCGAAGTAAGTTCAGTGTGAGTTGGAGACCAGCCTTAGCCACAGAATAAGACCCTGTTTCAAACAACACCACCTCTACCCCCCACACACACACAAAAGAGAAGGGAAAAAGAGAAAAAAAGCAAATGATACTAAGTTAGTTCTTGCCCACAAACAGTGGAATTGGAATAAGACATTCGCATCAAGGGATGTGATGGCTGGAGAGATGGCTCAGTGGTTAAGAGTTCTGGCTGCTCTTCCCAAGGACCTGGGTTCAATTCCCAGCACCCACATGGTGGCTCACAACTGTCTGTAACTCCAGTTCTGGAGAATCTGGCATCTTCACTCAGATGTACATGCAATCAAACACCAATGCACACAAAATATAAAACAAACAAACAAACAAAAAAAAACCCATTCACATCAAGGTACTAATAGATGACCTGAAAGTCAAGTGGACAAAATTCACTACAAAAATGTTACTCTTTACTAATTATGCTCTCTCTCTCTCTCTCTCTCTCTCTCTCTCTCTCTCTCTCTCTGTGTATGTGTGTGTGTGTGTGTGTGTGTGTGTGTGTGTGTGTGTGTTGGAAATGGAACTCAGGACTAACCACATGCCTAGCCTGTGTCTGTCTCTGCCTCTGTGTATATTCAGTTTTAATTACATTGTAAGTGCAGGTGCCTTTGGAGGGCAGAAGGGGGAGGTAGAGCCCCTGGAAGTGGAGCTACCCAGTGAGGTTGCTGGAAACCAAACATCTGCAAGAGTTTGCAGAGGGTGCTTTTCACCACTGAGCCATTTCTCAGTCCATTTCTCTTCTGTATTTTAGTTTCTCGAGACAGGGTCTTTCTATTTAGTTTTAGCGACCAGGTGAGTTCTAGGACAGCCAGGTTTACACAGAGAAACCCTGTCTCAGGGGAGGCGGGAATGAGGATCAGGGATGGAGGGGAAAGAATCAGTAAGAAGTCGCCAGATAGGCTGGAGAGATGGCTTAGTGGTTAATGTTGCTAACTGCTCTTTTTTATTTTTTTTTTATTTTTTTTTATTTTTTTCGGAGCTGGGGACCAAACCCAGGGCTTTGCGCTTGCTAGGCAAGCACTCTACCTCTGAGCTAAATCCCCAACCCCGCTAACTGCTCTTCTTGAGGACCCAGGTTCAGTTCCCAGCACCCACATGGCAGCTAACAGCCATATGTAACTCATACCAGAGGATCTGATGTCCTAGTGCACAGTCATACAAATAGACAAAACACCCATCCACATAAAATAAAAATAAATGTAGCCAGCAAGTGCATGGCTACATGCACTTAAATCCCAGCACTTGGGATGTAGAGATGGGTGGATCACAGAGTTTGAAACCTAGTCTACAGAGCAAGTTCCAGGTCAACCGGAGTACACAGAGAAACCCTGTCTTGAAAAACTTTTTTTTTCCTTTTTTTTTTCCTTTTTTTTTTTTTTTTTTTTTTTTTTTTTGAACTGGGGACCGAACTCAGGGCCTTGAGCTTGCTAGGCAAGCGCTCTACCACTGAGCTAAATCCCCAACCCTTGAAAAACTTAAATAGGGCTGGAGAGATGATTCAGTGGTTAAGAGCACTGACTTCTCTTCCAGAGGTCCTGAGTTCAAATCCCAGCAATCACATGGTGGCTCACAACCATCTGTAATGGGATCTGATGCCCTCTTTTGGTGTGTCTGAAAGCAGCGACAGTGTGCTTATATATAATAAATCTTTTTTTTTTTTTTGAGTGAGGACCAAACCCAGGGCCTTGAGCTTGCTAGGCAAGTGCTCTACCACTGAGCTATATCCCCAACCCAATAAATCTTTTTTTAAAAAGCCTAAATAAATAACATCTAGAAGGACAATTTTTTTTTTTTGGTTCTTTTTTTTGGAGCTGGGGACCGAACCCAGGGCCTTGCGCTTCCTAGGTAAGCGCTCTACCACTGAGCTAAATCCCCAACCCCTAGAAGGACAATTTTTTTTAAAGACTCTAGGCACAGGGTGCATGCCTGTAATACCAGTTCTCAGGGAAAAGGTTCCAGAGATCATCCAGCATGGGTTACATAGAGAGACCCTGTCTCAAAACAATGGCAGCAAAAAGTCTGTAAAAGTGGAGGCAGAATAGTCCGGCAGCCTGGACAGGGCTCAGTTTTACCTGACAGACCTGTAAAGACCAGGTAAAGGAAGAAAAAGTTCAGTAGCTCCAAGCAAAGCAAGCATGTCTTCCCTGGGGCTAACACGCTGACCTCTCTCCAACCTTCAGGTGGTGTGCAAAAAGTACAGAGGATTCACCATCCCGGAGGCGTTCCGTGGAGTGCATCGGTACTTGAGCAACGCTTACGCTCGGGAAGAATTCGCCTCCACCTGTCCTGACGATGAAGAGATAGAGCTGGCCTATGAGCAAGTGGCCAGGGCTCTCAAATGAGCACCTTTTTAAGGGTCCTTCACCCACTCTGTGCTCTCCACAGAGGCTTCCACGTTGCTACATAATGGACACACTCCGATATAGCCAATGGGCAGGAAATCCGGGGCACTTGTGCAGGGCCGGGGATGGGACTGGGGATAAGGGAAAGATTAGAGGACAAGGGTAAGATTTTTATTTTTGGGTGGGTTGGGTAAGACAACGTATTTCAGTAATAAAATACAGAATGGAAAAATCTAGTGTTGTGTTTACACAAAGACGGCTTAAAGTGTGCTGGGCTACAAATGAAGGGAAGGGTCAGTGATCTTAAGCTCAGTGCAGCTGCCGGGGAATTAAGGAGGGGACTGTTTGTACAGGGTCTGCCATGTTTTGCATCTGTCCGTTAGAGGGTTGTTTCGTGATCCTCGTCGCGTTTGCAGCCCCACAGCCAGGGCCAGTGGGATCTGGGTGGGCCTGGGCAGCGCTCTTGAGGCGGTGCCTGAGTTCAGGGAAGGGGGGCACTCAGCCCTGGAGGAGTGGGCGCGGCCTAGCAGGGCGGAATGGGCGTGGCCTTAAGAGGTCCCGCCCCGTCCCGCTTAGACAATGCCCCGGAGCCGCCAGACCATCGCGCCCCCGCCCCATCGCCGTACGTGAGCTCGCCTACCCTGGGAACCCCTCAAAAGCCCGAGCTATCGGTCTCTCCTGCTTGAAGACTCAAGCTCCCATCTTCATCAACTCTCTCCTCTGGGGGTGGGGCCAAGGCCGAAATCACAAGGCTGCAGGAGTGGAGGTGGCCGCTGGTGAGTCTGGAGAGGGGGCTGTCTCCCGAACGGTAGAGGGAGGCTGGAGTTTGGGGGTGCTGCATATGAGCTTGCACCGGACGGAGTGTGCGAATCACCTGCACTTGGGCGAAGAGCTGGGCGGGGTAGACTTTAGTAGAAGACGGACAAGGGGTACGTTACAGAGTTCTGAAGCCTGGAGTGGTTCCACGCCGCGCCCCTCCCCCGTTTCCCCGCCCTCCAGATTTCGTTTAAGACCTCTCCCAGTCCTCCGGGACTAAGTCTGGTTTGTACTGGGTCGCTCGAAGGGCAGCGTGACGACCCGGGGTGGAGAGAGAGGATGCTTAACTCCTTAGACTCTAGTTCCTCCGGTTTGCGCCCGTGCCCCTTTCTCCGGCGAGCGTTCGAGGCTTCACACCCCAGATCCTGATTCACCATCCAGCTTTCTTTTCCAGTCCCGTAACCTCTGCGGGTCCCTGGCAGGACTTTGGGTCCCTCCTGCTGCGAGCAGCTGAGGGTTAAGGGGGCGGGGCCGCCGCATTTTTGGGGAGTGAGCGCATCCTAGCGGCTGCCAGGAGGGGCGCGGGGAAGGGACCTAGCGGAGCCCCGAGCAGGGGCAACAGGTGTTTGGGAGATTAAGGACCCAAGTCTTGTTCCCTTGGGCGCCTCTTAACGCAGATCCCCGGTGAAAGGAGGCTGAGCGGGGTCCACGGTGCCAGAAGGTTTGGAGGGGGTGGGGCAGAGTGGGAGGGGCCCCGGGAGATGGCAGGAGGAAGACCTAGGAGCTTTTAACACTCCCCCCTTCTCTTCTTTGCATGTCTTTCTCTTTTGCCCCCGCCCCTTTCTGTTTCTTCTCTTAGACAAGTGAAGTAAAGAGAAAAAAACAAAACGGCTTGGCTGGAAAGGGCTTCTGTGTGGATGTGATGGGGACGCCGGGGGAGGGGCTGGGTCGCTGTTCCCATGCCCTGATCCGGGGTGTCCCCGAGAGCTTGGCATCCGGGGAAGGTGCTGGCGCTGGTCTTCCGGCTCTGGATCTGGCTAAAGCTCAAAGGGAGCATGGAGTACTAGGAGGTAAACTGAGGCAACGACTAGGTCTGCAGCTTCTTGAACTGCCTCCTGAGGAATCACTGCCGCTGGGACCACTGCTTGGTGACACGGCTGTGATCCAAGGAGACACGGCTCTAATCACAAGGCCCTGGAGCCCAGCGCGTAGGCCTGAGGTGAGGGCCAGGGTACCGTTGTTGTTGGAGGACAGGATTGCCCGGGGTAGGGTGGAGGAAGGTCGAGGGGAGGAGGCTCTGGGGTTGGTAGGAAATAGGGAGTGAGGATGTCTCTGCTGACTCTTTCTTCTCCAAGGTTGATGGAGTCCGCAAAGCTCTCCAGGACTTGGGGCTCAGAATTGTGGAGATGGGGGATGAGAACGCTACGCTGGACGGCACCGACGTCCTCTTCACCGGTGAGGCTACACCTATGGGGGCTTGGCCCAGGGAAACAGAGTTTGGGAGGCTAGGCGATCTCAAGTCTTGATTCCAAACTCACTCTGGCCTTCAAACCTTCGTATCCTCCCGGGGTTCAGGCCGGGAGTTTTTCGTAGGCCTCTCCAAGTGGACCAATCATCGAGGAGCTGAGATCGTGGCAGACACGTTCCGGGTGAGGAACCAGAGAAGCTTGGGGAGGGAGTGCCGCCAATGTGCCAGAGGGCTTGACCTGTGCTCCTTACGCACCCCTAAATCCACCTGCTCTCCTAGGACTTCGCTGTCTCTACGGTACCGGTCTCTGGCGCCTCGCATCTGCGCGGCCTCTGTGGCATGGGAGGACCTCGCACGGTGGTGGCTGGAAGCAGTGAGGCTGCCCAAAAAGCCGTCAGGGTGAGGCGGGGCAAGGCTGTGTTGAAGGCGTGGCCAACAAAGTGGGAGTGGTTCGGGGCAAGGGCGGTACTGAAGCTGGCTAGCTCTGGGAATTGCCCACAGCCCTTGTCTTCTCTAAGATGTTCATCTAACACAAAGGGACACCCTAGTAAACATGAGGTACAGAAGAAACAAGAGCCAGGGAGGGGTTGCAAAAGCAAGCGGTAGCTAAAGTGCCTGAGACCGACCCTGTCTGACACAGCAGATGTTATATACTTGCTGTCCTTATCTCACAAAAGTAACCCTTGCCCCAAGCCCTTACGTTGTGGTAGGTCAGGCAGACTCAGATGTGGAGACCTTAACGCCCTCTCCTCTCTCCAGGCAATGGCAGCACTGACTGATCACCCCTACGCCTCTCTGACCCTCCCAGATGACGCAGCGAGTGACTGTCTCTTTCTGCGTCCTGGGTTGCCTGGTACCACACCTTTCCTTCTGCACCGCGGAGGTGGGGACCTGCCCAACAGCCAGGAGGTGAGGGAAGGGAAAACCGCTCCACCAACCAGAGAAATAAGTCTGTATTTCCCAGTGGGAGAAAGGAGTGGGCCCTTCTTCAGAAGCCTGGGTGGGACCCCTAGTACCTGGCTAGAAGGGGCGTGGCTCTGAGACCCCTAGGAACTGGCTAGAGGGGGCGTGGCCCTGGGATCAAAACACCCTTGGGGTCCTCCCTGCAGGCTCTGCAAAAGCTCTCTGACGTCACCCTGGTACCTGTGTCCTGCTCGGAACTGGAGAAGGTTGGAGCTGGCCTCAGCTCCCTCTGCCTGGTGCTCAGCACACGCCCCCACTGCTGAGGGCTGGGTTTGGGGCTCCAATTAGCTAGGAATAGAGCCGTCTAGGGAGTAGAATCAGGTAATAGAGGCTGGGTAGTCGTGGGAGATGCCCCAGGATAGGGAAGGACTTAGTATGGGACAAAGACTAGGAGCCAGTGGGTGAGTCTTCTCTGTCAAAACCAATAAAATAAAATTGGCCTTTTAGATAAGGGCTGTGGCTGGTTTCTCACTGGGACAAAGGGATGGGGTGGAGCCGAAATCGGAAGCTGGGATCAGTGCTAGGGAGGACTCTAACTTTTGTTTTGTTTTGTAATTTTAAAGACAGTGTTTCTCTGTGTAGCTCTGGCTGCCCTAGAACTCACTCTGTAGGCCAGGCTCGCCTCAAACTCAGAGATCCACCTGTCTCTGTCTAGTGTGAGCTGGGTTTAAAAACATGGGCCACCACCGCGCAGCTGGATTGTTCCATCTAAAAACCCTCCTCTTTATGTGCTTCCTGACACACCCCAACCCCGTCACAGGGCTCACATACACAGAGGGACAAGAGACCATTTCTGTTGCGGGGAGTAGGCAAAGTAGAATGGGAATTATGTGTGTGGGTGGATGGTTGCTTTCTGAATTTACCTAAATGTCAGGTGAGTCAGGCTCTGGTGGATTACAAGTCCGCCTTTATTTGATAAAGAAGAAAGGGACGATCATTCATGTACCAAGACTTAACAGTGACATCCAAAAGGAACTCATACTTCCTGATACTTTCTTATAAAGTGTTGCAATGGGGCGATTTGCAGGAGTCTGTTTCTATGAGGAAAAACCAGAGGGTTTCTAGAGTATCAAATTTTGTGCAGGAGTAGGCAAGAATTTGGGGTGAGGATATCCCAGAAAAGGCTACACTCAAACGAAATCCTGAGGATAAATAATTATCCGGGCAGGAAGTGAGCAAGAGGAAGAAGAAATCCAGAAGATGGAATTTATTTCAAAGAGCCAACGAGTGTTGTAGGGAGAATATTGCGGAGAAATTCTCTTAGGAGGGCACGTGTACACAGAAAGTGATGGATAGGCCTAAGAGGGGACCGAGTACTGGGGCACCTGCACGCAATGTCCATACCCACAGCCCTAGAGCTGAAGCCTTGGGAGAGAACCACCGGTTGATACTGGGAGGATCTCCTCTGGCTTTGAATAAGAAGGGCAGGGCAGGAGGATCCGAAGGATCTGTGGGTCACCCATGAAGCCAACGATGAAAGAATATTCTGGTGGCAGCACTCAGCACAGAGACAGGCAGAGAGGACAGTGACCTGCAGACATGGCCTTAGGCAGTGGTCCGTACTCACAATCACTGTTACCCCCCGCACTGAAGGTGGAGGTAAGGAGGGCAGGATTTCAAAGCTGGCCTCCACCACAAGAGAGTTTGTCTTTAAAAGGAGTGGAAAGATGGGGGTGTTCCTGAAAAGTCCTTGTGTGGGAGAGAAGGAGGTGGTGGACTCTGACTCCCAGTTTCTGGCTTGGGCAACTTGGCTTCTTCAAGAGATTGCAGAGAAGGACCCAGGGGGTGGCTTAGGAAATTACTTAGTCAGGTTTGACATGCCTTGTGCAAAAGGCCTGAAGCCATCTGGGCAGAGTGTACTAGGTCTGAGATCTGGATTGGAGGGAATACTGAGTGTCCTTTGGGGGCTAAGGATTGAATGGCTAGCTTCCTAGAAAAGGAGTAAGGAGGAGAAACAAAGGGATCAGCAGAACGGCAGGGCGTCTACAAAGACAATAGCAACAAAGTAAACCCTGGTTTGAAGAGGGGTGAATGTTATCTTGTGGAAGGGCATAGGAAGGGCTGGCAAGCTCTTAGGGGATGAACAAGCTGCGGCCAATGAGCAGAGGGAGTGCAGTCAGGCAGGAAAGAGGTGGGTCTATGGCTAAAGTTCAAAATACTTGACTGGGCCAGGTAGTGCCTTTAAACTCAGAAGTTGGGAGGCAGAGGCAGAGGCAGGTGAAGTCCCTGAGTTCAAGGCCAGCTTGGTCTGTGGTCTACAGAATTCCAGGACAGCCAAGGCTGTCCACAGAGAAACCCAGTCTCGAAAACCAGAGTGGGGGTGAGGAGGTGGGGTATGATAGAAAACGGAAGGGAAGAAAAGATGTTATAGAGGGGACAGAAGTGGCTGGAACCTGAGCAGTGGCAGAGCGCATCCCAGGGAGCCAGGCTCCTACATAGATCCTCTGTCCATGGTGCCTTCCCCTTCTAGCTGAGGCTATACAGGGAAGCCCCAGATTGGAAGGGTTGGGAGAACAAGGGCTTCCCTTTAGACTACAACCGCATAGACGGTGGAAGCATCGCCAGGAACCAAAGCAGACATCCGGCGGTGCCTCCTGAGGACAGAGTGGTCCAGATCAGCATAGTGGAGGTTCTGGAGGGGGTAGAGGGAGGAAAATAGTACTGGATCTCATCAGTCTGATCCCTTGGCTTGGAATCAAAGCTGTTTTCTTTTCCCCACAGTGGGTAATGGCGACCATGTAGCAAAGTCTGGCTCCCATCCTCTTGCGTAAACCTTCAGAGTGCTAGGATTACACGGCCGCTCCACAACAGCCTAGCTAGGCTTTTTTCTTGGCCCACTTTCCTCCGGGATGCTGGCCTGCCTCTTTCCCATCCCCAGGCCCTTACCGGCTCCTGGTCCAGGTGGCCTGAGATCTTGGAATCCTGTTCTAAAGGCCGCTGTGGCTCAGCATTTATGACTGGAGCTATGTGGGAGGGAGGAACACAGCTGAAGGGTGAAGAGAAAATGACCAACTCTGTCTGCTCCTGGCAAGGACTCAGACTCAAGAATTCAGGGTTAGGGATTGTGCGGGTAGGAGAGGAGAAATGGGGTGCAGTTAATCTCACCAATTGTGGGTAGTGGTCCAGGCGGGGGCGGGGGTGGGGGCGGGGGCGGGGGCGAGCGTCTGTAAGGAAGTCCTTGGAGAGTCACCAATCTCGTCTTACTTGTTCCTCGGCCGCAGGCGGCGCCAATAAGAACTGTGCAAACTGCAGTCTCCGACCAGCAAAACAACTTAGGCTCCTCGGGAACCAGGTCCCGCCCACTCTCTGAGCTTTCTGAACTTTCAGTTTGCCCTTTCCTGCAGCCTGTAGCCTAGCACCCAAGGGCTGACCACTAGCTTTCTTCTAACAAACGTCAGGTCTCCAAACACTTCTTGTTCTTTGCAAAGGTTAGGGTTCTATCCCACCTCTTCCCCCCACCCCCCGCCCTGACTGGTCACACCCGATTTTAAGCCAGGCTCCGCCTCCAGTGCTCACCTGCGCCGCCACCAGACCAAGCCCAAGGCTCCCAGTCCCAGCACAAGCCCAAAGCCCAGCAACGGGATCAAGACTTTGGAATACTCGGACCCTGGGGAGACGGCGAGGCAGGGAGGGATACAGAGGTCAGGGGTACAGACCATAGGGTTCTACTAACTTTCCCGATCTACAAGATTCCATCCCACTTTTTGTCCCGGGTGTGTGTCCAAATTAAGTGCTCCTGAGCATCTGGGCCTTGACCTACCGTGGGTAGATCCCGAAGGCCGGCAACCTGCCTTGTCCCCTAACACTTGAATCACTGTGCGGCTCTCGTTCTCTTGGCGTCCTTTGCAGAAAAAAGTACCAGAATCCCCGGCGCTCAGTAGCAGCTCTAGCCGCTTGATACCAGTGTCGAGGGAACGCAGGCGGCCAGAGAAGTGCTGGAGCACAGTTGGGGTTCCGCTCGAAGAGGCCCACAGGATCGGGCGGCGCCCTTTGGACAGGCCTTTGCATGCTGGGAAACTAGGCGCCCAAGCCCAGCGGGTGGGGTCGGAGACCCCTATGCAGGAGAGATTCACCCGGTCCCCAGGGTTGCCCTCCAGAGAAACTAGGAAAGGTGGGGGAGGGAGATTGTTAAGGCTAGCTTATCAGGTGCGCTCTCTCTCTCTCTCTCTCTCTCTCTCTCTCTCTCTCTCTCTCACACACACACACACACACACACACACACACACACACACACACCCTAGTTTATCTCTCAGTCTTTCTTTGCCCATCACAACTTCACAGGCTGACCTACCCTCGGGATTCCCTTGGACCTTGGAGAGCAACAGAGGCAGCAGCTGCAGGACCAAGGCCATGGCTGAGATCTGGTAGTCAGAGGCGGGAGTGAATCAGCAGGGAGACCGGAGGGAAGCAGAGGGGCAGGGATGGGGATCCTGCCGGACTTGGGGCTCAGATAAGAGTGAATGTGAGGCCACCAATTTCTGGGTCCCTTTAGGAATCCTCACAAGCCAAGTTGCATTCTTCAGACTTTGAAAGTAGCTTAAATTGTGTGTGTGTGTGTGTGTGTGTGTGTGTGTGTGTGTGTGTGTGTGTTTTGCGAACTACTAGAAAGGCCCCAAAGTACCACACATTTTTGAAGCTCAGCTTCCTGAGTTCCAATCCTGAGTTCATCCAGCCACACAGTAGCTGGGTGATGAGAGCAAGCCACTTAACCCCTGTCTGTCCCCTCATCAGGAAAAATGGAGATAAGAGAATGTGAGACCCAAATCAATACACTGAGGGTGCCAAAAAGCGAGAGATGACATCATCGGAATGCTCACGTATGACCTCATCGGAATGTGCAATGTATGACATCATCATTATTATCTCTTATCTTTGTTCCTATGTCCCCTCTGGGTGCCCATGATGCTCCTCCTTACTCAAGGTGCTCCTCCCAAACCCAAGCCCAAGTGGGCTGAGGGCATCCTTGGCATGTTAGTGTGGTCCTCCAGGATACACAGCCTCCTCAGCCCCGCCTCTACGACATCACAGAAACCCTCCATGATGCCACAAGCCTTTATCTTGTGGCTCAGCATCACTTGGAAGACGGGGTGGGGCCTGTATCTACATTAATTCAGCCTGTTTCATCAATTTCTGCCGGAATGTCTGATCAATGTCCTCCCACCCCCAGGCACCCAAAGTTGCGGATCAACTCAGGCTACGACACACTGTTTGTTTCCTGGGAACTAGCAGAAGCTAGCACGTTGTGGCTGTTTAAGTCACAGAGGCTTTTCTGATGCTCCTCCAGGGCAGGGGGGCCCTCAGCTGAGGACCCTGAATCCAAGATCCAAAATGGAGTTGCCCAGTAGTGACACTTATCCTCTCCCATGTCCCTTTCCTGTCTCCCCTCCCTACCCAGGCTCTTGGACCCTTCCCACCGCTGGTCTTTCTCTTTGGTCAGCTGGGAATAAATCAGGAGGGAGGTGCCCACAGAGGGCAGAGGCCTGGAAGGGAGGAGCCATTGGGAGTATAAAGTCTGAGAAGACCGCTCGACTCTCAGAGCTGGATCTCTGGGAATCTGCTGCCGACTGCTGGGGCCGTGAACATTCTCAGAACCCTCACCATGAAACACCTCTTGCTGCTCACCTTGTCTGCTGTGCTCTGCTGCTGGGTCTCAGGTGAGTGCCCAGGGCCCCAGGCCCCACCTCAACCCTACCCAGCACTTCATATGTCCCTCTACTCAGGATCCCAAGAAACCCCAAACCCTCCTTGGCTTGGTCTCCCCAGTGCCTCCAGGATCAGATATCTCTGAGCATGAAGGGCTTCGTGTTTCTTCTCTTTCTTTCTTTATTCCTCTCCTCCTCTTCCCTCCATTTCTTTTTGTTTGTTTGTTTTGTTTTTTGTTTTATTTCCATATCTTCATTTCTTGTATCTTTTTTTTTGTTTTGGCAGAGTCTTCTGTAGCCAAAGCTGGCTTTGAACTCCTGATCCTCCTGCCTCTACCTCCTAAATGCTGGGATTGCGCATGTATCATACCTAGGTTCTTTGGTCCATTATGAAGGACCCAGGTCCCCATTGTCATTTTCTCCTAGACCCATATCGGCCCAGCCTACACTTCTTACTTGACCTGGCACTAGGTCATCTGATGTCAGCGTGCACCCTTCCTGCACACCGTAACACCGAGATATCTGTCTAGCCAGTCCCAACATGCGTGTCTTTGGAATTAGCAAAGCCACCTTTGCTTATCTACTACCCTGAGCTGAGCGTCCTTGTTGAAAGGGTCTCACGCCACTCCTCATGGAGGTGCTCAGCAATGGTCCTCCCTAGCTCGTTCCCCGTTCCTTCCTCCTCGACACACCTATATCCCCACCAGGGATGCAAACCAAGCCTCTGGGTGGTTCCAGTGACTTTGTACAGCCTTCCCAAGAGTCAAACTTCCCCTGAGTCTGCTACAGAGGAGATGCCACAGCACTTACCCTAAAGTGAGATGGGCTCCCTGGAGGCTCTCTAGGCTGACCGTTCCTTCACTGACTGTTCCTTCACAGCACATTGCGTGCTCACATTGGAGTTAGCCAACAGGGGAATCCTGAGGTGCCACCTGCTGGGCCCACCCTCTCCATTTTGTTACATGCTAAGATGTACAATGATACATCTGCCAGGTGTAATCCTTTTTCCAAAGAGCGAGTGCCAGAACAGTAGAGGCGGTTCATTCAGGACTGGTTTGCCCCAAGCTCTTGGCAGAGGTCCAGTCTACTTCTAAAGCTGGTCACCAGTGGTTTTCTTGCAGCCGCAGTTCCACGCCTTCTCTGAAGGCTCTGTGAAATCCTTAACTTCTCTCTCCTTATTTCAAGTCTCACTCTTGACCCTAACTTTACCCCATCCCTGTTTCCACACATCCTAGCCATCCTCAGCCCCGGGTTTTTGTTATTTTGTTACCATTCCTGACTCATCTCAAACAGGCCCGGGTGGAGGAAGGTATTTAGGTTTGCACATAGAACAAACACCTCCACCCAATGCCCACATCGCTTTGCACTTTCTCGCTGTATTGCTCACCTGTTCTGTCTCTGAACAAAGCAGGGGGTGTGAGGCACTGCCTGCCTAATGGGCCAGCTCTCCATCCTAACCCTAACCCAGCTCATCCTCGGGTGACTCAGATGTCCCATGACCTCCGTCCAACTTATCTCCCCAGCTGACACTCGATGTCACTCCTGCTACAAGGTGCCTGTGCTGGGCTGTGTGGATCGACAGTCCTGCCGCCTGGAACCCGGCCACAAATGCCTGACAACAAACGTGTACCTTGGTAACACCCCCTTCTCTGGGAGGGGCCCGGGCGGGAGATGCTCTCTGGGCCTGAAGCCCATCCAGGGATAGGACTGAGAATTACAGCAGTGATGACATGTGGCCAAAGATGATTATGTGCCAGGCACTGACCTGTGCCTCTACTATGCTAGCAGAGGCTTGTGTTGACCCCAGGAAGCGGGCGCTGGTCCCAGGAGGAGGGGCGTGTCATGCTCGGGAAGGGTGATTAGACTTTGAGGAAAAAAGGGAGAAACCAAGCGGTTTGGGGAGGAAGAGTAGCCACTGGACACAGGTGAGCCAGCACTCATCGCTGATCCCTCCTCCTTTGGCTCCCACCTCTAGGGAAGATGTGGGTTTTCTCTAACCTGCGCTGTGGCACACCAGAGGAGCCTTGTCGGGAGGTCTTCAATGAAACCAACCACAAGCTAGGCCTGAGCTACAACACCACCTGCTGTGACAAGGACAACTGTAACAGCCCAGCTCCACGGCCCACACCTACACTGGCCCTCATCTCCCTCACCTCCCTGGCTGGCCTTGGCCTCTGGCTATTGCATTGAGACTGGCTCGATGGCCACACTCTTCCCACCTGCTCTAGCCTGAGCCTTTCTTCCCACGTCCTCAGAGCTCCGGCTTTCCAGAACGTTCTCTTCTCACCCCCGGCTCCTTATCTTCTGAAGACCATTTTCCTAGTCCTACACCATTTTTTTTAATGGGACTGTGCCTAGAGTGGTCTTTCTAGCCACCGCTTCTGCTTCTCCAGTTGGCACCCTCCACTCCATTTTTCCCCCCAGTCCTTTCCCATTTCCTTCTAGAACACTCTACCTCCTCCACTGGCCACTGATAGGGCCCCCTCCTTTGGACGCACACTGCTGTGCCTCTGGGATCTAGGTCTGGAAGAACTCCTGTCTTGTTTCCAGGGAGCGATGCCCAAAAGACCCACTGACCTCATTGCCTGGGCCTGATTCACCAGACCCTCCGCTCATCCCCTATCCTGAGAAATAAATGTCAGTGTCTAACAAACTTTGTGTTTCTTGTCAGGAGATATAAGCGGTAATCTGGGCATGCTGACTTTCCTCTGAAATCTCAACAATTGGGGGCAGAGGCAACAAGAGTTCAAGGTCATTCTTGACTTTATAGCAAGTTCAAGGCCAGCGTGACCCACGTAAGATCCTGTCTCAGAAAGAAAGAGAGTGGGATGGCCAGGTGGTGGTGGCAGCGGAGGCAAATGCCTTTAATCCCAGCACTTGGGAGGCAGAGGCAGACAAACCTCTACAAGTTCCAGGCCACCCTGGTCTACAGAGGGAGGTTCAGCTATAAAGAGAAACTTTGTTTCAAAAAACAAAAGAAACAAAAAAAAAAAAACCACAAGAAAATAGGAAAAAAAAAAAAAAAAAAGGAAGGAGGCAGACATGGCTCTATGACCTTTTACTCCTAGCATTTTGGAGGCCAAGATGGGTGGTAGAGGAGGAGGAGGTGGGGGAGGAGGAGGAGGAGGAGGCGGGGGAGGCCCTCTTTCCACGGAAATCTCACCCCCCACACACACACACACAACCTCACCCTTGTGCTTGCCTAAGAGGTCTCCAGGGAGTTTCGCTGAGGCTGGGCGGATCAAATGGAAAAGCAGGTTTTTCAAGCCTTTCTTCCTTCCTTTACCTGAGGGTGGCACACCGGCACCAGTGTTTGGAGAAACAACCCTTCTCCTAAATTTAGACTACACCCTGCCAAGAAGCAGGTGCAGCCTAGCTTGAGGGTGCCCCAGAAAGGAAAGGTGTGCTCAGACACAGAGCCGGCTCTTGTTTCCACCTCCGAGGTGGTTCTCTAAGTGGGTTATTCAAGCAACTCTCCTTTCTCAGTTCAAACTATTCCTACTGAATATTCCAGTTATGGAATACGGAAGGGAAACCATGGAATACGGGTAACCCTCTGCTCAACCTTCCCCCTCAGTGACCCTCACTGTGAAGGAAGAGTCTGCCTAGCAGCAGGTCCCAGGAGCCACCTAGAACAGAGGTTCCATTGTTTTGAGGGGTGTCATTGGATCAGGTCCACTGATGAACTGTTGTTATCTGAACTAGAAGCCAGATAACCCGTGTCATCCCTTCAACCTTTTCGACGGAAGGTACCCGGAAGCTGGGAGCAGTGACACATGCCTTTGGGAGACAGAGGCAGAGTTAGGCGGTGGATCTCTGAGTTCAAGGCCAGCCTGGTCTACAGACTGAGTTCCAGGATGGCCCAGGCTACCTAGAGAAACCTTGTCTCAAAAAATAAAGGAACATCAGGGTGGTGGTGGTTCACACCTTTAATCCCAGCACCTCACCTCAAAGAATGAAAAAAATAATAATTTTACAGTCATCTCTAGACTAGTCCGACATTTTTAACGGCACCCAACGGAGCGCTTGTCTTCTTACCTTGGATGTCCAGCTCCCTCACTCCCTTGGTCCCTCAGTCCCTTCCCTACCCTCAGTCCCACTCTCCCGCTCTACTGTCCTGACAAGAGCCAGGCCAGGGTGGTAACTGCAGCCAAGATGCACAATGGGGTCGAGGAGCTTGCCACAGCGCCGTTGCACAGGTCTCCGAAGCAGCAGTTTTTCTGGGTTGTGAAAGTCACGTCTCCCACTGACTCTATGGCCACTTGGTTGCAATGATGCGTGGCCACGCAGGCTGGGTAGTGATGGCTCAAGGTCGCGGAGGCTGAGAGAAAAAAAACGGCACTGGGGTGTTAAACTCCTGACTGCAGGACTTGCCTTCAGTGAGAGAGAGAGAACAGTTACAATGTCCAGGGACTCAAAAGAGATACACAGCCCTCTCTCAAAACAAATAAAACCCACCTCTCTGAAACCAAGGGACAGGAGCCAACAGACTGACCTAGGCAGTGGTGCTAGGATATTGCAGGAGCCCAGTATCATTCATGTCTCAGCCCCAACAGGGGAAAATCACAGCTAAATGCAAAAGGGACAGCTTGTAAGATAACCCAGCATTGTTACCTAAATGAAACACAAGATGGGCATACCAGGGCTTGCCTGTAACTGCTACTCAGGAGGCTGAGGCAGAAGGATTGCAGGGAGTTCAAGGCCAGTCAGACTGACCCATTGACCCTGGGCTATAAAACAGAACCTCCCTCAGTGAAACAGTGAATAGAGCTGGAAGTGAAATTCACTTAGTAAAACGCTTGCCTAGTGCGCAAGTCCTGGATTCTAGCTGTACCACCAAAATAAACAGGATGGGGTAACACACGCCCCAAGGTCAAGGGCAAGTTTGAGGCTAGCCTGGGAGACGTGAGACCCTGTCTTAAAAATAAAAGATATAGAACTAGAGAGGAAGCTCAACGGTTAAGAGTGCTTGCTGCTCTTCCAGAGGACCTGAGTTCTCGAAGCAGGCTCACAACTGTCTGTAACTCCAGCTCCAGAGGATCTGATTGTAAGCTCGGTGGCTTACAATCAACCATAATTCCAGTTCCAGAGGCTTCTACCCTCTCTCCTGACCTCTGAAGGCAGCAGGTAGGCCTGGGATACACTGTAGCCAAAACAACAGGGCTGCCTCTATGTAAACGCTGGGGGCTGTGCAGCTGCAGAAGCATCTGCCGGCGGACCTAATTGAGGAGGACCTAATAGAGGAGGACCTAATTGAGGACTGTCTGCGACACCAGCATTCCTGCAGGAGGGCCTAATTGAGGACTGCCTGAGAGGACAAGGATTGCTGGTGCAAACAGCGCTAGCTAGCCAATCAGGAACTACTGTTTAGAATAGACACTTTCTTGGAACCAATGGGACGTGGACGGAGGGTATTAAAGTATTAAAGGAGCTCACTGTATTCTCACCTGCTTCTGGAGCCTGTGTCACTGACTCTGTGCCAACTGCCAACTTTCCCCCACAGGTAGGGTGGGGGTGAGAGCTGTCCAGGGCACAGGCAACAATGCAGGGATATTCACACAGAAAAATGTTCATGCACAGAAGATAAGTTTTAAAATGAAAAATTATTTTAAGCAAGGCATGGTGGCTCATACCTGCCTTGAGTCTTAGCACTCAGGAAGTAGGAGTGGGCAGATCTTTGTGAGTTCAAGTCCAGCCTAGTAAGTTCCAGGCCAGGCAAGAATACTTAGTGATGTCCTGTTCAGTCAACTAAAACAACCAAATGTAGAAGATAATAATAATAATTATAATAATAATTATAATAATAATAATAACTATAAGTAAATAAATAAATAAATAAGTGGGGTATCTGCTTTGAGCTTAGGCCAGAAAAAAAGATGTGTCTTCCACAGAATCTAAGTCTAGGTTAATTAGTATTGAACTGTCATTTTCTGATCTTGGTAATGACACGGGAATATAAGCTCCTGAAGAAACTGGGCACGAATGGGAACTCGGTACATTTCTTTTGTAATTTTCCCGTCAAATCAACTGATTTCAAACAAAAATATTAAACACACACACACACACACACACACACACACACACCATACCCTTTCCAGCCCTCAGTCAGCGCCTGACAGCTAAAGTTTGGAGTTTGGGTTAACATTTTGCCTCTGATCTTAGAAGACAGCTCCTTCTCTCGTCAGGGCCTATGGGGGACTGTAGGAGGAGTAAAGACGGGATGGGAGAGCCTCCTCAAGGCCCAGCGCCAGGAGCGGGGGGGGGGGGGGGGGGGGCGTTAGACTGCCCAGCTACAACAGTGGCACCATCTGCCCAGAGCCAGACTGACCCGGGAAGGGTGGAAGCCGTAGGATTGAAGAGGGGGCTGGTTAGAAGCAGTGGGAAGGGGGATGGGTGGACGACCAAGGACTCACGTTGCTTGGCTTGTTCTGAGCTGGGTTGAGGTTTGCGGTCCAGGAATCCACAGCGCTCACCTTCACCACAGGTGATCACTGTCTGCTTGCAGGAGTTGCTGGGGCCTCCACCGCAGTCATAGCACCGCATGCGCTGTCCTGTCAGGAAAAAGAGGTACTGGATCTGGCCCTTAGAGGAGTTCTAGCAGAGGGAAGGGCGGGCCCGTGCCAGGGGCACTGTAGCTTCCTCCTTACCCAGGGCAGCCCCTAGCAGGGCGCTGAACAGGATCCCGATCAACTGGGAGTTCATCACGTTCCCTTATGCCGGTAGCGCCTCTCCCTCCCGCCCACCCCCCTCTCAGGCTCTACTCCACCGGCCTTATATCCCCCTCACCTTGAGCGTTATAGAGCAATAAAAAGAGAGGAAAGAGTCTCCCCCAGCAAGCACCAGGGCCCCAATGGGGAAAGGGAGGGGCCCCATGGGTGGCTCTGAGCGTCGTCTGAAGCCCCAAACTCCCCCCTTCACAGCAGTAGTTCCAGAATGGTGGCCCAAGACCCCCCCCTCGGGCCTCCTAAGCCCCTCCGGAAACCCAAGGGTCTTCCTTTTTCAATTCCGCATCTGAGGGTTGTTCTTGCTCTTCCACATTCCACATTCCAGAAGTAGGTTAGGAAAACCCAGCCACCTTTGATTATGACCGACATTAAATGGATTCTCAGAAATGTAAAACAATGCCGTTCTCCCGTCCGGGTCGTCGCAGGGTACTTATTACTTTTCACAAAGCTATGCCTTCCCAACATATAATATATTTTTTATTTGTTAAATGAATATAACCATGCTTAGTTATTTATTTAGCTAGCTGATTGTTGCTGGTTTTGAGACAAGGCTGGCTTTGAACTCCTGATCCTCCTGCCTCAGAGTCTCAAGTGCTGGGATTACAGGCATGAATCACTGGGCCTGGCTTCAATACCAATTTTAAATGTCCTGTTTATGGTTTTTTATTGTTTTAAATTATATGTATATATATATATATATATATATATATATATATATATATATATAGTGTGTGTGTGTGTGTGTGTGTGTGTTTGCTTGTTGAGGCAGTCTTAGACAAAGCCTGGGCTAGCCTGCCACTCAGCATGTAGTCCAGGCTAACCTCAAATTTATGACAATTCTCCTGTCTGTCGCCTGTGTGCTGGGACTATATAGGCTTGTGCCATCACACCTGCCTTTCTGTTTTAATTTCTTTCTTAAAAAGATTTATTATATGTAAATGAATGTTTTGCCTGTGTGTAATGTGCCCCGTGTGCCTAGTGTGTGTGCCTAGTGCCAGAAGACGCACCCACTGCTCTGGGACTGGAGTTACCAGTCGGTTGTGAGCCACCATGTGGTACTGGGACTTGAACTCGGATCCTCTGCAAGAGCAGCAAGTGCTCTAAATTGTTGAGCCCCTTAGTTCCTTTTTTTTTAAAAAAAAGTTTTACTTAGGGCTGAAGAGATAGATAACTTGGTGATAAGAATACTTGCTGCTCTTTTGGAAGAACAGGTTCCTTTCCCAATATCTATGTTGAGTAGTAGTAACCACAGCTCCAGAGGATCCAATGTCTTTTCTGGCCTCTGGGCTTCTGCACTCACATGCATCTATCTACACACACACACACACACACACACACACACACACACACAAACACACATACCACACACACCACACACCACACACTACACACACACACACCACACACACACAGAGGAGTGTGTGTGACAGAGAACAAGTGTGTGTGTGTGTGTGTATGTGTGTGTGTGTGTGTGTGTTAGTGCATGTCCAGAGGCAGGTAGATCTTTGTGAGTTCAAGGCCAACCTGCATAGTGACTTCCCAGTCAATCAAGGAAGGCCCAAACAATAAACTAATGAATGTATTATTTGTCTCCTTGTGAGTGCAGGTGAATGCATGCTGTTGAGCACTTGTGGGGACCAGAGGACATCTCTGTTCAGTGGACTCTGTCTTCCACCTTTATGTGGGTTCTGGGGTTCAAGCCCAGGCCCTCAGCTTACACCACAGGCACTTTTACCTACTGAACGAGCTCAGGGGCCGTTTAATTTCTGATATGGTAAGTACTGGTAGAATTCCTACGCAGGGAAGCTCTGTGGGGTCTCGAGCCATTTTCAGGTAGGTGCTGAGATGCTGAGATGCCCACCACCCTCCTCCTTGCCGTGGCCCTCTTGGTCAGTGGTTCTTTTGTTGGTGCTGGGGATTTGGATAAACCCTCTAAAGATTTATTTATTTATTATATGAGTACACTGTAGCTATCTTCACACACACCAGAAGAGGGCGTCGGATCCCATGACAGATGGTTGTGAGCCGCCATGTGGTTGCTGGGAATCGAACTCAGAAACTCTGGAAGGGCACTCAGTGCTCTAACCACTGAGCCAAGTCTCCAGCCCTGAAGAGACACTCTAAAACTCCCTGTCCCTGCTCAGTCTCTTAATCCCTATCGTCCTTTACAGTCACTGTCCCTCCTGGAAAGCTATCCAGTCTGTTTTTCCAATTTCTTCTTAGAGGAAGGACATTTATCCTTCCGGCCCGGCTCCTGGTTAATTCTTCCCTGTGACTGAGGTGGTAAAGTCAGGAGGGATAATTATGGGGTAGCAGTGTTGAAGCTTGGGGTTGGGGAAGTGAATCAAAGGCATGAGAGCCTGGCGGGGTAGGGCCCCCCAACAGCTGGGCTTGGTGGGTGGGGTGGGGTGTGGGAATGGGTGGGTGGGCTTTGTTGATGCCACACACAAACAGGACTCCGATATCTAGGGTAGGGGAGGGTTCAGAGTGTGACCTTGAGAGGCATACATGCTCTGATGGGAACAGACGAAAACAAAAAAAGAAAAACAAGACAAACAGAAAAAGAGAGTAAAAACAAAACGAGAGAATCGAGAACAGCTTGATAAGGAGGGAGGGAGGAGGCTGGAGGGAAGGCGGCAGACACAAGTCTAGAGAGGCAGACAGCTGGATTGAGTTAACAAACAGGGAGCAAACAAACAGAAGACCCTCAAGGCAAGCATGGGCAGGAGTGAGAGACTCAGGTGTGGGAACAGAGGGCTGTGGCAATCCTCCTCGCTTCTCCACACCCCAGATTCTTTCTCTCTCTTGGTCTGTTTGTTTGCTGGTTCCTCCCCGTCTTGGGCAGGTGTGTCTGACTTTGGGTACAGGTCTTCCAGACTGCAGAGCCGTTCCTGCCATGGGCCTGTCCAGCGCCTTCCTTGGCCTCCTGTTCCTCTCGGGGACACTGGGTAAGGGTAGACTGGGGAGTCCACAAGGAGCAGAGGGCTGGGACTGGAGCTGGTGCAAGGGCGAAATGGACTGCGGAAAGGGAGCTGACAGAGGTGAAGAGAAACGGGGAGACTTTAGGACGTTGGGAATCTGAGGCAGGAGGATCTGGACTCCCAGGCCAGCCTGGGCTATATAGAGCTGTGTCTCAAAAGGCCAGAGGGAGGGGAAGCATTTGTGGACGGCTCTTGGTTCCCACCCTTTGCCTCTCACATCCACCTCTGTGCTCAGTGCCTCTGTCAATGCCGGCTCCTGTTTCCTCCTGACTTCACCATTTACTTCACTTTGGGTCTCCCTTTCCTGCTCGTGGGCCTGGCTTTTTTTTTTTTTTTTTTCCTTTTTCTTTTTTTCAGAGCTGGGGACCGAGGGCCTGGCTTTTTGTATCCCTTTCTGCTGACTTGTTTCTCTTGGCACCGTCTGTTCCTGTCTGTCTGTCTGTCTGTCTGTCTGTCTGTCTGTCCTGGTCACTGTGTCCCTCTCGTTTCTGCCTGATTCTTCTCACCCTCTTCCCTCAGCTATTTTATATTCCCGTCTGCTTCTGTTTTAGGTCTCTCTTCCTCCTTTGTGTGTCAGCCCTCTGTATGTCCCGGAGGTCTGGTCTTTGCCTTTTACCTTCTCCTTCCTGCCTTGATCTCTGCTGACCCAACAGGTCTCACCACTTCCCCAACCAGAGGACGACTCCACTGTTACACCTGCAGCTTTGCCAAGCCCTGCTACCCTGTTCTCACGGAGTGTCGGGAAGATGAGGTGTGCGGTGTCAGTGTTGGCACCTCAGGTAGGACTGGTCGTAGGCCCTTCTTGGGGGTGGCTCCTCAACTCTCTCTTTTCTGCCGTTCCTGCCGCCCCAACCTCAGCTCTTTTGTCCCGCAGAGCAAAACAAGGATGTCATCGAGCGGAAAGGCTGCCTCCCAAGAGCCCAGTGCCCTCTGCTGGGCCATACTACCTACTGGTCACGGTCCTACACTCTCCAGCACCAGTGCTGTGAGCAGGATCTGTGCAACACTGCTGCCTCACAACGACCCCCCAGCCTTCCCCTCATGACTCTGCTACCCCTTGCAGCCATCTTTGGCTGGGGAGTACATATCGTCCTCTAGCCCGTGGGTCCACGACTGTCAGCCCGGGACTCCAGTGTCACCGTGGGCATGAAAACACCTGCACAGACGCTCTTGAGACACACCCAAGAACATCACTTTGTATAAAAACCTCAGCCACCGAACCCAGTACAGATCCCGTTCCTACAGCTGGAGTTCCGCTTCCCGCATGCAAGTGTCCAGACCCTCACCTCATAAGAGACCCTGGCTGTCTTTTTTTTTTTTTTTTTTTTTTTTTTTGGTTCTTTTTTTTTTTCCGGAGCTGGGGACCGAACCCAGGGCCTTGCGCTTCCTAGGTAAGCGCTCTACCACTGAGCTAAATCCCCAGCCCCTGACCCTGGCTGTCTTTAACCTACATGTCCCAGGTCAGCTACCCTGAATGAGCCGTGGGGTCCCAGGCAAAGGGACAGAAGTGGCACTGGGGCTGGTGAGAAATAGAGTACTGCGAAGGGACATGAGACTTGGTGCCTGAGGGTCTCAAGAACAGAGGGCTACCTTGGGGAGCCATAAAGAGTGTATTTAATAAAACGGGCTGTTGGGTAGAGATAGCTCATTGAGTGCTTGCCTACCATACACAGGGCCCTGGGTTCTACCCCCTACACCACCCATCAATCAATCAGTCGGTCAATAAGATGTAAAAATAGTGAGAGAGTTGTGTGTGCACCTGGTAAGGGCCCATGCAGTGGTGTTGGTGAAACACATGAGGGTGCACCTTTAAGAATGAACTACAGCGGGCTGGAGAGATGGCTCAGCGGTTAAGAGCACCCGACTGCTCTTCCAGAGGTCCTGAGTTCAATTCCCAGCAACCACATGGTGGCTCACAACCATCTGTAAAGAGATCCGATGCCCTCTTCTGGTGTATCTGAAGACAGCTACAGTGTACTTATATATAATAAATGAATAAATAAATCTTAAAAAAAATTAAAAAAAAAAAGAATGAACTACAGCGGGCAGAACAGATGGCTCCCTGGGTACCAGTGTGTGCCGTCTAAGCACCAGAACCTTGTTTTGGATACAGGCACCCACTTTAAAAGCTCAGTGACCAAGAGCACCGGCTGTTCCTTCCTGCAGAGGCCCAGAGGTTTAGTTCCCAGCGCCAATGTGATTCACACGCATGTGCAATTCCAGTTCTGGGAAATCCCGTGCTCGCTCTCGCTTTCTCCTGGACTCCTTAGTTACTAAACACGATGTGGCTTATGGGTGTGCATGGAGGCAGAACACTAGGACACAGGACGCATAAAATTTTTTTAAATTAAAATAAAAAGCCAGGAATAACCACACACGAGTGCTTGTAACTCGGTGCCAAGTGAGGGGCAGAGACCCTGTGGGGATTGCTGGCCACCAGCTCCATGGAATAAGGACTAAGGACATCTGAGGTCTTCTGTCTGTGCACTGGTGTGCGCGCATGTGCGGTTGTATGTATACATCGCACACACACATGCGCACACACACATGCACACACACATAGACACCCACACATATGCACACACATATGCACACACACATGCGCGCACACACACACATGCACACACACATGCACCCACACACATGCACACACACATGCACCCACACACATGCACACACATATGCACACACACATATGCACACACATGCACTCACACACATGCACACACACATGCACACACACATGCACACACACATATGCACACACACATGCACACACACATGCACACACACATGCACACACATGCACACACACATGCACACACACATGCACCCACACACATGCACACACACATATGCACACACACATGCACCCACACATATGCACCCACACATATGCACACACACATATGCACACACATGCACCCACACATATGCACACACACATGCACACACACATATGCATACACACATGCACACACACACATGCACACACACATATGCACACACACATGCACCCACACATATGCACACACACATGCACACACACATATGCACACAGACATGCACACACACATATGCACACACACAAATAAGAGTGAATTATAACAGCTTGGTGGGTTGGGCTGCCACACTAGACCCTGAACGGTGCTCCCCAACCCCAGCTTCCATCTATGTGGCTGTCATCCTCTTTCCTGCCAACACCCGGGCCTGAGCTGCTGCAGTCTGTAGGCTGCAGGTGAGATCCCAGAAGCTTGTGCTCTCCTTTGAGAGCCAAGCTTGAACTGAGAGTCAAAAGGGGCACCTGGCAGAGCTGCTTGTGAGGGGGTTGGTGTGTGAAGGGTGTGTGGTCTGGGGCCCCGCTTATTTCTGGAGGTTAGGGACTGACTTCTTTGGGAGCACTGAACCCTCTTTCAGTTCCTCTCTTCAGACAAGCCTGGAGGTACTCACTCCATTAGGGACGTATCTGCCAACCCTGTGTATGCTTCTACCACCCGGGGGGGGGGATAGCAAGGGACTGGGGGGGGTTGGAGGGCAGAGCTCACAGCGAGTCAGACGTGATAAGCTTCTATAGAGAACCACAGAGTGGGGTGTGTGTGTGCCGGGATAAGGACAGCGCCCCAGTGGGGCTGAGGACAGGAATTCCCATTTAGGCTTGTCACCCTCTTGTTCCATCAGAGGAAGTCTGGGGCCTGATTAAAGAGGTCATGTTCCCTCTCAGCTTCCCTTTGTGCAAAGAACATGGGGAGGGGACGGGGAGGGGAGAGTTACCCAGAAGCCCATTAAGTCTTCTGCTTTCTCTGTCTCCCACACCTGCCATTTAGGGTTCCTATTTTCCAGACTCTGCATCTGGGTCTGTCAACATCTCTCTCCCTTGTTCCTCCCCACACACATACCTATGCCCCACCACTTCTCATGTCTCTGGGCTCTTCTGTCCCTCCTGCCAACAGACTCTAGACCCCATAATACTCCCTCCTCCCTCTGAGCCCCTGCTCTGCTGGATGCTTTAAGACAGGAGACCACACCTTTTTTGTAGGTGACGTCACAGAATGATGTTACTCCCTTCCTTATGTTGACCTGGCCCCTCCAGCCTTGTGGCTGTTGGAAGCCTAGTAGGAGTCGCACCCTCAGTCACACCCCTTCACCAAGGTTTCCAGGGAATTCTTCAGGGACCAGGTGCCAGAGACAGGGGACTGTAGGTCAGGCTTCCAGAGGCAAGTTTCTCCGAGATCACCTGGTCTTGTGGGTGGGTGGGCTGTAGAGTTTGCAAAAGCAAAAGGCTATGTTAAAGCTCCTGGACTTCCTCGGGAGCCAGGACTCCCACCTGTAATCCAACCCCAGGTTCCAGGCAACAATCTCCCATGCTCAGCCCCTCAGGGATTTAAGGCTCCCTCCTCTAGTTGTCCCTTACCTAAGGCGGGCCAAGTGGATGTTCTCATAGACCTGAACTTCAGGCTTGAAATGGGGAATCGAGGGTTCTGGGGGAAGAAGCCATAGACTATGAAGTCACCAGGTAATTCAGGTATTTTCCTTGCCTCCCCTCCCCTAGAGAGTAGGCAGGCTCTAGATGTGAGCCTAACACTCTGCCTCACAGCCGGATGACCTCTCTGGGAAAAGACTCACCTCTGTCCTGAGTCCCCTGGGCCCTCCGATGCCTCCAGATCACTATGCTGAGGGCTATGATGGTGACCCCTTGGCCTGCTGCGAACAACAGCATCAGTATCCAGGACACATCCCAGCTCGGGAGAGGGGCACAAACAGTGGGAGGGGGTTCTGCAGGAGCTGCCATAACAGGAAAAGAAGAGGGGTTGGGGATTTAGCTCAGTGGTAGAGCGCTTGCCTAGTAAGCGTGGCTCCGAAAAACAAAACAAAAATACAGGAAAAGAATAATGACAGGCAGTGACCACACACGTACACATCACACACATGCATACCACACATGTGCACATCACACAGGTGCACATCACACACATGCATACCACACACGTGCACATCACACACATGCATACCACACATGTGCACATCACACAGGTGCACATCACACACGTGCACATCACACACGTTCAAGTCACACACATGCACATCACACACACACATATGCACATCACACACATACACACCACACACGTGCACATCACACACATCCACATCACACATGTGCACATCACACACATGCACACCACACGTGCACATCACACACATGCATATCACACACATGCATGTCACAGACGTGCAAATATGCATGCACACGTGCAAATAACACACATGCACATCACACACATGCACATCACACAATGCAAGTCACACACATGCAAATATGGATGCACGAGTGCAAATCACACACATGTGCACATCACACACATGCAAATGGAAAAAAGAAAAAAAAAGAGTGCTTTAGAGTTTGCATTTCCCCAATTCCTTATTCATCCATCATCCTCTAGGCCTTGCAGTCTTGCAACAATGGCCGTTTGCTCCTCTCTCTGACTGATAAATGGGTCATTCTCCATCTGGTAGCGTTCATTCTCTATACAATGGCCCTTTATTTTGTATAACAATTATCCACTTTCTGCTTCGGTCTTCCCTATCAATAGACCATTATACCACAGGATATGCGACCCCTTCTTCAGAAGTCAGCATCCCAGAAATCCCTATGTTTTTCTTCTCTGTGCGGGGAAAGTCCACACAAATAATAGATTAGTCTCTTTCTTCTGTTTGTTCTTGAGATGGGAGTCCAGACGGGCTTTGAACTCCTGTGTCAGCCTTCTGAGTCCTGGGACTGAAGTGTGTACCACTGTGCTTGGCTTGTATTCTGACCTATTTCTTGTCTTTCTCTTTTGGTAGGGGTAGGGAGAACGAGGGAACAGGGCCTCTCTCTCTATCCCTGGTTGGCCTAAAATTTGCTGTGTAGACCAGGTTGGCCTTTAACTCACAGATATTGACTGCCTCTGTCTCCTGAGAGCTAGGATTATAGCACAGGCCCTATGTCTTTTATTTTGATGATTTTAATTATTTTTAGAGAAGCAGGCTGGTTTTGAACTCGCTCTATAGCCAAGGCTGTTCTCAAACTTTTTTTTTAAAGATTTATTTATTTATTATATATAAGTACACTGTCACTGTCTTCAGACACATCAGAAGAGGGCATCGGATCCCATTACAGATGGGTGTGAACCACCATGTGGTTGCTGGGATTTGAACTCAGGACCTCTGGAAGAGCAGTCAGTGCTCTTAACCTCTGAGCCATCTCTCCAGCCCTGTTCTCGAACTTTTGATCCTCCTACTACCTCCCATGTGCTAAGAGGCATGTGCCACCATGCCCTGCTTAAGTCAGCCTATTTCTTTCTTGTGTGTGTGTATGCCTGTGTTTGTGCTCACGTGAGTGTGGGCACGCAAACACATGCGTGACTGCTAGAGGGCAACTGCCAGTGTTTTTCCTTAGGAGACATCCACCTTAGTGTGTGAGATGTAGTCTGTCACTGGCCTGGAGTTCACGAAACAGGCCAGACTGGCTGGCCGTAGAGCCCCAGGGACCCATCTGCCTCAGTCTCCCTGGTGTTGGGACTACAAGTTGCCATCATCACGACTGGCTCTTTTTTTGTGACTCCTGAGTTCAAACTCGGGATTCTCACATTTGGGTTGCAAGCACTTTACTTGGCTGGGTTCTCTCTTCAGCCCTAGATTAAACCCCTTTCTAAACAGTGGTATATCCCACCGGAGTAGGCCTTGATTCCTGGTCTGGTGTGGAGAACCAGGAAGTTGGTTTAATCAACTATTCTTTGTGATAGACTTGGTCAATGAGAGGGTTGGGGAGCCGCCCCCTTAGGAAGTTACTGGTGGGATCTGCCCTCACTCCCAACTTTGAGAGACAGGATGGAGAGAACGCCCGTCTCCATTCCCACGTTCATTTTACCTGCCACGCTAAAGCTGAATCTTTTGTTCTGTGGCATAAGGCAGCGAATGTTCCTCGGCCTACGGCTCCTGGTCTCAGGAACCCCCTCTGTAGGGCACACCAAGAGCAGGGCGGCCCCTTCTCCCCAGAAGTACTGGGCATGTCCTCTCACAGGATTCCTTCCCTCTAGCCAGGTCACGGAGTCCAGACGCCTGGCGGGGACCACAGAGCACAGGAGGGCAGAGCAAGAGAGACCGTCTGGAGACTTCACGGAGAACTGGGATCCTGGAGAGGAGAGAGGGGCTCCTCAGTTTCTTGTGGCTTTCCCTGACCTCCAGTGTCCAGAAAGGTCTTCAGACCCCTCCCCCCCAGCTCACCTTTGAGCACAGAGACATCATACACCCTCCAGTTCTGGTACTTGTGGTTCTGGTCCATCACAGAACACCAGTACCGTCCTGCGTCTTCATCTCTGGACCCCTCCAGCCACAGGGAATAATTTCCAAGGACTTTGAACCTGGAATCAGGGTCAGCTTTCCCAAGGTCTGAGATTGGCCTGTCTACTTGGACCTGGGCCACCAAGATGGTGGAGGAGCCTGATACGGGGCTGCGGAACCAAGTTAGAAGTTGGCCCCCAAGTAGGGAGGGGGGTGAAGGGCACGGCATCTCCATGGACTCTCCTGAGGGTACATAGAGGGTCTGGATGTTGTCTGTGGAGAAAGAGCACTGTCAGACTACAGTTGTCCTGGCCTGCAGCGAGCCCCTACTTTATCTCTAACTCCTGCCTTCCTTTCCTTCTGGGGTCTCCAGGCACTGGTTTAACCAGGGAGCACACATTTCTCAAGTGACTGCTTGAAAGAAAGGGGAGTGGGCTGGGAACGCAGCTTTGCCCATAAAGTGCTTGCCTAGTGTTTGGTCCCCAGCGTGTTTAAACCCATAAACTGAATGTGTGGGTGCAGACCTGTGATCCCAGAACCCAGAGACAGGAAGATCAGAAGTTCCATGTCATCCCTCAGCTGCTTAATGAATTCAAGTCTACCCAGGATACACCAGTCCCAGAAAGCGTTGGGGACGGGAGGTAAAGAATAGAAAGGCTTTCTTTCTTTCCTTGCCAGTGAGAGGTTCTGCCCGGGCCAGGATAGAAGGAGGCCACAGTCGTTGGCAAAGTCCCTTCTCTCTTCACACACTTCTGTTTTTATTCCCTGAAGGGAACGAAGCCAGGTAGCACACAAGTGATTCGAGCACGTGGGAGGCTGAGGAGGAGGGGTTGCACTATATAATAAATATATTGCATATTTATGTAATAAAATACATAACAGCCGAGGCTGCTATAAAGCTATAAACCCTGTCTCAAAACAAACAACCGGAAATAAAAATAAAATAAGGGAGCTGGAAGCTGGGTGTGGTGGTACACCTGCAGTCACAGCGTTCAGAAGCACGTGAAGGAGGAAAACACTTCAGCTGAGAGTTCAAGACCAGCTGGGCTACTGTGACTTTTCTCACTGATTTGACAAAAACACCAGGCTAAAGTCTAAAGCAACTTAGGGGAGGAGGAGGAGGAGGAGGGAGAGGAGGAAGAGGAAGAGGAGGAGGAAGAGGAAATGATGATGATGATCATTATCATTATTGTTATTATTATTTGGTTTTTCGAGACAAGGTTTCTCTGGGCAGCACTGGCCGTCCGGGAACTCACTCTGTACGTAGACCAAGCTGTCCTCGAACTAAAAGAGCAGCCTGCCTCTGCCTCCTGAATGCTGGGATCAAAGGCATGCACCACCACTGCCCTGCTGGAAGTTAAGATTTCTTTTTGGCTCATGGTTTAAGCCCATCCTAGCAGGAGATTTATGGTGGTTGAAACATGCTTGGATTTGAATGGACTTCAGAGCAGAGAGTGGGGATTGGCCTTTCCTTTTCCCGTTTTTATTACTAGCCTATGACCCCAGCCCACTGGGTGGTACCACCCACATTCAAGGACGCTTTTCCCTCCTCAGGTTAAAACTCTGGAAAGACAGACATGCCTAAAGGTATGTGAACCAGAAGGTTCGCCACCACAGCCACATAGCAGGACCCTCATCTTGTGTCCTCAAATTAACTATGTGGTTGAGGGTTACCTGGATCACCGGGTTCTGGGATTACAGGCATAGCACACCAGCCAAGTTTATGTGGTAATAAGAGATCAAACTCTTGGCTGGAGATGAACTGAGAACTCTACACATGCCAGGCAAGCGCTCTCTGAGCTAGATCCTCAGACTCGACGACATTTATCTCTCTTAAAAATACAGGAAACTGTATATAACCTAGGCCCATGGTGCCTCTGGGTCTCCCCAGGACTAAAGGCAAAGAGGGTTCAAGCGAGGGAAATCCGTCTTCTTGAATCATGTGCATCTGCAGAAGCAGCAGAGGTCCCTCTCAATCATTTTAGTAGCTGCAGAAGCCCCCCACCTCCTGCCCCTTACCTGCAGCAGCCTGAGGGTGCCCGCACAGGTACAGGAGGAGGAATACTACCATCGCCATGGGGAGAGCCTGCCGAGTTCCCCTACTCCAAAGGCCTGGTGTTTCCGAGGAGGAAGCAGAACACAGATAAAGGCCCACAGTCCCTGGGCTGGACCACTTGGCCTCTGGAGACGTGAGAGTGAGGAAAGATAAAACTCAGTTGCATGTCATCTCGGGTGGGGGGGGGGGAGGGAACTTCCATTTTTCCACTCTCAGAGTCAGGTCCCCGTGCAAGCTGCTCTCGTGTGGAAGGAATCCCGGATGCCTTCCTCTTCTCCACCTTCTGTAGCTTCTCGTCTCTCCCCAAGACATCAGCCAAGAGCCAAATGGCTTTGCCTAATGATGTCCTTGGCCCCCAGCACAAAGCTGTACATCCAGGCCATAAGTGAGCTCAGACGACTGTTCCTGTGGTTACCTGGGATGTCAGAGACCGTTGCAGAGCCCCCCAGGAGTGTCTTCAGCTATTACTCAAGGAGATGTGCAGCAGGGACCTGGGTCATCCATGGGTGCCCGGGCTCAGAGGCAGATCTTTATACACTTCTGATTGTTTATAACGCTATTTAGGTAGTTAGTGCTTTTGTGGCTTTTTCTTTTCTTTTCTTTTCTTTTTTTGGAGCTGGGGACCGAACCCAGGGCCTTGTGCTTGCTAGGCAAGCGCTCTACCACTGAGCTAAATCCCCAACCTGGCTTTTTTTTTTTCTTTCCTTTTTGAGATGGGTTTTCAAGTTGGAGTTTCAAGCTGTCCAGGTTGGCTTCAAACCCACTGTGTAGCCAGAGATGACCTTGAATTCCTGATCATCTGCCTCCCAAGGTATGAGATAACAGGCGTGCATCATTACAAACAGCTAGTTACTTGTTTCAAATACAGAGCAAGTTATTTGCCGCGGAGTTATACCCCCAGCCATTACACTATTTTTCTTTGGGCTGGCGAGATGGCTTAGCAACCAGGGCTCAATCCTCAGGATCCACAGGGTGGGAGGAAAGAACTAGCCCCCCCCCCCCAAATTGTCCTCCGACCTTCACGACATACGATGGGCTGACGAGTTCTCAATGTTAACTTTTCATGGAAGGACATGGTGGGAAGAACCAACCTGGAATCTTATTCCAGAAAATGCTGTCACAGGATCGGCCAGGATGCAGGAGGGCTTAGCTCACTGTGGATGGTGCCACCCTGGGCAGTCGGTCTGAATGGTATACGAAAGTAGACTGAGTGATTGCTCAAGCCAGTAAGCAGAACTCCTCCACGGTTCCTGCACTGGCCTCCAGGTCCTGCCTTACCTGCGCTCCTACCTTGACTCCCCTCGGTGATAGACTGTGATGTGGAAGACGAAGTTAATGGTGTCTCATCACTAAGGCGGGTGTGGTGGTGAGCACTCATGAGGCAGAGGCAAGCAGACCTCTGTGAGTTTGAGGTCAGCCTGGTCTACATAGTGAGTTCCAGGACGGCCAGGGCTACATAGTGAGACTCTGCCTTGAAAAACAAACAAACAAACAGCTGGGGGGGGATCCATAATAAAGTGTCTAAGTCCAGGTTAATATTGCTGTGAATACCTTTTCCCCCCTGACATCTTAGTGAGGCCACAGGGGTCCACACTACTCTCTGAAGTTCACCATGCCACCCAAAGACTACAAAAAGAGGAAGAAAGATCCAGGAAGTCAAAATAGACAAAGATCCAGTTAATAAATCTGGTGGCAAGGCCACCAAAGAAGTGGTAAAGTTCGGGACAAGCCGGACAACCTCGTCCTGTTTGACAAAGCTACTTATGACAAGCTCTTTTAAGGAAATTCCCAACTACAGCGTATGACTCCAGATGTGGTCTCCGAGAGAATGGAGATTCGAGGGTCCGAGGCTGGGGCAGCCCCTCAGGAGCTACTTGGTAAAGGACTTAGGAGGCTGGCTTCAAAGTACAGAGCCCAAGTAGTTGACACCAGAAACACGAAGGGTCCGGGGATGCCCCAGCTGCTGGTGAAGATGCATAAACAGGTTCAATCAGTTGTGCATTTGGGAAAACAAAACTTTATTGAATCAAAAAAAAAAAAAAAAGGATACGTTGCTGTGGTGAAACGCCATGACCAAAGCAACTTGGGGAGGAAAGGGTTTATTGGGCTTACACCTCCATATCACAGTTCATCAGTAAACTCAAGATGGTAACTCAAGCAGGTCAGAAACCTGGAGGCAGAAGAAGCTACAGGGACCATGGAAGGGTGTTGCTTACTAGCTTGATCCCTTTCATCGTAGATCTGCATAGGGGTGACCTATAACAACCACATGACAGAATCACTACGAGGCTGTCTTAAAATCTCCTCTGCCAATGGCATGAATCCGAAACTCTCAGACATGCAGGCTGTGTATACATATGAATACATACACATGTAATTTTAAAATATGGGAACAGGCAGGACTTGGTGTGGTGGTGATGCCTTTAATCCTAGCACTTTGATTTTTTTTAACTGTGATATATATACACACAGTAGATTTTTTAAAATTTATTTTATGTATGAGTACACTGTAGCTGTCTTTAGATACACCAGAAGAGGGCACTGGATCTCATGACAGACGGTTGTGAGCTACCATATGGTTGCTGGGAGTTGAACTCAGGACCTCTGGAAGAGCAATCAGTGCTCTTTACCACTGAGCCATCTCTCCAGCACTGCCCCCCCCCTTTATTTTAAAGATGTGTTTATTTTTACGTATATGTGTACTCAATCTGCATGTATATCTCTATGTCCAAGGTGGGGAACCAGATCATTAGCCATCACGTGGTTGCTGAGAATTGTTCACAGTACCTCTGAAAAAGCAGCCAGTGCCCTTAAACGTTGAGCTATCCCTCCGGCCACCAACCCTAGCCCTTTGACCGAGATTTCTCTATATAGCCCTGACTGGCCTAGAACGCACTACACATATAGATGAGGGTGGCCTGGAATTCAAGAGACCCATCTGTTAACACACCCATCTCTCGCTGCCCGAGTGCTGGGATTAAAGGCATGCACTACACTGGGCACATTACTTCTTTCAAAAACTTTTTTTAAAAAGGATTCTTCAGAAGAATCCTGATATTTCTTCTAATGGACACATTCCCACATTCCTAGACTGACTCACTCTTCTGTCTCTCTCTCTCTCTCTCTCTCTCTCTCTCTCTCTCTCTCTCTCTCTCTCTCTCTCTCTCTCTCTGTCTTCTTGAAGTTCTTGTCAAACGCTCCTACTCTCACCCAGAACATGCTGACATTAACGAATAGGGGGCTTAAATTTTTTAATCACGCCGGGGCATTCATGTTTTTTTGAACTCTCGCCGTTCAGAACGTCTCCGACTAATTGCAGACGGTGGCGGAGCGCAGGGGAGTGTGCATCTGTGCGGAACACTCCTCTCGCGGGGAAAAAGTCAAGCCGGACCCTGCCACGGGGCAGAGCCGGTACGTGCTGACGTCACGCACGCACGCAGCGCCCAGGAGGCTACGGGCGGGGCCGGCGGGGACCTGAGGCCGAGGGACAGCGGCCCGAGCCGGGGCTATGGCGAAGCTGCTGAGCTGCGTCCTAGGCCCCCGGCTCTACAAGATCTACCGGGAGAGGGACACGGACCGGGCCGCGTCCAGCGTCCCCGAGACTCCCACTGCCGTCCCCGCCGCCTCGTCCAGCTCCTGGGTGAGTTGAGTTCCCCCTGGCTGAGAGCATGGTACGGTCCAAACCGCGCTGGGCTGCGCTCTCCCGGCGCGCCCACTGTGGGAAACGGGGGAGCCCGCTTGTTAAGCGGCGGTCGCGGAGTCCGCCTGTGGGCGCTTCCCGGCTCCCTCCCAGTCACGCAGGGCTGGGCCGCCGCCTCTCCTTAGGGCTTTGGAGGAACTCTTCCTCACGCCCACCACCACGCTTGCTTCTTCCACCTCCGTGTCCCCCGCATAGCTGGTCCCAGTTGAGTCTGGAGTCCCTTGCGCGCACTGACAGCTTTTGCCCACCTACTCCCAATTTCACCCCTAGGGCTCTGTTGACTTTCTCTTTAACCTGACTTTTCAGTTTCAAAACTGACTTCAACGTCTCATGTATCCTCTTGTGCTCCTTGTACCCCCAAACCTAACCTGAAAACCGGGGTGTTGCATTCAGTGTGGTAGTTTGACACCCAAATTTTTATTTTTATTGGTTGCAAATTGTGTTTAGCACACTTAACCAAACATTCTTTCCGGAATCGAGTTACATCAAATGCTATTCCTTCCCTCCTAGAATTGTCTTGAGTCTCATTGTCGTTCTTACTCCTCTCCCCATATTAACATAATCACATCTATATCCGGGTTTTGGGGGGCGGGCGGAGGACCAGTTTTCCAAATGCTGCTTTCACTTTTGCTTCCGAGCCTAACACTCTGTGATTGTTTGTCAGGGTCAGGGGTGAAATGTCAGTAGAAGCAGGGGTACCCCAAGAGAAATGGCCAAAGAGGCTAGTACCAGCTGGCACACGTTAGGACTTCTGGAAGGGAGGAAGAGCCTGTCAACTGGCAAGGCCCTTCACAGGCCATCTGTTTTGGCAGGATTCGTATTATCAGCCTCGGGCCTTGGAGAAACATGCCGACAGCATCCTGGCACTGGTAAGTCAGCTCCAGCATCCGCCAGTCAAACCCAATCGCTGCCTCCACCTTAGTCCTCTCCAGCCCTGGAGAAGGCAGCACCCAGAAGGTAAGGGTATTCTGGGCTCTGTACAGCAGAACTTGCACAGATGACCTGTGTATCCTAAGTCCATACGGTTGGCATTCTCCCTTAGAAGACCACACGCCTCCCTCAGGTACCACACGCTTTTTCCGAGCAGTTTGAGCCCTGAGGATAACACATTTACCCTTGGGACCGTCTGTGGGTCTCTGAGCCCTGCAGTCCCCAGTGACCTGTCCTCCTTGGCAACTGACCTCTTTGTCTGCAGAGACAGCTGTTCTCCCTGGCAGAGTTCCTATGGCGATGTTTTCCCATCTCTTGGGGACAAAGCCGAGGACTCTCTTGAGTGGGGCCAACTGTGAAGGCTTGATTAACTTGAGTAGAGAGGCTGGAATTGTGTCAGCCTCCATGACTGTACTCTGACACGCTATGTGGCGACAAATGTCTGTGTCCCTACTGTGTGCATGGTGTCAGAGCCCAGGCCTGGAAAGGGCAGAACAGTGGTGCGCACAGGCGGATTGATTGCCTGTCTCTGTCTCTGCTGCAGGCCTCAGTCTTCTGGTCCATCTCTTATTACTCCTCTCCCTTCGCCTTCTTCTACCTGTACAGGAAAGGTCAGTGTGCTTTCAAAGGTGTGGGGGGTCGGCCACTGGCCAGCAAGTCCACTCCCCGAAGAGAAGGGGGATCCTGTGAGAATGGCATGTTTGACTTCTCTCTTCTCCCAGGAGTCTCTTCCCTCTAAGCTAGCGGTTCTCAACCTGCCCAGCACCACGACCCTTTAACACAGTTCCTTGTGTCCTGGTGACCCACCCCCCACCACCAAATTATTCAGTCGATACTTGACGGTGTGATTTTGGCCACTGTTACGAATCATAATGTAAATACTTTTTTGGAGGTAGAAGTTTGCCAAAGGGTTCCCAACGCACAGGTTGAGATCCGCTGCTCTGATAGAATGGCTAACCCAAAGACGGGGTATGGGGTCGAGTTTGTAGGCAAGCTGGGGAGAACCGCCCAGAGGTTCGGTGAGAGCATCTCCTAACTGTCCCCCTTCCCTCACAGGTTACTTGAGTTTGTCCAAAGTGGTGCCGTTTTCTCACTATGCCGGGACCTTGCTGGTACTCCTGGCAGGGGTGGCCTGCCTCCGAGGTAGGTGGAGAGGAGCCAGTGTTTTGTATCTGTGACTGGATAAACATTACACACTTTTGGCAGACATAGTTTGGGGCTGGCCCCATAGGGAGTAACAGAACACTCTCGGGCGCCTTACGTCCTCCATGCTTGTGAGCATAAGCAACATACACAAACAATACGGCACACGGCACCTAATGTCAGCTGAGACGGCAGCACAAAGACGTCACACAGTGTAACCACAGTCTCAGATCTCAGGTGCATGTTGGGCGGAAGACATCCAGTTTGCACTTAGAGAAGGCTCAGAAGAAACAAGAGTGTGTGTCCTCTCTCCCAGCTCTTGGGTAAGAGTGAGGGAGGAAGCACCTGAGCCTGGGACTCCGTCTCAGTAAGTGAATGAGTGTATAAGTGAAGGTCAAAACAGATGTGTATGTGTGTGGTAAGACCCAGAAGACAGGAGTGTGGTTCTCTCAAAAGCTAGTGGACACCCCTGGTGGGAGGTGGCTCTGTTCTTTTTTTATATTTTTTTAAAACATTTTTAAAAGATTTGTTTATTATCTATGAGTACAGTGTAGCTGTCTTCAGACACACCAGAAGAGGGCATTGGATCCCATTACAGATGGTCATGAGCCACCATGTGGTTGCTGGGAATTGAACTCAGGACCTCTGGAAGAGGAGTCAGTGCTCTTAACCGCTGAGCCATCTCTCCAGCCTCTTTTTTTTTTTATTAAATATTTTATTTATTGATTATATATAAGTACACTGTAGCTGTCTTCAGACACACCAGAAGAGGGCATCAGATCTCATTACAGATGGTTGTGAGCCACCATGTGTTTGCTGGGATTTGAACTCAGGACCTCTGGAAGAGCAGTCAGTGCTCTTAACAACTGAGCCATTTCTCTAGCCCCTCCAGCCTCTTTTTTTATATTTTAACTTTATATCCTGACTACACTCTCCGCTCCCTCTTCTCCTTCCAGTATGTTCCTCCCCCCTCCCCTCCCCATCCACTCCACCTCCCGTTCTTGTTAGGAGAGAGAGGTCTCCCAGGGATATCTGCCAACCTTGGCAGATCAAGTTGCAGTAAGGCTAGAAGCATCTTCTCCTATGAGGCTAGATAGGGCAGCCTAGTTAGGGGGAAGGGGTCTGACGGTGGGCAGTGTAGTCAGAGGCAGCCCCTGCTCCCACTGTAGGAGTCTCAGGGGAAGCCCCAGCTGCACAACCGTAACGTGATGTGCAGAGGGCCTAGGCCTGTCCTGCGCATGCTCTCTGGTGGGCAGTTCAGCCTCTGTGAGCCCTGTGGGCCCAGGGTAGTTGATTCTGCAGGTTTTCTTATGGCTCCATCAGTCCTTCCTCCCCTCTTCAATAGGATTCCCGAGCTCCACATATTATGTAGCTGTGGGTCTACATCTGTTTGCATCAGTTGCTGGGTGGAGCCTCTCTGGTGACAGTTATGCTGGGCTCTGCAGGCATGGCAGAATCTCATTAGCAGTGTCAGGGGTGGCTCCCCCTCACGGTTTGGGTCTCAAGTTGAACCTGTCACTGGTTGACCTTTCCCTTAATTACTGCTCTGTCTTTATGCCTGCATATCTTGTAGGCGGGACAAATTGTAGGTCAAAGGTTTTCTGGCTGGTCGGTCTGCCAATCTCTCTGTTGGCAGTCTTGCCTGGTTACAGGAGACAGCCAGTTTCATTTTTTTTTATTAGTGGGGGGGAGGGGGTGTCCCTGAATCTGCTTATGTGTATCGTGTGTAGATTGCCTCAGAGGCCCTGGAAGTCATACAGCCTGGAAATTGAGTTGTTGGCATTTGTGAGCCAACGGGTGTAGGCACTAGGAACTGAACCTGTGTCCTCCTCAAGAGCCGTCTGGACAACTCCTGATTTGTGTTTTTCACTGTCCATTGTCTGTGGGTAACAGGACTGTAGGTGCCCCTACCACACCCTGCCACATTTACACTTTGGCAGGGATCAGTCCTGATGCCAGGGTCAGCACCAAGGCCAGGGTTAGGAGCATGCAGAAAGCCAGATCTGGAGCGCCTGAAGTGGACAGGAAGGAAGCCCTCTGTTAGCAGGGGAGTAGTAAGGTTGTGGACGGTTTTAACATGTGGGGACATGGTCTGCAAGAGAAGAGGCTGGCTGGTTTACAGAGAGAGAAACTGCCAGGCCCCCCAGCCCTTAGGAGGCTGAGGTGGGAGAGTTGCTGAGAGTTGTGGGCCATCCTAGCCTACCTGATGAATTGCAGGCTATCCTGGGGCACAGAGTAAAACCCTGTTTCATCGACAAAACAGAAATAAGCGGAAGCAGTGTCGGGCGTGGCGTAGTGTGCATGCCTGGAATCTCTGGACGCAGGAGGTTAAAGCAGGTGACCCTTGAGCCAGACTTTATGACTTAATGAGCTCCAGGCCAGCTAGAGTCATAGCGCAGACCAAGTTTCAGACAAGAACAACAGCACAGCAAAACCAAAGCAAACAACCAAAGGGAGGGCTGGTGAGATGCCTTCTTGCACAAGCCTGGTGACTCAGTTCGATCCCTCCAAGATCCCACAGTGGGAATAGAGAATTGACTCTTGAAGTTGTCCCCTGATCTGCACATTCCTGCTGTGGCACTTGTATGCGCACACTCAAACTCTCACACACACACACAAACACAAACAAACACATATATACACATACACACTCACATATATACACACACTCAGACACACACATACATACACACACGCTCACATACATACACTCACACATACACTCACACTCACACATACATACACTCAGACACATACACACACATACTCACATGCACATACTCAGACACACACACACAATGTAATAATAATAACAATAATGCTAATTAAAACAATAAACTTGAACCTCAAGAAAAGACTCCAGCAGCCAGTCGCTATGTGTAGGAAAGAGAAGTTCTGTTTCCCACATAAGAGGCATCTGGCTCGGGGTTGGGGATTTAGCTCAGTAGTAGAGCGCTTGCCTAGGAAGCGCAAGGCCCTGGGTTCGGTCCCCAGCTCCGAAAAAAAGAACTAAAAAAAAAAAAAAAAAAAAAGGGCATCTGGCTCCCCAGTTCACCTGATGGTTTTCTGTCGTCTCTCCAGGCATCGGCCGCTGGACCAACCCCCAGTACCGACAGTTCATCACCATCTTGGAAGCCACACATAGGAACCAGTCTGCGGAAAACAAGGTGAGAAGTTCCAGAGAGGGCCCGTGTGAGTCCGGCTGCCCAGGGCTCCAGGCTCGGCCTATCTGTGTCTTCTCCTGCACACTGCCATGCCCTTTCTAAGTGACCCTTCTAATGGACACTTGGCTAGAACACTCCTCCTCTTCCACTGCCGTGCTCAAGAATTACACAAACACAGAAGCGTCTGCAGCCTTGAGAAGAGATGCTCTGCCCTCGCTTCTCTGCCCGCCTCTGACACCCCACTGGCTTTGTTTAGAACAAGGTGGGCAGGCGCACCCCCTCCTGTGTACAGCACCTGAGGTGCCAGCAAGGCACAGTGTCCTTTAAGCAGTGCCAGGCCTGCTGCTACTGGAGAGTGTCATCTTTGAAATGGGGCCGTGAGGCCTCATAGAGCTCCTTCCTGGTGTGAGGGGAACCAAACATTCGTGGTCGCCGTGGCCCCACCGTGGTCGTGGTCGTGGTCCGTGGTCGTGCTGCCCTGTCAACCATTTACAGGACTTTGTCATTCATTACACTCTGGGGAGCACCAGGCTGCACACCCTCTGTGGGCTGCACACCCTTTCTAGCCCTCTCACATCCACTGAGGCGGCGTAATGAACCCCAACTTTACATCTGTGGAAAGAGGAAGAGGGAGGCTAAGTGACTGCCTCAGAGTGAGGAAGTGACCAAGGGCCGACCTGAACATAGGCTGTAGGCGAGCCTGACTGAAGCGTGTCTTTCTGTTCAATTCTAGTTTGGGTTGTTTTTTTCCCTGTTGCTCTTTCTTAGGCAAGTTATTTCTGAAAATGTCAAAAACATTTCTGTGGCAAAAAATAAATAATCCTCAAAATAGAGACCTTGGAGCTCTGGGTGTGGGGGAGGACAGGATTATGAAGCCCTACTGCCCACACCATGTGGCTCAGTGCAACATGGAGACACAGGCACGAGGTAGCCCTAGGCCGGGATGTTGTGATGGGCGGGGGGAGTTGGCGATGTGCATGGGGCTGTAAGAGGGGAAAAGAGCCTACTGTGGGCATGAACGCCTACCTCTCAGTCGTGGGAGGACCATCAGTTTAGTTTCGTTTTTCTGTTTTCCAAGACATGGTCATGCTGTGTGGCCCAAGCTTACCTGGTATTATTTCTGGAGATCCTCTTGCCTCCTGGGTGAGATCACAGTATATGTTACCACAACCTGTCCTGGAAACAGGATCTCACTCCATATCCCAGGCTAGCCTTAAATTTCACTGTGTATCCCAGGCTGGTCCCAATTTGCAGTCCTGCCTCTGCTTCTGAATGGTGGGATTGGTAGCATATGCTGCTAAGCCTGACTTTTTAAGGTTTTCTTGGTGGTGTTGGGAACTGAAGCTGGGGCGTTGTGCGTGCTGTTCAAGCCCCTGCCCCGGCTTTAGATTCTCAGGACAGCGGGGTTAGGAGCTTTGGAGAGGGGTAGACGAGCTAGTGGTGGGTGCAGCTGCCTTGTCCCCATATTGTGGTCAGAGGAGACCTTTTCCATTTAGAGGTGAGAGGGCGCTGGCCTCCACTGGGTCGCACTGTGATGTGGGGGCATCCTGCATAGGGAAGGTGTTGAGGGTAGGTGGCTGGGCCTCCCCTCAGCTCTCAGGTCTCTGTTCGTTTGTCCTCTCTGTCCACAGAGACAGCTGGCCAACTATAACTTTGACTTCAGGAGCTGGCCCGTCGACTTCCACTGGGAGGAGCCCAGCAGCCGGTAAGGCCCAAGTTACTTCTCTTTTCCCCTTCCTCAGCATCATCCTCCCCCTCTGAGTCCCAGGCCTACTGCTCCTGACTGTTTTCCTTCCCCTCAGGAAGGGGTCCCGAGGTGGCCCTTCCCGCAGGGGTGTGGCCCTGCTTCGCCCAGAGCCTCTGCACCGGGGAACAGCAGACACGTTTCTTAACAGAGTCAAGAAGCTGCCCTGTCAAATCACCAGGTAGGAGCTGGGGTGAGGGGGGCCAGCTGGGGTGTGGGAGGCCAGCTGGGGTGAGGGGACATAAGTCAAGGCCCTGGATGCGGTCTTGGAAGCAGAGTAGCTGTCCCTTATGGGGCCTAGTGCTGTTTGCTCCGTGTGTCCCCTGTGGGGAAGGCTCTGCGAGGCCCAGGCCTCAGGGGAGTACATGGAGAGCCCAAGTGCCAGTGGGCGGCTGATGCAAACCTCTCAGCCTCTAAAGGGAGCAGAGGTCTGCAGTGGAGAGACGGCCCCTTGCCGTTACTGCACAGGTTCTAGTCCTGCACTCATGGCTGTGTGGAATTGTCATTGTCCCTCTGCTCCTTGATATCCCACCTCGGCCCCTACTGTGCCTCACTGGGATTGTGGAGATGAACTGGTAGCACTGGGAATGGCTTTGTCTTAGGGTTTCACTGCTGTGAATAGACGCCATGACCACAGCAACTCCTACAAAGGATAGCGTTTAATTGGGGCTGGTGTACAGGTTCAGAGGTGCAGT